>NC_137426.1:810000-965000 GCF_964374335.1 Astatotilapia calliptera | reverse complement strand
GCTCTGGAGTGTTAAAGCTGCACATACTTCACTTTATCAAGTCTCCATCTGAGAGATGGAGAGATTAAACCCACAGAGTGCTGTGCTTTCAGTCTGTTCCAATGAAGACATCATCAGCCGGTCAGCTGACTCGCCTTCAGAGGATGCAGGGTTTGTTTCAAATGCTGTGATAACCTGATGCCTGACTGTGAGCACATGGTCACCTGGTCAGGTGCAGGACGTATTCACGGTTCCAGTTTAGGAGCTGATTCTTTACCAGCAGCTCTGAACAAAGAACAGCTGGAAACTCACAGCAGCACAACCTGTGCAGGTGTTCAGTGGGAGATCCACAGGATGTATCAGTGCTGTGTCTTTACACTGCACCTACCTCACCTTTATCACCTGGACACACACACACCTGGATCACTGTCCTCACCTGATCCCTGATCCGTCCCCTGTGATGAAGGTCAGGACTTCATGAGAGACCACACTGCTTCTCACACCGCTACAACTTCCACATCTAGCAGGACTTCTGGAACCAAATTCCAGAGAAGAGCTGGGCCACCCAGAGCACCGTGTCCCCACCAGACAGCCATTGGCTGTCGTCAGCAATGTACACGTCTGCACTTCTGTAGTCAAATGTTAGTGGTGAAGGTAGCTGTTAGCAGCCTGAGCTCTGATGGATGTGAACCAATCTGTGAATGGTTTAAACTTGTTTTTGAGAACTAAGATGCGACTGTCGGTCGTTTTGCCCTCGGCACTCGAGCCGCAGCGATCCCTGCAGACCTGCCGGACGGACCTGACCGGCTCCATCCATCAAACTCAGGAGCTTCACCTTAAACTGGACGCAGTGAAACCTTTTTTTTTTTTTTTTTTTTTTTTTTTTTTTTTAAATGACATCAGAAACAGCAGTATGCGACATTACGTGATGGCAGAGCTTCAGTTCATCCTTTGTCATTTTTTTTTTTTTTTTTTTTTTTTTTTTAATAAATAGGACAGGGGGAATGAATGAGAGAGAGAGGGGGAGAGAAAGAAAGAAAACCCAAGGGGAGAAGAGACGGTGAGAAGGGGGGGGAAGAGAGACAAAAAAAAAAAAAAACTCCTGGGTCACCTGTATGGAGAAAAAACAAACAAACAAACAAACAGAGGAGACAGCAAACAACAAAGAGCAACATAATAATAGAGAAAACAAAGCACCATCACAATAAACTAGCTAGTCATAGATATCAGTATTTACTAAGTAATAAACGATATTGTGCAGCACGCAAGATAGACAGCGCACAGTGTGCTTTGAGGCAGCAGCCAAGAAAGCTTTAGTCCGCGTCTGTGAATACCCATGTGTGCATACCTGTGTGGATCAGCATGTTTGCATTCCAAAGGTTTCTCCATGTAATGATCTGCTAGGGAGTGTGGGGGGGGCACAGCCCCATCCTCCAGGGTGTGAAGCGGGTATGGAGGAGATCAAAACTCCAGACATCCAGAGGCCCCCAGAACACAAGAGACCATGGAAGACCAACAGAGGGGCAGCCGCGCCACTGTTCCAGTAAGAGCTGAGGAGAGTCCCAGATGAGGGCTCGCCCAGCAGCCGCGGAGCAGAAGCCAGGGGGGGTTGCAGTGACGCGCCCGTGAGCTCCGCCGGCCCCCAGCTGCGCCTGAGTGACCGAGCCCTAGGCCGAGAGGCCGGGGGCACCCCACCTCCAAAGGGGCCCGAGCGAGCCCCAGGCCCCAGGCCCCGACAAGCGGCCGCCAAGGAGTGAGCCGGTGTGTACCCGGACGCCCACCCCCAGACACAAAGTGACGCAGTGAAACCAGCAGCAGTGTCTGACTCACTTCAGTCAGTCTGGGCTCTTATATTCACTTTGTTCATGACTTTGGGTAAATCAGGCTGTTTGTTTTTAACTGCTCATCTTGACCTGTTCATCTTTGTGTTTTTACTACTGGATCC
This sequence comes from Astatotilapia calliptera, assembly GCF_964374335.1. NCBI lineage: Eukaryota > Metazoa > Chordata > Actinopteri > Cichliformes > Cichlidae > Astatotilapia > Astatotilapia calliptera. The sequence continues at coordinate 963,076 of NC_137426.1, read as the reverse complement.
GTCCCTCACATGTTACTTGTCACGGTCCTGAGTCGGTGACCCAGTGTTTTGATTTTGTGTTGTTATATTTATTATTTTCTTGTTCCTCGGTCAGTCGTGTCTTTTGTCTCTCCTGTCTCTGCGCCCCGTCTTCCCTTTGCTCAGTGTCTAGTCCGTGTCTATGTTATACTTCCTGTTTTACTTTGACGGTCCCTTGTCCTATGTCAGTGTGTCCAGTTTTGCTTCACCCCGGTCTCCTGTGTGTCATTCCCTCGTTTCCCTCGGTGTATTTTAGCCCATGTTTCTCTCTGTCTGCGTCGTCCCCTCTCCATGCTGTGTTTCTCCTTCTGTGCTCCCCGAGATCTCCGTTCCTAGTTTTCTAGTTTTGTTTTGTTTTTGGAAGTTTATTTTGGTGAAAACTATGCAACTGCAATAAAGCAGTAATTTTAAGTTTATTCCCCCATGTGAGTGTCTCGCGTGTGGGTCCTACATCCGGCCCGTCACACGACGCTACCATGACATAACTGTGTTCGCTTGCTGATTACTTTCCCTGCACTATGGACAGGCCGTCTGCTTCTGCTGCCTCGACCGAGTCGAGCGTGAACCGATTTTTTCCTGCAGAACAGGCTGAACCTTGCGTGCCGTTAAAGTCGTCCTCAGCTCTCTGAGAGGAAACGAGGATTTTTGGGGAAAAGTCTTTTTGTGCAGTGATGGGAAGCCAGGGTCACTGATCTGAAGTTTGACAAACTACGAACATTGACACTTTGGAAGAGTTCAGTTTTACAGACGAGCTCTTCAATTTAGTTTCTCTGTAAGAAATATAATAAATATGAGTGAAATGATTTATTTATTCAGCAGTTTTCATGAGACGGCAGCGAGAATGGAAGGAAACGTGCGTGCTGGACTGATCAGAGCACCGTGGCAATCATACACGTCTGGACAGACGTCAGTGTGAAAGAAAACCAGCTCTATGGACACACACGAGAAAATGTGTTTTTTTATAAAAGTAGGAATTTTTGTCTTAAGTTAAAAAAAAGGAAAACAGATAACATAAAAAGAAAGTTTTAGTTATTAACAAAAAATTGTAGTAACTGAATTTTAAAGAATAAAAGGGAAGAATTGTAAAAATATACAAACACAACTATACATATTTAAATTATTGTTCAAGTAAAAAACTGTGAAATAAAGATGAAATAAAAAATATAAGATGAGAATCATTTATTGTAATGTAACTAGTAATATTAAAGCAGTAATATTGATGCTTGTGTAGCTAGAATCTTGCTGCACAAGCATCAATATTACTGTTTATGATTTATGATTCTTGTGTTTATCTAGCAGCTAGATAAACACAAGAATTAGCACCTAAAGTAAAAACGTGCAGGCAGCCGGCTTCTCTGCACTTTAACATTTCTATGAATATTTTGCAGAGCAGCTATCAATAAAAGATTGCAGCAGCGTCTCAGCATGCAGAGTCTGCCTCCGTCTGAGCCATGAAGGCTTCCCTTTGTTTCTCCTCGCTGCGTGCACGTGCACGTGCATGTGCTCTTTAATGTAGCTCTGTGCTGTTCATTAGGAGCGCTGGAACGTGGCTGTCTTTGAGCATCAGGTGCTGCTTTCTGCAGACTGAAGGAGGAAGTCAGAGTGAGGAATGGGAGTCCATCAAAGGGCTGCAGTGACAGTTTTACAGCATGACTGCAACCTCTCAGCCTCACACCAGCACGCCTCCTCTCCATCCTCCTCTTCCTCTGCTCTTGTTTGGTCTTATTTTCACTCCTTTTTAACCCTTCCTCTCTCCTTTCCTTTCCCTCCTCCTGCCTTACCTTTTCTCCCCTCTCTGCCTTAAGTGGAGCCTCTCTCTCACAGTCTTCCTCTGATTACTCTTCGTCACTGTTTGTGCGCTCTCTCTCTCTCCACTCGAAGTAAACAAGTCACTAAAATGATGCTGTGAGCTCGAGGGGCTCTGCAGCAGCGCCTCGTTTGTTTGTACCTGATGTATATTCGGAGAGGCGGCTGTTTACCGTGGACACATGAGTTTATTTGCACGGCTCCTTCCAACAGGCGAGCGCATAAAAGAAACATGAGTGAAAATAAGAAGAGATAAATAATATTTAAAACACAGCAAACACTGCGAGGTAAACAGCATTCAGTCAGCGACGCTGTGACTGCGACGTCGCATGTGGCTGCACATTTTCAAACTCTGTGTGCTCAGTCTAAAAGTATTCATGTGATCTAATCTGACCTAAAATAACTAGACTATACTGTGCCCTAAACTAAACCCAGCTTTGACCTGACCATAATCTAGGATAACCTCAATTTAAACCCAAACAACATTAAACCTTCATCTTTGAAAAACAATCTAAGATTAAATTTTCAATCTAAACATCTTGACTTAATCCAAATCCTAAACCTAATTTATAAAAGCCGAACCTGACCTGAGCCTCACCAAAATGACCAAGTCTAGCATAAACTAATCCAGCCTAAACTTAATCTCAAACATAAACTAAGCCTAGATTTAAAGTTAACCTGATCCAAGCTTAAATCAAAGCTCTCAAATGTTTAGATAAGTCCTGAAGCTGTTAGACGAAAGGCAGTTAACAGTCCTGATAACAAGACAGGTGTGACGTGTCCCCTGAAGGATCCAATCAGCAGCCATTGCCTGAAACGCTAGCGATAAGAAACCAATGATATTACGGTGGCTATGTCCATCTTTTCTATACAGTCTATGACTCCTCTGCTGCTCTTTACACATGACCACCGTCACAGACGGGACATAAAGGCGCCTGCTAACATGCATAAGCAGCACGCACAGCATGTCAGTCCCTTTGTGCTGCTTCTGCACACAAGCTCCAAATTCAAAAACCAAAAGACTTGAGCTGAGAGCCGGCCTCCTTAAATAGGTCTTACACAATACCTCCATCCCATCTGCTTCAAAGAGCCAGACAGCGTAATGAGGGTGCTCAGATTCTTTCAGCAGAGCTGCAGAGGTAGCCGTCTGAGACGGCCACAGTTCCACATGATGAAACAAATAAGTTCGACACAAAGCCTTAACGGGGCCTACAGCCATGTCCTCCCCTTAAAACGAGTTGATCAGTTCTTCCTTTTGGATGTAATGAAGATGAAAACAGTTAATCAGATCAGTGTTATCAGGTTTAAAAGGTTGAAATGTCTCACTGAGTCACAATGAGTTTGTCTCTTTCATGCAGGAGGTTTAATTCTGAACAAAACTAAAGAAATGCAGGGATGAAAGGTTATGGGCAGCTCCTCCAAGCTGCACAGAAGAAATAGATCTGTGCATCACAATCCGCCAAGTTAAAATCTTTTACTGCATCATAGCATTTAATTCAGTTTACAGAATGATGAAAAACCAACAGACACAAAGTCTGCATGGACACTGTTTGGCTGCAGGATTCTTATCATGTTGGACAAAATAGTGTGACCCCCAAATCATCCAAACCAGCAGCCCAGACGAGTGTGGGTCTGTGCCTCGGCCAGAGTCGGGTAAACACCTGCGACGGCCTTACTGTTCAACCGAGCTGTAATGGACTCGCTGGTTTATATCTTCTTTGAATTATTGATCGTATTGATAAGCGTGCACCACTCTGGTGTTTGTCTAATCACTGTGTGCTTCCTGCTGTAATAAAGACAGATCTGGTCCTCCTGCTCTGGGAAAGCTGAGCTACAGCATCACGAGTTAAACAGGGCGCTCTGCGCTCAACCGAAACGGCGAGAACATGTCAAGCTATCCGTCATCTGCTGGGTGTTGTTTAATAATTTCACTGTGTGCGGCTGTCTCGGCGTGAGTCGGGACGTGTCTGTCAGGTTTTAAATTGCACCCCGAGATGTCACGGCATGCTCAGCCTTCAAACTTCGTTGTGGAGTTTGACAGACAACACAACTTAACTGTGAGGGGAAAATCCCAAAGGTAAAGTATACAGGACAGAAAATCTAAACCCTGAGACTCAAAGACGAGTGGCACCAGACGTATTCGATTTAATGTGAGAGATAAAACATCTCTGGAAGCGGTTCTCAGTGCAGGAGCAGCTGCAGGTATTCTGTCGCCTGAATGACTGAGACACTTGAGCCCCATTTGCAAGGTTTATTCAATTTATTGCTATGATCTCGATCCTGTGTCGATCTATCGCTTCTGCAGTCTGTAAAGTAAAGAGTTCCAAAGCATATTGGAGTCGGCACAAAGGTCCTGCACAGTGTTGTTTCAGTGCAAAGGAGCGTGCACTTCTCCTGCCTGAACCACGGAGGCTGCTTTGGCCGTTTGAATGAAAGCATATCGGTGCTTGGACTGCAGCATGCATGGAGACTTATCTACAGACAGCATCAGAGCATCGGTCTGGTTTGGTTTCCACATGTTAGCATCAGTGAGGCAAAAACTACACATATTTGCTAACATGCACAGTTAGCCTGCTAAAGTTAGGCAGGTGTAAACTTTACCACATTCAGCATCTCAGTTTGTGTGCTGATGTCACATGTGTTGGGTATGGGGTTATAAATTGAAGTTATTCTTTGTTTCATTTTGTAAACCTCTAACTTATTATCGTGCTCGGCCTTGGTCCACTTAACCTGAACACGCTGTGTCAGATTTTGTTGTGTTGGTCATGTGACTTCTAATGCCAGGTGTGCTCTTTGACTTGGATTGTTGCTTCCTGGTTCTGTGAAATCGGCGGGAACAACAAAGCTCACTGTTAGCTCTGCATCCAGTCTGGCTGCACGTGGATCCTCTTTGATTGCATCTTAATAATTTACAACATTTACTAATTAACACAAAACAAGAAGCAGAAAAATCTTAGCTAATGACTGTCAAAGGAGCTTGCAAAGAAAGCGTCTGGACTTCTTTAAGTTGCTTGAAGACGTTTCACCTCTCACCACTACATATTTCAAGTACAACGAAGGCTTCTACAGACAAAAACATGGCTGTGCCATGGGCTCCCCCGTGTCACCTATTGTAGCAACCTTTACATGGAGGAAGTGGAAAGGAAGGCTCTTGGCTCTTTCAAAGGAAGAGTACCCAGCCACTGGTACAGATATGTGGACGACACCTGGGTCAAAATCAAGACACAAGAAGTGGAATCCTTCACTGCGCACATCAACGCTGTGGATAAAAACATCAAGTTCACCAGGGAAGACACAAAGGACGACTGTTTGCCTTTCCTGGACTGCGCCGTGCACATTGAAGAGAACGGCAACCTCAACATCGAAGTTTACGGGAAGCCCACACACACGGACCAGTACCTCCTCTTTGACTCCCATCACCCTTTGGAACACAAACTTGGAGTAATCAGGACCCTACACCACCGGGCAGAACATGTTCCCTCTAAGCCTGAAGGGAAAAAGAAGGAACACACACATGTAAAGGAAGCACTCAAAACGTGCGGCTATCCTAAATGGGCGTTCTTAAAGTCAGCAAAGAGGCACAGAAAAGAAGACCAGACACCAGCGAGGGAGGATAAGAAGGACAGACGCAACAACATTGTCATCCCCTATGTAGCCGGTGTATCAGAGAAACTCAGGAGAGTTTTCTCCAAGCATGACATCCCAGTGTATTTCAGACCCAGCAACACACTCAGACACAAACTGGTTCACCTGAAAGACAAAACTCCAAAACACAAACTTAACAATGTGGTGTATGCTGTACAGTGCAGCGAGGAATGCTCAGACCTCTACATTGGAGAGACCAAACAGCCACTTCACAAGCGCATGGCACAACACAGAAGAGCCACCTCCACAGTACCAGACTCAGCAGTCCATCTGCATCTAAAGGTCAAAGGTCACTCTTTCGAGGATGCCAATGTTCACATTTTGGACAGAGAGGACAGATGGTTTGAAAGAGGAGTGAAAGAAGCATCTATGTCCACTGTGAGCGACCATCTTTGAACAGAGGCGGGGTTTACGACACCAACTGTCTGCCATCTATAATCCAGTTTTGAGATCCTTCCCAGACACCTTAACGCCCACTCACATCCTGGGCCATCTGACCTCAGGAAATCACATGATAAGGTGGGGCCAGGTTTCACAATGAACACACCTGAAACTCTGGCTGATTGGGACCCACGCCCAGTTTCCCACCTTGGCTCAGGCGGTTAGAGGATCATCAGGGGTCCTTTTGTCCCTCTGTGGGGGGAAACTCCCACTAGGTTTATATCTGGGACTCTCCACCATTTGACCTTAGAACTGAAGAAGCTTCTCGGATGAGAGGTGAAACGTCTTCAAGCAACTTAAAGAAGTCCAGACGCTTTTCTTTGCAAGCTCCTTTGACTACGATGACCTGGATGACTGAGAACCTTCACAGACATATTAGCTAATGACTGCATCAGGTCGCTGGAGTCACCGAGAAGCAGAATGATGTTTAGCTAGCTAGCGTTGTAGTTTAGCGGTGTGCTAGCTCTGATGCTAAAGCTTCCATCTAAACCTGATGTGCCTTCATCACCTCGCGTCTGGACTGCTGCAGTGGAGTCTGGCTGCCTAACAAAGCACAGGAGAAGCTGCTGTTCTCACCTACACACCGCTGCACGCTCCTTCTCCCTCCTGTCCTTTGGTTAAAGACTAACTGTCAATCTGGAGACGCATTCAGGACTTCAGAGCAGAGAATTCGGAGCTGCCGCCCCCTTTGAGATCGGCATCGCCCGTCTTTGAACCTTTTCAAACAGCAGTTCAGATGTCACGTATTCACCGAGGCCTTGGGTTCTGGATCATTCCCACCACGTCACTCACTGCTCATATTTGAAGCATTTTGCAGGAAACTAAACTCGTCCTTTTAATTCTTCCATGACTTTTTTCTGCTTTTGACAAAACAGTAACGTATCTGCTCACACCGATGCCACCTCGTCAGTTTTAGCTGTGATGTTTTTCCTCAGTAATTACAACAGTGTTCCTGCTTTCCAGGCTGAACTGAGATCAGTTATCGGGCTCAGCCTTGGGTTTGTGGCGTTTCACAGAAGTCCTGAAGGAAAACAGAAAGCTGCGAACAACATCAACATGCTTCTGCTCTCATTCTCTCTCTCATGCAAATACAACAGGATCCAGACTTGAGGTGTTACATAAGTGGGTTACATTGACTTTTAATGACTCACACGGTAGAATGAGCTAATTAAAAACCTTATGAGTTATTTATGTGGATGTGAGTTAAAGTGGGTGAAGGAAGCTGGATTCGAATAGCAGGCGATTTAACAAACGAGGCCCTGAAAGCATTTTATTCCCCTCATTTAAACCGATAAGCAAAGAGGTTCTTCAAACCGAAGTGAAAGGTTGAGCTCCATGAAATGGGGACGGCTGCCCAGGCGCTCGTCTACAATTAGCATTTTGCTTGCTTTTATTATTCATCACAAAGTGCAGCAGAATGGTTTCACGGCGGGAGCTCGGGCGCACGGCGAAAACGATGAAATGTCATGTTTCTTTGTGTCGCGCTCGCCTCATTCACTCCATCTGAGCTGAACTTTTTCATCCTTTCACCTGAAGATCCAGCAGTTAAACATATACTCACAGCCTGAGGACGTTTCCCTCGTAGCTCCTGTATTTCTCTTTTTAAAGCGTCATTTTCATTTTGGCATCTCGTTTTGACAGCAGCACAACGATGCAGACACTCTGGGCTGTACGTGTAAAACTGCTGGAGCCACTTGAGCCGAACTATAATAAATATTAAAGCATCACAGCTGCTCTCAGTGTGCCCATCCAGTAAAGACTGCAGGAGATATGCAGCTTTTGACTTCCTCTGTCAGCAGCACACACCTGTGCACCTGCACAAACCTCACCTGCCTGAGTCCCTCAGCTTCAGCGATGGAGCTCGTGGAACACACGATGTTCTCTCATCCCTCTGATGACACTCCTCAGTGTGTGGAAACTCATCCTCCCACTGGATTTTCATTTTGCGGGGAGAGTTATGAGCCTCCTGCTGTCAGTCCTCACCTGAGGGGCAGCTGTGGCCTCTTCATCTGAACACTGCTCGGTCACAGAGGCCCAGCTCTGGTGTCGGGGATGATCCTCCCTGTGACTTTTATATTTGAGGTTGGTGGTGAAATCATGCAGTAATCTCAGTGTAAGAGGTCAGAACAGGACTTCCTGCTGATCTGGAAACAGCAGCCGAGGTCCTTTACCAGCCTAGAGATGGTGAAGGAGGCAGAGCCTTCAGCTTTCAGGCCCCGCCCTACTTTCCTTTTAGATAAAGCATATAGTTGGATCAGGAGACCCTGCATCTCTCTGCATTGAATCATTAGTTATGATTAATCTCTGGCTCTCTCCCACAGCGTGTCTTTGTCCTGTCCTCATTCCCCCCCACCTGGCAGATGGTCCCGCCCCTCCCTGAGCCTGGGGCTGCTGGAGGTTTCTTCCTGTTAAAAGGGAGTTTTTTCTTCCCACTGTCACCAAAGTGCTTGCTCATAGGCGGTCATCTGATTGTTGGGTTTTTCTCTGTCGTTTTGTATTGTTGTGGGGTCTTTAAGTTACAGTATAAAGCTCACGGAGGCGACTGTTGTTGTGATGTGGCGCTGTATAAATTAAATTGCTGTCCACAGCTGTAATAATACTGGATGAAAGCACTTGCCTGCTGGTTGTAATCACAGTGTTAGTCATGAATATGAAGTGAAATTTAAGGAGCAGAAACAAATTCAGGCACTAATCAACAGGAGTGAAGGAAGACTTGTGCAGCTGGTTCATTAACAGTCACAGCTCATTAGGAGAGGCTCAATCAAAATTCAGAAACCACGCTGGACTCCAACAAACTGCCACCATCGTGACGACATGATGTAAGGAACACAACATGTTTAAAGCAATGAGCTTCGGCTGTGTTTGCACTGAGACTCCCTCCTCCTCCTCCTGTCAGCAGGTCAGCACATCAGTATCGTGTTGGTAATGTGTCAGATGTGTCGGTGTCGCAGCCTGAAGCTGAGGGGAATGCCGGGAATGCAGCCAGTGAGCACTCCTAAATTAGCACTGCTGCTTTTCATTTATTCATCCTGCTGTTATTCTTCTGCTCTCTGCCGGCTCACACTCACTGTCACTCTGAGTGCCATCCCTTCATCACCGCAACACACACTTTGGACAAAAACCAAATATTTAGGTTCATCCGTCCCTGTGGAAGGATTACGGAACAAGAGGAAGTTCATCAAAGGACAAAATGTGCAACATACCACGAAGAGAAGACAACTTCAGTGAGACAGAAATTTACAACAGAAAGAAAGAAAAAGAACACAAAGAGCAAACGTGCAAAGAGGGACAAAAACTACATATAAAATGAACACAAAGAGTCCAAGTAAGCCTGCAGTCTGAGAGCGAAGTGCTCTGATGGGGTGATATGGGAGTACAACGTCATTAAGATAAGATGGGGCCTGATTATTTAAGACCTTGTATGTGATGAGAAGAATTTAAATTCAATTCTGGATTTAACAGGAAGCCAAAACAGGAGAAATCTGCTCTCTCTTTCTAGTCCCTGTCAGGACTCTTGCTGCAGCATTTTGGATTAGCTGAAGGCTTTTCAGTGAGTTTTTTGGACTTCCTGATAATAATGAATTACAGTCGTCCAGCCTGGAAGTAATAAATGCATGAACTAGTTTTTCAGCGTCACTCTGAGACAGGATATTTCTAACTTTAGAGATGTTGCGCAAATGGAAGAAAGCAGTCTCACATATTTGTTTAGGAGGTGTCTGAGAGGAGAATGCTAAAAAAGCTTCTTTGTATCATGGATAACCCCTCCCACCCCATGCACCCCTCCATGATCAGACCACACGCAGCAAAAGACTCATCGCTCCGAAGAACTGACTGCCACAGGAAATCCTCTTCCTCACTCTGTAGGTGATTTTCCTGAGGAATATTAAAAGAAAAGGAATGATTTTTGAGCCATTACTTGTGTAAAGTATTTTCCCAAAAGACAAAGACACAGGCAACAGGTAATACTGAACTAAATGTAAAACCTCAACCTTTTTCATTTTTACCTAAACCGTGTGCACAAAACTCTGGAGGGATCTATGCTAACGTAGAATCCAGTCAGGACGCCTGCTACTGCTGTTTGCTCGCTTTTTGTTTTTTTTATGGCCGATCGTTTTCAGAATCAGAATCAGAATCCGAATCAGAATGGGGTTTATTGCCAGATGTTGAGGTTTACAACATTAGGAAATTGCTGCAGTGCTTCAGTGCAAACATAGTGTCATAAATAGCACTTAAATAGACATGAAAAAAAATAAATAAATAAAAGTAAGAATAAGAATTAAAAGTGCTACGTAGAAAGATATGTGCATGAGATATACATGAGATATATACATGAGAATAAGAATTATGAGTGCTACGTAGAAAGATATATACATGAGTGCAGGTGGTGATCAGTGCCAAACATGAAATGATGCAGTGAACACAGCGTAGGGTCATGTGTTAGTGGCGGGGACAATCATGTGGTTATTGTTCATGTGTCCAACAGCAGAGGGGAAGAAACTGTTCTTATGGCGAGAGGTTCTGGTGCGAATGGACCGGAGCCTCCTGCCTGAGGGGAGCAGGTCAAACAGACTGTGTCCAGGGTGAGAAGGGTCAGCTGAGATCCGAGCTGCACGCCGCAGTGTCCTGGAGGTGCACAGGTCCTGCAGAGATGGGAGTCTGCAGCCAACCACCTTCTCAGCAGAGCGCACAACACGCTGCAGTCTCTGTTTGTCCCTGATAGAGGCTCCAGCGTACCACACGGTGATGGAGGAGGTGAGGATGGACTCGATGATTGCGGTGTAGAACTGCATCATCGTCCGTGTTGGCAGGTTGAATTTCTTCAGCTGCCTCAGGAAGTACATCCTCTGCTGGGCTTTCTTGATGATGGAGGTGATGGTGGGCTCCCACTTCAGGTCCTGGGTGATGGTGGTACCCAGGAAGCGGAATGAGTCCACAGAGGTGATGGGGGTGTCAGTCAGGATGATGGGGGGGAGTGGGGCTGTGTGCTTCCTGAAGTCCACAATAATCTCCACTGTCTTCTGGGCATTCAGCACCAGGTTGTTGTGGCTGCACCAGGACACCAGACGTTCAACCTCCCTCCTGTAGGCAGACTCATCCCCGTCAGAGATGAGCCCAATAATGGTGGTGTCATCTGCAAACTTGATTAGCTTGACAGACTGGTGGGTGGAGGTGCAGCAGTTGGTGTACAGGGAGAAGAGCAGAGGAGAAAGAACACAGCCCTGAGGGGAGCCGGTGCTGATGGTCCGGGAGTCCGAGACATTCTTTCCCAGCCTCGCATGCTGCTTCCTGTCCGTCAGGAAGTCAGTGATCCACCGGCAGATGGGATCAGGCTTCAGGCTTCAAGTAGCACCATTATACCAACATTTCACGTTCTACACATTGTTTTAGGTGTATTTGACCAAAAGTTTGACTGAAAATTCACATGCAAGCTTTTTTCAAGGCTGTGGTATTTGCCCGCAAACAATACCTTTCAGCTAGCTAAAACAGAATATTATGCTATCAGCGAGCAACATGGCTAATGCCTTTCACACAGCTTTGTCTCAACTCCAAAGAGCCACAGAAGTAAAAGCTCATGATAATAATTGAAACAATCTTTGAAAAAATGACTTACCAAGCATGGCAAACAACTTAATTATGTAGAGCAAAATGTTCTGAAACGGCTTCACTTCAGCTTTGATTGGAGTCTGTGAATTTACTCTGTTGGTGTCATAGCCCCTGTAGGAGTTCAGAGTTAAGAGGTCAAGGGTTAATGTTTCCATTGTAACACCTCCAGATTTGACAGAGAAACACTCATTTTTAACACTCGATTTTAACTACTATCATTTTACACCTCAGAGTTACATTAAAAGAATGTGACTCTGCTTAGAGTAAAATTAACTCTACTTTTGCAAGAAGACTATTAACACCAAAACATTTAACACTTTTGAAGTTGCTGTGTACGGTGCAATATCACCCAACAGTTTTTCATTGAATGTTTGTTTCATCTCCCCATCATATGCTGCTACTCTTTTATCCATTTGCACAATACTATGCTAATACTTTTAGGATCACCTGCACTGATAGCTAAGCTATTTATTTCTCAGGATATAGTTTTATTGTTACTTGTTACAGTTATTTGATATTATATTTTGCACTATCCTACTGTATATTAGTGTATACTTGTATTCTATTGTACATAATGTATGTCTTATTCCTCTGCTCCTCTATCTCTCTGCTGCATTGAGCATGGGTATAACAAAAGAATTTCCCTCGGGATAAATAAAGTTCTTCTTATCTTATCTTAATATATGCATTGAAGGACATGTCCTGGTCAAAAATGACTCCAAGGTTCCTCACAGCGTTACTGGAGGCCAAGGTAATGCCATCCAGAGTAAGAATCTGGTTAGATACCATATTTCTAAGCTTTTCAGGGCCGAGTACAATAACCTCAGTTTGATCTGAATTAAGAAGCAGAAAGTTTGCGGCCATCCAGGTCTTTATGTCTTTAAGACATTCCTGCAGTTTAACTCATTGGTGTGTGTTATCTGGCTTCATGGACAGATAGAGCTGGGTGTCATCTGCATAGCAGTGTAAATGTATGCTATGTCTTCTAATGATGCTGCCTAAGGGAAGCATGTATAATGTAAACAGAATTGGTCCTAGCACTGAACCCTGTGGAACTCCATAATTAACCTCAGTGTGTGAAGAGGACTCTCCATTTACATGCACAAACTGGAGTCTATTAGATAGATGTGATACAGATTGTGGCAGGATGAATATTATGTTCTGGCTGATCCCACTTTTAGTCAGGCGCATTAGGGGGTGCTAGTATAAATAGTAGCGGCCACCTGAGCATCCCCAAATCGCGTACCTGTTGTCGTCTCCTTTCGGTCACATGACTTCCCCCGGTGTTGCAGGTGGGAGCTGCGTGCATGTCGCTGCTGTCTCAGCCTGGCTGGGTGGTGCGTGTGTTCATTAATGTTATTCGTGTTACAGACATGACCCGCGGATACCTGCTTGAAGCCTCCATTGCGGCTGGTCGGTGTTTATTTGGCGCATGCGTACATTATCTCACTCTGTGGTAAACCAATGTTGTTTAGTGGTCGTAGCTGCAGAAACCTCCTATGAACCACTCTGTTAATAAATCGAGTGACGCCGTTTAATTGGTACGTAACTCAGCTTTGTTACGATCTCTGCCTTTCATTGTTCTTTTATAGTAAACACTCATTATGTATTGGAGCAAGTGTGGGCCTTAGTGGGCGGCCAGGAGCTTTACAGCGGGGTTGCTACGGCTTTTCTACGCTAGGCTAACAGAAGTTAGCCTAGCTGCTGCTTTGCCTTCCCCGTTTGTTTCCGTTTGCGAGGGTTCTTTTCCTCTTCCTCTTAGGAGGCGACGTCGGCTACGGGAGTCGGCTGGCGTGCGTGTTGACTGACTTGATTATTAAATTAGGGTAGTAGGTGGAGTAATACGGTGACTCCGTCTGTTGGTGATGTACCATGGGCAGGGTGGGTGTCCTCACTGATTTCTATAACTGATTCAATTCAGTTTTGACTCAGTCAGAAATCATTTATCGTTACTGCAGAAAGAAAAATTATCCTGCAGTCAATCAGAAACTGAAGAAAACCATGAATCAGCAACTGAACATTAGCTGATGCTGCTGAAGTGAAGCAGAGCAGAGCTACAGAGCTTTATTAGAGACACAGCTAACAGAGTTGCAGTTTGGCATCATTTTAAAAAGTTTACATTTCTTCAGTATTGAACAGCAGAAACGAGGCTTTCCTGTCGGAGGTCATTCAGCAGCTGGCGGCACTGAACTGCTGCGTAATAAGCAGAGAATAAAGCAGAAAACAGAGATTTGATGGTAAACTGGTCTCTGGGCACTGAGAGACAGAGCTGTGCAGGAAGTGTGATTTTATCCTGGTGGAACAGCCAAAGTCAGAGAAAACTCGTGACCATGTGTATCAAACGTGAAGCGTACCTTCTGGATCTTGGCTCTTCTGTTGCTGCTGGTTCAGTGAATTTTGGTTGGCGTGACGGAGAGATGTCGGTGCAATAATCCTTTCTGTCATCGTTGTATTTTTACTCAGTTGTATATAGTATTTGTATTTGTATTCTATTTTTATCTTATTGTATATTTATTTTATTTTATTCTACTGTATATAGTATTTTATATGTTTCTCAAGATGGCGCCGAGTATGGCAGCCTCGTCGCGAGCTCCCCCAAGCAACGGCTTTCTTCTGTGTTTAATTTTACTTTTCCTTTATTTTTTCACGAGCAGCACTTGTCTCCTTGTGTACGACCGACAAACCTTACTGGACATAAAAGACGGTCTTTCTTATAACTTTCCGGAGTTCAAGTTTTGCAACACGGACGCTCCGTTTGCAGACCCCCCATTCATCTCACCTGAGACGCCTTTGTTCTCTGGCCCTGGAGGCCGCAAACGCCGACGCAGAGGGAGAAGATCTGGCGTTCTGGTTCGACTGAGACGGCGCACTTACAGACCACCGTTACCCAGTTTATTACTGGCTAATGTGCAGTCTCTGGAGAACAAGCTGTGCGAGCTTCCAGCACGGATCTCATTCCAGCGAGAGATGCGGGACTGCTGCGTGATCTGCCTCACAGAAACCTGGCTATCGGACAAGGTACCGGACTCAACTGCCGGGGTTCTCCGTGCATCGCGCGGACAGGTCACAGGATCTTACTGGGAAAAGCAGAGGCGGTGGTGTATGTTTCATGATCAACAACAGCTGGTGTGATTATGCGAACGTGCACCCGGTCAAATCCTTCTGCTCACCGGACCTGGAGTACCTGATGATTAAGTGCCGGCCATTCTGGCTACCGAGGGAATTTACAGCAGTGATTATTACGGCTGTTTACATTCCCCCACAAGCCGACACTGACCGTGCACTCAGGGAACTGTACAGCGCGATCAGCAGCGAGGAAACCGCACACCCAGAAGCAGCGTTTATCACGACCGGGGACTTTAATAAGGGAAACCTGAAGAAAGTCTCACCCAAACTCCACCAACACATCCATTTTAACACGCGTGGAGACCGGCTACTCGACCACTGCTACACCTCTTTCCGGGATGCGTACAAAGCCCTCCCCCGCACCCCATTCGGCCAATCAGATCACTGCTCCATCCTGCTCCTGCCCGCCTACAGGCAGAAGCTGAAACAGGAAGCTCCAACCCGGAGGGCGGTGCACTGTTGGACGGACCAATCGGAGTCTGCGCTGCGGGACTGTTTTGATCACGCGGACTGGGAAATGTTTCACGTGGCTGCCAGGGACATTGATGAATACACAGACTCAGTCTGTGGATTTATCAGGAAATGCGTGGAAGATGTCGTCCCATCCAGAACAGTTAAATCCTTCCCAAATAAAAAACCCTGGATTAACGGAGATGTTCGCGCGGCACTGGCGGCACGGAGCACCGCCTTTGCCTCCGCGAACACATCGGACTACAAACACGCACATTACCAACTCTGGAAGACGATCAAAGCAGCCAAACGTGAGTACAGGGACAGGGTGGAGCAACAGTTTGACAACCCTCGGAGTATGTGGCAGGGACTAAACACGATCACAGACTTTAGAGGGAAAACCAGCACACCGCAGACCACGGCCTCTCTGTGTGAGGATCTAAGCGTATTCTACGCTAGATTCGACACGGCGAACACCATGAGACCGGACAGTGTGCGCACCGCGGATGACGTCAGTGCGCACACTGTGTCTGAGGAGGATGTGCGGAAGTGCTTCAGGAAGGTGAACGCACGCAAAGCTACTGGTCCGGACGGGATTCCCGGCCGCGTCCTCAGGTCATGCGCGGCTCAGCTGGCTGGAGTGTTCACGCACATCTTCAACCTTTCCCTCTCTCTGTCTGTAGTCCCAGCCTGCTTCAAAATGGCCACCATCGTCCCTGTACCCAAATCCTCCACCATCTCCTCATTGAACGACTGGCGACCTGTAGCCCTGACCCCCATCGTAAGCAAATGCTTCGAGAAGCTGGTCAGGGACTTCATCTGCTCTGCACTACCCGACTCACTGGACCCTCTACAGTTTGCATACCGCCACAACAGGTCCACTGATGATGCCATAGCCCTGACACTACATACTGCCCTGTCACACCTGGAGAAGAGAGACACGTATGTGAGAATGCTGTTTGTAGATTACAGCTCAGCATCCAATACCATCGTTCCCTCGAAGCTGGACAGGAAACTGCAGGATCTAGGACTGAGCAGCTCCCTCTGCAGCTGGATCCTTAGCTTCCTGTCTGACAGACGCCAGGTGGTCAGACTGGGCAGCATCACCTCATCCCCCATCACACTGAACACTGGTGCTCCACAGGGGTGTGTACTGAGCCCTCTCCTGTACTCACTCTACACCTACGACTGCACAGCCACTAACAACTCCAACATCATCGTGAAGTTTGCAGACGACACTACAGTGGTGGGTCTTATCAACCCACTGGTGTCAAGACAACCATCTCACCCTCAACGTCGCAAAGACAAAGGAGTTGATAGTGGACTTCCGGAGGTGCAGAGAAGTACACACCCCCATCACCATCAACGGCGCTGCTGTGGAGAGAGTGAGCAGCTTCCGGTTCCTTGGTGTACATCTGGCTGAGGATCTTACGTGGTCAGTACACACAAACAAAACAGTGAAGAAGGCGCAGCAGCGCCTCTTCTTTCTCAGGAGACTGAAAAGATTCGGCATGAGCCCCCGCATCCTCAGGACCTTCTATCACTGTGCCATTGAGAGCATCCTCACTGGATGCATCACCACCTGGTACGGCAACAGCACCGCTTACAACTGCAAAGCTCTCCAGCGAGTAGTGCGGTGCTCTGAACGGATAATTGGAGGTGAGCTTCCCTCCCTCCAAGACATCTACAGGAAGCGGTGCCTGAGGAAAGCGGGGAGGATCATCAAGGACTCCAGTCACCCCAGCCATAAACTGTTCAGACTACTTCCATCAGGAAGGAGGTTCTGCAGCATCCGGTCCCGTACCAGCAGACTGAGAGACAGCTTCTTCCACCAGGCCATCAGACTGCTGAACACGTCATAGACACCTCAGCTTCACTACTGGAACTTCAACATTATGCACTCCACACTGTATATAAATGCCACTTGTTTTGCACATATTCAACTCTGTATATTTTATATATTTTATTATTATTATTATTATTTTTTTTTTTTTTTTTTTTTACTATTTAATTTGTAAAAATGTGTATACACACACACACACACACACACACACACACACACGTAGGAAAATATTTAGTATACACATCCAGAAATGCATACACTATTATATATTGTACATATATTTATTAGTTTCAGGTTGGCCATTCTTGTATTTTGCTCGTTTGTGTTGTTGTGTTTGCACATCTCTGTTGCTTGTGGGGCTCGCACACAAGAATTTCACTCGCATGTGCTGTGCCAGTGTGCCTGCACATGTGATGTGACAATAAAAGTGATTTGATTTGATTTGATTTGATTTGATTTTGATTTGATTTTATTCTATTCTGTACAGTTGTGTACTGTATTTATTCTTATTGTATTCTAATTTTTACCTCATAACTTTTGCACTGTCCACTTCCTGCTGTGACAAAACAAATTTCCCACGTGTGGGACTAATAAAGGTTATCTTATCTTATCTTATCTTATCTTTCAGCCCCGACGGCGTGTCTGCGTACGTGGAAAATCAACTTTATAAACCCACCCTGGTCCAGACCTCTACAGCCGGTGAATGATGACCACCAGGTAGCACGTCACGTTTCCATTTGGCCTCAACAGAAGCAAAAACGGCAGAAAGTGATGGGTTAATGGGGATCTGTGGACGCTGCAGGAGCACTGAGCTCAAACAAAACCCCTCCCAGCTCCCAGCTCTGTGTTAAAATGCAGCCAAAATATTCAGAGATGATTCAGGGAACTGCAAAGCCAAATACAATACCACCAGGCTCAGCCTAACAAGCAAACAGAAATCCCAGCAGTGGAAAAGAAAGGTCATCGCTGTTCCGAGAGAGGAGAGGCTGTTTGCTGACTTTACACTGACACACAAAGCTCGAAAGCTCCAGAGATCTCACATTCTCCTCTCTGAGATTCTCCCAGGGAGGGAGAAACATCCTCTGCTGTTTCCATTTCAGCTCTTTGTGGCTGCAGATGATTAATAGCTGTCTAATTACAGAGGTACAGCAATCCTGTTTATCTTTCGTGCAGCAGAGAAGGCGCATCGTGCTGTTTCATTCGTGTTTCCTCGCTCTCTGAAAATCCGTCTGAACTCACCAGGTTCACCTGGAACTTCATTAGCATCCACTCCACTAATGGTTTGTCTTCTCGTGAGCAGATGGCATTGATCAGGATCTGCACGAGTGTTGGAGAGTCTCTGCAGAGAGTGGAGCCACACAAACATGCTCATCATTACCGCACTAAATAGTGAAACTCTGAGGATCCACCAAGGCGCAGGTTGAGCTAGAGTCAGCGAGGTGAGGCTCAGGGGGAAACGCTGTATTAAAACGATGTGTAGGAGCCTATTTCACATTCACAAATGGAGACATTGATTAGTATTCCTTCAGCGTACGTGGCTAAAATCCACCCTAACCCTATCAAAAGTTTCTTATTTCCCATATTTGTCCTGTTTCACAGCTGGATGTTGATAAAATAACGAGCTCAGTGTATCACAGTGCGTGCTCTCACAGCAGACGGTAAATAGGTTCTAATGTAGAACGTTTCCACTCTGCACTCAAAGTGTGTTACGCAGCTGATGGCCCCGCCCCTCCCTGAGCCTGGTTCTGCTGGAGGTTTCTTCTTCATGTGATTGTTGGGTTTTCTCTGTATTATTGTCGGGTTTTTAGCACCTTGAAGTGAATGTTGCTGTGATTTGATATATAAATACAAATACAATTAATCCCTCTGAGCTCAAAGCTAAAGCTGCACACTGCTCTGAGCACTCAGTGTATCAGGGTTTATTTTTCAACAAGACAGAAGCTCCACCCTCCTGAGGTTCAGAGCTTCTGTTCAGGAGGGAGAACACTGTTGGCTTAAAGGAGGAGGAGCTACTTCTGAGTCAGGTAAAGCAGGATTATTGACTCTGCAGAGCTGCTCGTGGCTTCTCATAGACGGAGCTGGAAACGAGCGGGTTTCATGTCAGCACAGTTTTGTTTTAGACTCAGGAATGAATAAAAAAGTTCACGTCACACATCACAGTGAAATATGACAAGATGACTTCTATCTTATCTCAAAGTGTACTCAGAGTTTCCACATGCACAGGGTTTTATTCCAGCAGTTCCTATTTAAAGACAAAGATGGAACGGACTCATCTTTGTTTAATGTCACTTTACTGATGTTTACGTTTCTTCTCTATTTTCGTGCACAGCTCTCGCAGCATCAGGAGCAGGCTGCCAGGGTTGTAGTGGTGTAGGAGGCAAGAAAGAAAGGATTCAATCGCTGTTGTTGGAAGCAGATGTTCGAGCTCTTTCACATTAATCTGATTGCTGTATAAAATAACTGCTCCACACAGATTTGCACAAATTATTATTTTGCCCTGAAGTTACATCCATCAGTTCTGCAGCAGATTCTCAGCGCGTTCAGGGGGGACGTTCTCAAACTACCCGTAAATGGTGCAGAGACGCCGACCTCAGGCCTGCAGTCGATACACATGGAGGGCAGACACCTGTTAAAGAATGAACGCACGGTAACACTGGAAGGGGAGACATGGCTCTGCCTAATCTGTGATTTTAAAACAACACGTGTTAAGTCTAATTGTTGAATGTTGCCATTGTGTTTCTTAAATTTGTACAGTCTTAGTTCAAGCAGTAGGATCAAAGCCATTCCTTTGATCCTGACCACCTCTCCAACCACTCTGTGCTGGGGGAGGTTTTATTGTAGATACATCCTATCTGAAAGATCTGTTTCTTTTGATGTAAGCTTCCTGCGTTTACGACCCTTTGGTCAGCAGGAGGTCTGACACACACACACTCTTACAGAAGTTCACACATATATATATAAAATGCTTTGTCTTAGAACCAAGGGGGCGTGGCTTTGTTCTGACGTGTTTTGTGTGAACTGTCTCTCAATAAAAGGCAGCAGGAGGAGGTCAGATCTGGGGGTCATTTTCGTGGTGGACACAGACGAGGCCTCCCTTGCGCAAATAATCGATCGATCGACTGTCTTGTTTTCTTCATGATGAATAAGTCTCTAGAATTAGCGGGGCTTGTGGAAACACAGACCCAACAACACGAGTGAGACAGTAAATCCTCCTGAGCTGCACGTAAGTCAGCAGATAAGTCCGCAACAACACCAGCGATCATCGCGGCAGAGATCAGAGACGCTGCTTTCACTCGCTGACTGTTACAGGACGAATCTAAAGAAGTTTTTTCACACAAACTCACAGTGAGTCACAGCGAGGCGAGTACTGAGGTACGGCACACTGCTCTGCATTCATGCAGGCCGCGTGTAACGAAGGGGAATTACTCCAAAATTACAACATAAAAACAACATGAATACAGCAGAAACATAAACAAGATAAAGTGATTCAGAGTCAACATCATAGGAAATACAAAGTCCAGCTCTGGAGACGAAAGCATCCAGGGTTTTGAGCTCTGACGGTTTTTCCACAGCGACGGTGCAAACGAACCCTTCGAGGGAGCCAGTTAGAGGAGCACTAATCACAGCAGCTGTTTCAAGGTGGGAGGAGTTTTCCCAGCATGCCTCTGCATATAAAAACATACCAGTGTTGTGTCCTCAGGCTTAACGAAGGAAACCAGATTATACGCTGGTGTGTGCTGCACCACAGGGTGCCGAGGAGGCAGCATCCATTTAAATAATGTCATCGCATTTAAGAACATTTAACCTGAACCAGTCGAACCTTCAGCTTTTTCACTAAGTGCTCAATAAAAACTAAAGGAAACTCGATCAAACCAGGACACCCAAGTCTCCTCCTCAGGTATGAAAACCAACATCATCTAAGGTCTGATGTAAAAAGCAAACAATGATGCCTGCAGCAGCTGAAAGGCAGCTTCATGAGCAGAGCCAGCTGAGTGAAGTACGGTGTCCTCTGCATAAAGGTGGAACAAACAGATTCATTCTTCTCACTGTTATTAACAGAAATGAAATGAGGCTTAAAACTGAACCTTGGGTGGTCCTCCATGGGCCCTCGCTCTCTGGGAGCCTCTGGATGTCTGGGGCCTGGATCTCCTCCATGCCTGCTTCATGTTCTGGAGGGCGGGGCTATGACTCCCCACACCCATCTGATGTTACATGGAGAAACCTTTTGGATACAAGTGCACTCACACAGGTGTGCACAGACACACAGTATCTTCCTCGGCTGCTGCATCAAAGCATACCGTGCATGTCGGTCTCACGTGCTGCTCAGTAAAACTCAGTATTTATTATTTACTGTTACTGACACTTATCTATAGGGATGGGTATCGTTTAGGTTTTATCCGATACCGGTGCCAAACCGGTACTTTTGAAACTGTGCCGGTGCTTAAAGAATGGAGAACACAAAATGGGTCCAAAAACCTCTCATGTTCAGCTGTTTCTTTGTAAAAAGATAACAATGTTAGCCTTTTCTGCAGCTATGGGGCATATATGGTATCACTCTTGGCTGGAAGCAGTGCTTAAACAATGGAAAAAACACAAACTTTGTCCAAAAACCTCTCATGTTTAGCTGTTTTTTTGTAAAAAGATAACAATGTTAGCCTTTTCTGCAGCTATGGGGCATATATGGTATCACTCTTGGCTGGAAGCAGTGCTTAAACAATGGAAAAAACACAAACTTTGTCCAAAAACCTCTCATGTTCAGCTGTTTTCCACTTTTTCTTTGGTCATTTTAGCCTTTTTGGCCAGGGTGAAGGGAGTATCTGCCATCAAACAAGAAGACAGCCGCATGTAGCTATGATGATGTTTGCTAGTTCACCTTACATGCATTAATGTAATAACGTGGTTAGCCTACTCAACGTAAATTACACACGAACAACATGAAGCTACTCACGCAGAGAAGAACGGCTGCTGCTGCATCATCATCCTCATCATTTCTGCTACACTGGCAGGGCTAGGGGCCAGGACTCTCCTCTTCGGGTTTTTGGGGGATGTTGCTAACTCCGGGTCCGATAACAGGCACCACACCCGCAGTAGATGCGCTCGGTGTGAGGTCTCGCAGCAAGCTATCAAATACGGCGCATTTCTCGGCTTTTAAAAAACCCGCTATGCGTCACCAGATGTTTCATCAGATTTGAGGTGTTACCTCCTTTGACAGTATCACAGTATCAGCTTAAAGCACTTGTTGCTGCTGAGTTTGCATCTTTTGCTGTGAAGTACAGCCAGACTTTTCGCCTTGGGCATTTTTAATCTGTAGCTCTGCTCTAAAAGAACATACGTACCTGGACCCGCCTACTATCCTCAGAAACGTAAAATGATTGGCTAGAATCTAAAGTGTATCACAGCTCAGGAAAAAAGCACCGAAATAAAGCACCGAAATGTGCGCTGCTTTTCGGTCTGGTTACTACCGTTTATGTCAGAACCGGCACCGGTACCCATCCCTATTTACAGGTCATCCCTACTTATCTAGGGTGTTGCTGCGGTTTCCTTAACGTGTTGTTGTCTCTGTGCTTGTTTTCTTTTATTTCTCCAGCAGGTGATCGATTGTTGCCTTTTCTCTGTGTTTCTCTCTCCTTGATTAAACTTCTCGTCTATGTCTCTCGTGTTCCTGTCTCCCAGTCATGTCTGTTCCATTTAATATAACTTAAATAAATAAATAAATATCAAGTTGACCATTATGGCAAAGGAAAAACAAAGGCAAAAAACCCTGAACCGTGGGGCACTCCTTTCAAAAGGAAACTTGACCTAAATCCAACTATATATTTGAAAAACGCTGCAACGGATTCACTCAAACCACGGTCACTGTTCCTAACAGCAGCTCATGGTCAGCCACATCAGATGTGTCACACAGATCAACAAACAGCACAAACCTGCGTCATCTCCACGATGACGATGACATCATTCTTTACCCACACAGCTGCTGCTTTGATGCTGTGACCTGATCTAAAGTCAGAGTTTTACTTAAACTTTTCTCAGCAAGAACAGAAAGTTTGGATGTTGGCTGGTAATTGTTTAAATCTGAAGGTTTTCCACAAACTGCTTTCCGAATGTAGGGCTGATGCTCGTCTGGAGACTCAAATTAAAAATACAATCGTCTGTAAGGCAGGACTTAACCTGATGACTGTTTTGGATCAGTGGATTTTAAAGCTTCACAGCTCACTGTAGCAGAAATAGGTGTAAAGAAAGTGGGTTCCTCGATCAGACGCCTCCACGTTCTTTGTTTCATCGTTTACTGTCGAAAAATGTCTGTAAGCTTTGTGATGTCGTTCAGAACATGCATCAGGTGACGGATCTGGAGATGCGAGGATGCTGCAGGATCGAGCGTGTAGGAAGCAGCAGACAAAGCTCCAAACCTTCAGCCTCACCGTTTGCATCAGACTTCACACTGTCACGGTTCTGGGTCCGTTGGACCCAGTATTTTGAGTTTATTATGTTTTGGTTTTAGTTTGCATCAGGGATTGTTTTCTTGTTCTCTTGTGGTGTTTATGATGATGATTATGATGTTTATTATTTGAGTTTCATGTTTAAGGATTTGTTCTCTGTTGTATCTCACGTTTAGTTTAGTTCAGGTTCCATGTGTCATTCTGTCTGTCTCTCAGTGTCAGGTCTGCGTCTTGGTGTGGTGTTCTCATTTCCTGTTTTATTGTGAAGGTCTGGGTCTCATGTGAGTGTGTTCAGTTTTACCTCTGTCTCGTCTTGTTGATCATTCCCAGCTGTGTTCCCCACCTGTGTGTAATTCCCCTGTGTTTCTCTGGGTGTATTTAAGTCATGTCCTCCGTTATTGTAGTTGCTGGTCCGTCTGTGTTTCCACCCTGCTTCATCTGTGTGTTTCCCTGCAGTCAACCATCATCTGTTTCCGCCCGCTCTCATTCATGTCCAGGTTCGTGTTCTGTAGTTAGTTTGTTCCCAGTTTAGTTTAGTCATTGCTCCGTTCGCCGTTTGTCCTTTTTCCTTTTTTGTGTTTAATAAACCACTCTCACACCTGTACAAGTGCCTGCGTTTGGATCCTCCTTTATTTTCCACACGGCTCATCTCACTCGCCGTGACACACACGGACTTTGCATGAGAGAGCTGGCAGGATAAAGACCTGCTCCTCACGTGCAGCTCTGTGGGTAAGGCCAATAAAAATTCAGGGCACCGCTGACCTGTGATGAGATTCCTTTTGTGTTCGCTGTGATTGCCTTTTGGACAAAAGCAAATGTTTCTTTCTGCTCAGTCAGTTGTATTTCTGTAGCTCCGAATCACAACAGTGTGCTTTATGTTGTAAGGTGCAGGCGTCCAGCATGAGGGGAGTGAGACAGGCGGTGGGGGTTAGTCTGCATGTTCATGGAAACATAAATCTAACAGAGGTGGTTCAGCACGTCACCCAGGTCAGATTTTCATGTCCAGCGTTTCAGGATGTAGCAGGAAGTGGACGGTTTCACATCACTGTGATCTGAGCTAACCAGCTACCTGCTAGCTGACAGAGCTGAACATCTCGTTGCAGTTCACTCCCACGTTCAGACACGATACCTTTAAAAAACATCACTTTCATGTTGTTTCAGACGCAGCGTCAGAGCTGCGGTCGTGCTCCTGCAGACTGTTTAATGGCGTTCCAGTGATTTATGGTTGTAGCTGTTCCTCTTTCGTTTGTCTGAAGGTTGAGATTTATGTTTCTGCAAATCTTTGGCCATATTTCCCTTTATGATGGCATTATGCTAATGTGTTACAGCACACAGCATCAGCTCTGCAGTGAAAGACAGAATGGATCATTTTCACATGTGCCACTTACAATAGTCTGTAGCCATACATCTAAAGTTCCTCTGAAGTGTTCTGATAGTTCTGAATATTGATATATTGACGTGCATCACGTGTTTGAGAGCAGGATCTGACTTGGGAAATAGTTTGGTAGCTTTTAAAGTTAAGATCCGGGATGCAAAGCTGAGGAGACACATCCGTTTGTTCCTGTTCGGCTTGTTTTGGCTGCTGTGAACGTGTAATTGAACCAAATGTGATTTTTTTTTTTTCTTTTAATAAGCTCAACGGCTGTTTGTGGCCTGGTCCTAAAAGAAAGTGTTTAAAAGTGTTTAACAGCATTCGTAACAACAAATTAAAGACTTCTGGGCCTGATCTGGACTACGTGCAGTAAGGCCACGCATGCATGAAGCTTAGATTTTAGACAGCTTCTAATTCATTCACTGAATATTTGCTTACAAATGTAAATGTTTAAATAAAGTTGTGAATCATTCGGGTTTGTTCTTTGCTTACGCACCCCTTAATGTCAGAGAGGATCACCTCATAGGGCCAGGCTTGAGGCGCGTTGTGCAAAGCGCTCAGGTAGAGCAGAAAACCTGGGAAGCCGTCCACGTGCCGTCCTGCTCGACTTGTGACAGAGAGAGGCTTCGTTCTCCCCTCCAGACCCTAAAATAAGTGATTTGGCTGGTTTTGCTTGAGCCGCTCAGACATAAATGGCAAAAAGCGACAAGCCTGCAGACTCATGCGTGGCTCAGCAGTTACAGGTTTACAGCTGTCATCGCTGGCAGCCTCACCGGCCTCCACATCAGCTCCACGGTGATGACAAAGGGAAACGACTGCAGGCTCAGCAGCCATCTGCTTCCTGCTTCGCAGGGCCCCGCTGCAACCTGACGGACCTCGGCAGAATGTTAATGAGGGAGGAAGCTAATTGTTGCCCGTGAAATGGTCACAGATGGGAGCTGCAGAATGAAGCGAGGTCCAGCTGATATAACGGATTGGAATAATTACTGCTGCAGAATGAGCAACCGCGTCGGTGGAAATGAATTTTCTTGCATTAATTACCCACTTTGTTTCTTTTTGGTGACATCCTTTTAGTCCACACTGAAGCTCATAATAAAACTTCAGATTGTGTCTTCCAGGGAAATGAGCCGGACTCGTTCAGCTGCTCGTACCAGAGTCAGCTCGGTGGAACGCCGCCCGCTGCTGCTGGAAGCTGCACAGAACGACGTGTTTGAATCCGAGGGTTAGTCTCCCCTTTTTCTTGCTTGTCAGAGAGTTTGAAGAGCTGCATTGAAACAGGATCCTTTGGTTGATGGTTGTTCCCTCACCTTCCTGCTGCCCAGATTTTGAGTTTGACAGGATGAATGGTGAAAAATAAAAGCTCCAAAGCAAAGAAACAGCAGCTGTCAAAGAGTCTTTTCAATATTTCAACACTTTAGCTTGGGCGTAGCAGAAAAATATTCCTGTGCTAAGGCCGACGTGAATGACAGAGTGGATTCATAGGAACACCTGTGGAATCGTAAACACAGATACAAAAACACCTGAGTCGGTGCCGGCCACTCGACTTTCCCCCGCACTTCCTGTCATCGTATAAAAGATAAATCTGAATTGATTTTAGTGTGCTGTCTGATGGAATCTAATCAGGTTCGGTCACGTAAATTCATCTGCAGGTTCAACGTCCTGAAGCTGAAATGAGCTGAAATAAGAAACTGTGTCTGTCCTCGGATTTAACGTGGATTTGTACTCTGGTGTGACAGGAAACATGTAATAATGAGCCCAGTGCTCCTGTGCAGCGATCAGCCCAAAGCTCTTCAGGAACAGTTCTCCAGGCTTCTTCTTGGGAAGTTCTCTGTCAGGATGATCCCACAGTGCTTCAGTGATGCTGAGCTCCGGTTCCCCTGTGTGTTTCTGTGTCAGAGCGAGTCTGCCTCGTCACTTGTTTCATGTCGTTTCGTTCTCTTTCAATCTACGAACTAAAAATACACAAACCTACTTCGTTTAGAAAAGCCCAAGAAGAGCAGACAGCCAGGTTAGGAGTCACCGAGGGATCTTTATTAGGATTAATATTCAGCAACTGCGCTCAGCTCTGCCAGTTTGGGAAAAGTCATTTTGGGAAGCTTTCCCAGCGACCTGATGGATCCTGAAACCTTAACCTGGCACGTACAGCAGCCCGGCCTCTTTGGGAGAGCTGCTGGCTGCAATCAGGCTGCTTCTGCAGACGATTCACATCATCTCCACAGAGCTGCAGTGGATTTCACGGCTGTGACTCACACGGACGCCGCCGCCGGCAAAACGGACTTTTCCTTCTGACACGGGCAGCACATGTGGTAGATTCAGTTAAAAAGAATCTGTTGCGTGCATGAATATAATAAATCAAACTGTTGCTTTGCTCCACGTCAGCCAAGACGTGGCCCAGAGCCCTCGATTAACTATAATGATCTCATAATGTACTGTAACAGCGGCCGCAGCTCCGCTCTTATTTACCCCGCGCTCATGAGCCACCATCACTCATCCCAGTGTACCCCCGAGGAAGAGGAAGATACTGTAAGAAGATGAAGAGCAGGGCTATCCGGATGAGTTGGTGGTGCTGACGGAGGACGTGGCGGCGATTCAAGCTGCGGTCAGCTCCAGGGTCTGAGCTGCTGTTTCATCAAAGCTCAGCTCGGTAACTCGCACCAGAGTTCAACAATAGCCTCGTGCTCCACTCCACAAACTGACACCGTGACACTAAAACAAGTGCAGAAACCTGCAGTTCTCCTGACGTCCAGCAGGGGCTCCAGCAGTGAGTCGCCCCCGCAGCCCCCTGTTAATATAAACATGTTTACAGCCTGATACAAAACTGTTTTACTCTATAGATCATTTCTAATGTCTAATTTCTAAAACTCCCCCTGCTGTAAGAACATGAAGAACCATCCATCATAACCACAGGTTCGATCTGGGCCCCTCCCCAGTGACATTTATGTGTCTGATATTTCCTGGATGATCGAGCATGCATCTGGACACTTTCCAGGGAATTATTTGCACTTCCTGGACTGACTTTGATGTTTTCTGTCTGATTCCAGCTCGCTGATGTTCGAGCTGCAGCAAAACCGATACGACTCGTAATAAGATCTTCATTGACCTCGCTCCTCTGAGAGCCTCTAAAATCCATTATTACAAACACATTTTTCCAATAATCACTCAGGTCTGTGCTCGATTTCAAAAATCTGAATGAGGCTCAAACATGATGTTCAGGTCATGTTTCCCTGCAGCGGCTCCAGCAGGATGAGGCTCAGAGAACCGGGGTTATCTCGATGACCAACATGAGCGCAGCGACAAAACAGACACGACAGATCTGCAGCAGACGCAGTGAACATGTCTGCTTTAGTTCCACCTTCTGCTCCTTCAGAGGAAAATGTGGTACTTTGACTTCACTGCATTTGATTTTTAATAGAAACATGAGTAGAAATCCATCTTTAATGAAGGCACCATTAATGCACTGCCATCCAGACGATGCTAAACCACATTATTTATCAGAGAGATCTTTGCAATGAGTCAGCAGAGGAATGACTCAGAGCTGCATGTTTCTACAGGCGAACGAAGGCCCGATCTTAGAGAAACGTGCAGCAGGAGCTTCTCATTAGAACATGAGAAGGTGAAATGTTCACTGGAGCCTGGAGACGACCTGGAGCTACAGACTCACTTCATCATTTACGTTTTGAGTCTTGACAGAGAAGATCAGGCCTGCAGTGCGACACAGCAACACACTCAGACGCACAATCGTCTGGCTGATGTTGGACTGTGAGTTTACCACCCGCATGTGTGTCGGGCCCATTTTAAACTGAATATTCTCACACTGCCTCGCAGCTGTGACATGTTCCACCTTGTTTCTCACACGGAGACCTGCTGCAGCTTCAGCACCTGTTGGTGTTCACACACTCGCATATAAAAGACAAACGCAGTTGTGCTGCGAAGGGGGCGGGGTAAATGTAATCCCTCTGACTATCTATGCGCAGAGCCCTGCCCCCGACCTCGCTGCATCTGTCTGAAAACTGAACCTGCATTCTTTGTAATGTCCAGCAGGGGGCAACTGCTCTGACTGTGAAGCGTTTACTGAGCAATCTCAGGACTTCCCTGAAGAGTTTATGGTTTCGGGTCTTAGTGATTACAGCATGGTATCATGACGGTGGTTAGAAACAGACAGCAGGGGAGGAGCTGACTGACAGGTGGATGGAGACACAGGTGGGCGGAGCTGCTAGCTGTTAGCTAGGCTTCACCTCCGCTGACTGGACTCCGTGAACTGGACTCTGGACTGTGTTTGTGCTGCTGAAGCCTTTTGGAGACTCCTAGGATTTGAGTTGGATGTTACTGAGCAGATTAGCATTGATTAGCAGGTACCTGTGTGTGTGTGATGATCTCATTCAGTCAGCTCGGTGACCAATCAGCCGTAAGTCTGCCCACTCGTCCAAATGTGGCTCCAAAAAACCAAAATGCTCAGATTGAGGATTTAAACATGACTTTTCATGTCCATCTATACAGTCTACGACACTATCACTGACACTATTGTGAAACGGCACTGGTTACAGCTACGAGTATTTGTTTGGAATAACAGGACGTGTTTTTTTCCTTGGTCAGTTTTGGTGATGTCACAGGGATCTCTGATGCAGCTGGATTCATCAGTTAGCCTGAGGGCTGAAACACAGCAGATCGACCCTTTAACTGAAGCTCATTCATAGGAAGAGAAACTCATCATATGATAAATCCTGCGAGCGGAACCTTAACCGGGCCGCCAGTTCCATCTAATCGATAATGAAGTCCAATTTAACGGCTCTTATATCTTCGCTCGGCTGCCGGTGCCGGGCCGGTTCCAGCGAGGAGCTGTTTTCCACAGACAGCTCTGTCCAACACTGTGCGCCTCTTTCTAAAGTCCTCCTTTTGTGTCATTGTGTGCTTGTTAGAGGACTCACAGAGAAGTCTCCCAGCGGTAATGATTTTTCTGCAACAGAGGAAGGATTTACAGGATCATCTGTCCGATGAAAACAGCCAGCAGAAAGCAGCAGGCTGATCTCTTCATGTTGTGGCATTTTCACTTCAACCTGCGTGCCCTTCCTCGCTCATCCATCCTCCTCTTTTATTCCCTCCAAGTCCTCTTTTCTTCCTCACTTTTATTCCCATTATTCTTCCTCTCCATGTATCCTCGTGCCTATTTTTTAGACTTACTCTTCCTGCTCCTGCTGCATTAACCCTCCGATGCATGATTTATGAAAGCCTTGGTCAAGATTTTTTTTTCTTTTATTCTTCTCAGGACATGAAAAAAAGGTTCAACTCCTTTTTTCCAAAAATATGTTTTTTTTATAAACTTATAGACTTGTCCAATCCAGTGGACTACATGCACCCGAGCACTCAGCATGAAATACTGGGAACTTGCTGTAAAAATGAATTACCTTGTGTTCTATTGTAAATACACAAACACTTGTTTGCTTGTATGCTTTGAAAAACATCTCAGCAATTTTGGGGAACTTTCAGCTCATATAGCTCCAATAGGCGTAAATAACAAAACCAATCAACAGTCCTGTTCACACAGCACAGGCCGAGACCATGTGGAGGACAGAACTGTGGAGCCAGCGTGTGACAGTGATGTTTGCATTATTGCTGACGACAAGCTCCTCTGCCAGTTGGTGTTGTGTGTTATATCATCAATTAGATCTGCTGGAAACAGATGTCTGAACTAAACTATGGATCCTTGCCCTCCACATTCAATTTCCACTCTCCTAGAAAAGGAGGCAAGTCTCCATCAAAGTCATTGTCTTGGACTTTCCAAACATTTTTGCAGGCTTGAGTATGTTCAGGTTCCGTGCGCCCATCTCCCACAGCTCCCTGATCATGCTGACCTTCCTCTTCACCCTGCCCCTCATCATTCTCACTTTCTGACTGTCTGTCTTCATCATCCGTAGCTCGTATGTCTCCGTTCTGCTCTGGCAGCCACTCATCATCACTGCACTCATCACTGAAATCATCATCACTGGAGCTGGATGGAATTTCCTGGAGTGTTCTGTACGCTGCCTTATTCTCTGCTGCATTTGAAGTCTACAAAATATGATAAAATAATTATTATAGTAACTCAAACTACAGCTGATCTGCACAAAAATATATATTTTAAATGAGTAGCTTATAAATGTAACAGATATACACTTATAACCAAAACAATGAAGCAATTTATGACTTATGTTAAAAAATATAGTGGGTATGCCTGATGTCCACTTCATTGGACACATGGTTAATCGTAGTTTTTTACATATTAGACATAAACATTTTCTTATTCCGAACAGATAACATCCTTCCCTCGATGTTACTGCATATCGTCATATTTTTTTTACCTGTTGGGCTCTTCTAGCATAGAAGGATTGACAGGATATGCCAGCAGTCGGCAGGGATGACAGTTTGTCTGCCATCTTTGATTCAGAGGAAATTTACTTGCAGTTGCACTAACTGAACACTGAATTGACCTTAATGGAGCATGGCAGCAGAGAGCACTCTAGAGGCTAATATGCAGTTCCACCATAGAAACCCATGCATTAAAGAGATATGTACGTTTTAGTAGCTGTCCACTCCAGCGACCACTATGCATCAGAGGGTTAACTTTGTGAATATCTCTGTGAAAAGCCGAGCCGTCTTTGTGCTCCTGATATTGTCACCTCCTCATTTTCTGTCACTTCATTTCCAGCTTCTTTCAGCACCTTCAGACTCAAAGAGAAGGACGTTAAATGGTGTCTGTGAGAATGTCTCTGTGCTCTGTGAAAGAGAAAAACATAATGACTGAATTAAAGAAGTGATTTAATAATCTGCTTGTTACTAATCACTGAACACGACGAGGGCAAATGAAATTACAGCGAGTGTAATTAGAGGAAGTCCTGCTGCAGTCTGAGATTCTCCACAAACACGCTCTGCTTCATTAACGAAGAAAGAAACTTCCAGAACAACTAGTTTGTAGATGGGATTTGTGAACTGGGCGTATTCTCCCCATTCAGAGTCTGATAAAGACACAGACTGTAAATAAAAGACGAGCGTCGGTTTTGAACAGCATGTTGGCCACAGCCATGTCAGGTGACATTTGCACGTGAGGGCAGAGACAACTGAACTTCCTGTCCCACAGAGGGGCTCCAGAGAAGCTCAGCAATGGATGGAGCTCGAGCTGCAGAATGAAAATGGTGTCGTGTCTGGAAGTAAATGTTTTCTTTGGTCTCCTTCGCTGTGATATGGACACTGAGGGCAGGTAAAGACGCAGGTGTACACCTGTAGCTTTCCCAGAAAAAAGCTCAAGTCAGTCAAAACAGAAAGAAATGGAACCAGACCAAAATAAAAGCAGAAATGCTGCAATGAGAAATATGAGCAGGTGCAAAATCATTAAAGTGACCACACTGAGGTAAGACAAATAAAAAGGATTGTAATGATGTAAAGAGAAGCAGCTGTTTCATCCCAGTGCCTGTTAAAGTCGAGCTCGTGCTTCATGTGGAACCTTAAAAAGTCTCTGAGGAAAGACGCCATCGCTTGAAAATACACTTAAAGCCCTGCATTCGGTTTCTGCCTCCCCGAAGTCACCGAAACGAGATGAAAGAAATGCTGAAGTTTCAGAAACGACTGCAAAATCACCTCCACCACAGAAAATTCAACAGCACACACAACCCAAGAGACGGGGTGGCGAAAACCACCAGAATAATACAGAGCACAGCTGATAAGATGTTATATGGTAACAAAAAATCATCAAACAAACTGTAACAAGACCAAAAACAAACAGTCCAACAAAAACATGTCAGATAGTATCAGAAAACAAAAACTCCCCCGAAAAGCACAAAAATGGGACACCTGCTGCACCTGCTGCACCTGCTGCACCTGCTGCACCTGTTGCTCCTGCTGCACCTGCTGCTCCTGCTGCACCTGTTGCTCCTGCTGCACCTGCTGCACCTGTTGCTCCTGCTGCACCTGCTGCACCTGCTGCACCTGTTGCTCCTGCTGCACCTGTTGCTCCTGCTGCACCTGTTGCTCCTGCTGCTCCTGCTGCTCCTGCTGCACCTGCTGTACCTGTTGCTCCTGCTGCACCTGCTGCACCTGTTGCACCTGTTGCTCCTGCTGCACCTGTTGCACCTGTTGCACCTGGTGAGTTCTCCCAGCACCTCATGAGTAACGCTCTTTATTCAAAGAACATTCAAATGTGTTCTAAATGATGATTTTGATGCCTTGCCCAAAAGCACTCTGGCAGAGCGGCAGTGGGCTCTGCTTCTGACTCCTCCCCCCTGACTGAAATAAAGCACCAGGATAAAAATGAAATCCTTTCCAAGGCATGAAGAGGGTCAGAGGTCTGCAGCTTTACTCTGAGAAAAATCACCTGAGCCAGAGCTCGCCGTCTCTGCTCACCGCCTCAGCTTCACGGGATTCCATCACTTCCCCTGCCCTCACTTTCACCCTCGCCTCCTTTTTTCCCTCTTTCTCGCTGAAGCGATTCCTATCGCTCCTGTTTTCTGCTGTCTCTACATCTTATTTCATGATAAGTCCTCTCCCGTTACAGTCCACAGATCAGATGTTTTATCAGACAGGGCTCACAGCTGTGAGGGGGAAGTGATTCGACTGAACCATTGTTTTCCGCACGACTCCCCTCGCTCTCCTTTTCATTTCTGTCTGCCACCCACTCATGTCATTGCTCCTGACCTGTCCTGCTTGAGGTCCCTGAGTACAAAGCCGTGTAGTTTCTCCCATTACAAGTCCAGGACCTGACACATGTCACTTTCCTGCAGCCTCAGTGTTTCCCTCAGCACGCCGTGCCTCAGACTCAGCGCTGGAAAACATCTTTTCTTCTTTTCTCTCGTGGAGCCAGATTCACTTTTTACACTTCCTGAAAGAAGTGCTTCTAAACTGTGGCATGAATGAATCACCAAAAAGACCCACCAGGCACATACACAGGGGCCCCACAGGGTCCACCACACCTCCAGAATATCCCAGGTAAAGACACGAGTTCGACAAAGAGACACAGAAAGGAACCCAGACTCATCACAGGGAAAGTGATAAAAATCACACAATACAGCCCAAAAAAGTCAGAGTTAAACTAGCAAAAAAGAACAAGATCATCAAAAGAAGTGCAAGAGCACTAAAAAGAGGAAAGAAAGACACCCACAACAAGGCTCGACGGGTACCAAACAACCAAAGTCACATTCAAACAGGCCAAAGGAGGAACAAACTGAGGCTGAGAGAGACCAACAACACCAGGAGGCCTCACCGCTGCCATACACAGAAACATCAAAACCTCCAAAACAGATGGAAGAAAATATCCAACATGAGACCAGAGCTCTCGAAACCCACAAGACCTGTGGAAGGATGATGATGATGATGGAGATGGAGTGGACTGAGAACTTTTCAGGCCGCAGACAAATAAAGGTTCAAACAAATGAAAGCGCTGTACCCATATATGCGGTGTAGTGAGTGTGAACCCATCTGTCTGAACTTGGTCTGTCGTGTATTGAAATAAAAATTCTGCCGTAGCCTAAAATAACGCCGACTCTCTCTCTTTAAATCCCTCTAATGTGAGCGGCGAGCGGCTCCTCCGTGCAGTCGACACAGATGACGGTTACAGCAGCAGATGATGTGGAATCATTTGCATCCTCTGAGTCTCCTGAGCTCCTCGTGTCCAGAGGGCTGAAGGCAGCTTGTTAGAAACATATCCCTCACCCCGCTTCCAAACCTCCAATCCGCTGACCCGGATCCCCAGCCAGAGAATTTGGTTCACTGAGGCCTGAAATTAATTTCAGTTGTCTTTACAAGAAGCCGGAGGGATGCATGAAGAGGCAAACAGTCCTAATCAGGACGGTGATGCAGCCGCACACTGCAGGGTTCAAACGTGATGATGTAAGATAACAGAAACATCTGTCCAAGAACAGCAGCGTCCTGCTTACAGGCTCAGCCCTCCACAGAAGTCAGTGACTAACCAGAACCACAGCGGCGAGCTTCAGGACACCGTCGCCGCTCTGCAGGAGCGACCTGCAGCCGTTTATCCAGCTGTCAGAGATACAAAACACTCACTGCAGATTCATTCCTCTTTATTTCTCACATCTGGAACAAAAACATTAGAAAATAATAAAGAAGCACATTAAAACATCTCTGTAACGAACACACGGCAGACCTGTCGTGGTTACTGTCACATACGGCTGCAGCTTTTCAGCCGCCAGCCGAACACCAACACCAATAACAACCAGCACCCAGTGCGGACTTTTTACTCCGGCGAGGCGTGATCGCAGGTGCATCTCTCCTGCAGCCGCACTGCAGACCACGCCCTGCCACAATCTCACATTCAGACAAATCAGCACGGTAAAATGATTAAACGTACAGTGAACAACAGTGCACTCCCAGGGAGTGACTCTCTTATCACTGTCTAAAGTGTTTTACTAATGTACCTCACACAGAAATCATAGAATAGTAGTGCTGCTCAAAAATACCTGCACAGATCCTGAAAACATGAACCAACACAGTCGCTGCGCTCTGTGTTGGTTCAGCATCAGCGGATTGGTCGTGGTCAGGCTGAGCTCCACCCCTCTGTGTTTGCATGACGAGCTTGGCGTGCTGCTTTTTGCTGCATCGATTCATGTTACATTTGCGTCCCTTAAAGTCTTTATTCCACGTGTGTTTGCTCTGTCAGCCACAAGAAAACAGCTCTGGGACTGAATCTGTTTGGGACGGATTCATCTCCAGTAAAACATCCCAGCAGGTTATTAATCCAGTCGTTTTCTTTGTTGTGTGTCATCTTCTCATGAAAAGTGTCTCATCTGAGGTCTGTGCAGTGTGTCTGACACACCTGTGATGATGATGCACCTTGCAGGATTTATAACCAGCATCGGCGCAGACTTTCTAACCTGCTTCCTGTGAAGACTGGACGGTTTGGGACGTGAAGATCAGCTGTGAAAGCAAAAAACAACCAAAAACAGGGAAAAGTGACAAAAATAAGACAGAAAATACACAAAATGTAAAAACAAACTAGAAAGCGGTGAAATGTAACGGATCCCAACCACCAGGTGGGACTCGTACCTGTGAGCCCTGTTTGACCCTACATCTTGCATGAGTCCCGTCTGTGTGATGGGCGTCCTGTTGTGTCCTGTTGTGTCTCCGGGATCTCTAGGATGTTGTTTTCACCCCTCCTCACCAGGGCGGAGTCAGACTACGGTCCCTCCCTCTGTCCTCATCCACACAGCTCTGCCACTCATCACAGATGGTTACCTGGAGTCTGCTCGATCGTTACCCAGTGTCAGCGTAGCCCCGGCTCTCTCTAACGTGTCTCCTCTCCTTGGACAGACTTCCCTGGACCCCTGCCTCGTGGACCTCGAGTGGATGTGAGTGAGCTCTTCGTGGACTGGTCATGGACCGAGTGAGGAGTGTGAATGTTTCCCTGCCCGGGAGCTTCTCCCCTGGATTCCCTGGAGCTCCTTTCCCCTGCTTCACCGTACATATGCATAGATTTCACCTGGTGTGCATCTGTAAATAAAAGTGACCCAGTTTGAGTCCTGCACCTAACGAACGGTGACACCTGTGACTGCTACCGTGTTTATGGGACAGGCTGCGATGAACCATCGCTTCACTTCACAGCGTCAGAGCTGTTCCTGACTCTCTGTCCACGTTTGCCTCTGAGCACCGATCAATGGTGCGATCGTGAAAGCAGACGCTGCTTTCTGAGGACGCTGACCTGCAGCAGCTGCTTCACCGTCTGTGGTTTAAAGCTGAGAAACATCTGCAGTAAGTGCACTAACAGCTCAGTGAGGACAGGAATGAATTATTGACACTAAAAACTTTTCCTGTTGCAGACTTGGAGAAGGTTCGAACTTTTTTAAAAGCAAAGAAGAAAAAAATGAAGCAGCGTGCGATAAAACTCTTTGAATAAAGAGTAAAACTGAGACTGATTGTTGATTGAAACTTAAACATTGCATTTCTAACATGGATAAATAAGTTTACAGGGAGAATGATGTTCCCATCTGACAGCAGAATGGTAATGCTGGTGGGAGCTCCGGGCCATTGTAGATAAAAAATGAAATAAATGATTGAGCGGGAAGAGACGGGTTACACACAGAGACAACGTTCAGAGTTCAAACTGATGAGGAAAATGGTTGTCATGGTTACACAGCTTACTGAAGATGCAGGACTCTGGTTCAAAGATTTCAGTGAATCCAACTGAGGCTTGGAGTAGCAGAGCAACAGACGTGAATCACACACTAAGTTCCCAGACTTGGTGTTTCCTCAGACCTCGCCGAGCTCAGACTGATGACAGATTATTATCTGCTCAGGTTCAGGTAACGGGCCCCGATTGGTTCTTACAGTCTCCGGTTCACCTGTGAGGAGGGAAGAATAATTAACACGCTCACCAAAGAGAGACAGAGAGGGTGGACCAGGACCTGAGAAAGACCCGGACAATTCGTGAATATTTCACTGAGAAGATCATAAATTTATCGCAACCAAAAGTTTCTGCAGAGTTTTTGGAGACGCTCACTAAAATAAAGGAGAAAGCCTCACATCTGCACAAACTACCAGACTTCTGGAACCAAGTGGAGATGTTTGTCCAGGAAGCACAGCAGCAGATCTCCAACAGTCCAATCAGAGTCCAGACCTGGAGCATTCAGAGAGCTGTGCACGAAGCTGCTGGTGGACGTGGAGAGTCCTGTGATGCTTCCAACCTAAAATCACAGAGATGTCTGCAGGCTTCTGCTTTACAGTTTTTTACAGCCACTAGGACACATTTCTCAATACTTAGGTCACTTTTGCAAAACACTTCACACAATCCTCCTAACTGACCGTCAGCTTGGCAAAGCAGTTCATTTCACATTCAAAATGCACTACAACTACCAAAACACTTCATTCAGGTCTCAAATAAACTCATTCTTCCAGAACACTAGCAAAGGTTGACAGCCGACAAACACACTTTGTCACCCACAAAACAATGACCTAAAAACACTAACAACATGTAGCATTACACAGTGTTTTCTTGTGTAAAACAAGGACACATCTCTGTTTATAATTTCAATATATGTTACTGGAATGAATCAGACATCATGCAGAATTCGTTAATATTTGTTTCTGTATTTTTATCTTTTTGCACTAAGTAATCCCAAAATACAAGAATTTGTATACACACCATCCACTGATACACATACAATAGTAATGCTAATCTACTCGGTCTTCTCCATTTGGCCACAGGTTCTCATCCACATCACATCTTATGTCATCAGGGCAACACACCTAGGAAAGAATCTTCTGGCTGCCAGAATTGAAGGAGTTGAACAATTGAAGGAGTAACACCTGTGCAGATGTTCATCTACAATGAGAATCAGCTGTGGCTGGTTAAACTGCATTTTTAGATTTAAAATATGTTTCAATAAAATATTGCTGTTGGATTTTGCTCTTTTCAAGTTTTGCATTGTGTTATTGTTTTGGCCATAAGTTTAACAGTTTTGAAAACAGTATGTAAGCACATGCAAAATGTCCTGTACGTACAAAGATTTTTGGCAGTTGTTGTGTCTGAGTGAGAAGATAATTCATGAAATTTGAGAGATGTAGTCATTGAATGCATTTTGTGCCAAAACAATGATAACTGGTCCTCAGTTTAGCCCACATAGACTTCTGTTGTGCTCACTGTGTGAGGAGTTTTGCAAACGTGACCTAAGTATTGAGACATGTGTCCTAGCGTCTGTAAAAAACTGTAATTCAAGTTTGAACAAAGGACGCCACATTCTCATACATGTATTTATTGACATCCTTTTAAGACAAGTTCGAACATCCCGTTCACCAAAAAACGTTCTGATGAAGATAAATGCATCAGACTGAGTTTAAATGTCACCGTGCCAGGATAATAAAAGCATTCAAAGTGGAGTCCTCAAAGTTTGCTCTGTTGTGCTTCAGAGTAACTGCTGCAACCTTCATGTCCTCAGTGCACCATCAGCTTTTTGTTCAGGAGAAATACCAGAGAGTACTTCTGTCATCAGCATCAGGGTGGAGAAAGACTCTGTATCACTCTGACAGTATGATCCAGGTAAACTCCAGCAGCAGAGTCTGTGCTGCGTCCTGCAAACGTCCAGCTGTGCTTGGAAACTTCAGCAGAGTCAAACTGTTTTTTCTGATGAGTTTCATTCCCTCTCCAAAGATGTCACTTTGCTTGTGTTCGCTCTTCCTGTCGTGGCGTTTAAATCTTCCTCTGCAGCGTCAGCGCTTGTTTTGTGTTGTGACGCGCAGAAAAGAAAGTCTGAAGTCTAATCCCAGATGTTCAGCTGACCGGCCTCGGCGCCACGTTTCCCCGAGCTCTTCTTGTTTCCTTTCAGACTTCTTTGTCAAACGTTCGTTCTTGGCAGTCGCTGAATCGAATCAGCCGCGAGGAGCTTCCTCACAAACACGAGAGGAGATTGAACCGAGGAGCATCAGCACAACATCAAATACAAGAATGTCAGTGACTAAGGTTTGCTTTCATACGGCCAATAAAATAAGTGAGATTTTGATACCAGCGTGTGGCGATCAGCTGCAGATGTTTCAAAGTTACAGTTTACCCACTGACAGCTGGTCTCACTAAATATATGTAATAATGATGATGTAATAATAATAATTATAATGCTGTGTGTGCTCACGGCGAGTCTGCACGGCCTGTAGTTAAATGTGTGCTCGGGGTCAGGCGAAGCACGAATATTATCGTTAACCTGATGATAACATGATAAAACGTGTGTGTGTGTGTGTGTGTGTGTGTGTGTGTGTGTGTGTGTGTGTGTGTGTGTGTGTGTGTGTGTGTGTGTGTGTGTGTCTCTTTGCTTCCTGAATGTGTGTTTTGTTTCAGTGGCGATGTGGGGACACGTGTTCAGCCTCTCAAACATTCTGTGGGGACTTCATTGTTTTTGGGGACAACATGAGTCACTGTGAGGGAAACCACTGCAGCCTGTGTCTTTAAGAGTCACACACATTATTTTAAGAATAAAATGAAGTATGGAAACGTCACACACACACCACAGACACATGAGTCACCAGCCTGTCAGCCCTCCCACAGTGGGAACCAGTCTGCATTTATTACGTTTCTGCACAGCTCACATCTCAGTCACCCCCAAACTCAGCAGCAGACACCGAGGCGCTCGTCCACCAGCTCGTCCCTGGGAGGCATCAGTCACTACAAAGATGTGCAGCCAATCAACAACGACCACATTTGGCTTAGCGCCGCCCACCGAGCTCGCTGCTTTGAGGAGCGCTCTGAGGGGAAAGGGGCGGTGTCTTTGCACGGTGGCTGCTGTAAGGCGAGGAGGCAACACAACAATGCCGAAAAGTGCCAAAACAAGTTCATGTGATTTTTGGCCTGAATGAAATACTTCATTAAAGTAACTTAAAGTCCCGTGTGAGTAAAAGTACTTCATGTAGCACTGATACTGTGTGACCGGTCCAATCAGCTGTGACACCACTGCATGATGTGATGAGCCGAGCATGAATGAATGAATAAAACGATGGTTTAAATGTTGCATTAAAAATCATCCAGGGGGCCGAACCATTAGGTCACGGTGAAGAGACTGCAAGTGCAGGGAATTATGGGTATTAGTGTAACGGCACAGTTAAACGTGTGCGCGAGGTGGGCCTTTAAATCCTTCCTCCGCCATCAGGATAAAACCTGGAAAGCTGTCGTCTGCTCGTCTTTGTAAAGTCGCACTGCTGTGTTTTCAAGGTCCTGCTGATGCTTTTGTGCTTATTTGACCAACATTTACAGTGATTTTTGCTTTTTTACTGTAGTCCAGCACATGTGTGTGGTTGTGTCACCAATGTGAACGAAGTCTACACTGCCACACCCTTGAAATTCAGAGAAATGAAGGACGCATTACAGGGCCGCATTTCGAGCAGCCTTTGAATTGGGACAGCCTTCGTCGCCATCACACTCCCTCTGAAGCCCCGGATCTCAGGCCAGCCTTTCCACGCCACTCAGCCTCCCCTGGATTCTCATCACCCCCCTCTCAACACTCTGTCCCCTACTGCAAGTAAGAATTGCCACTCTTACAACTGGCCACTGCAGAGCTGCCTCCACCACCTCCCTAACTCCACTGTCTTCTCTCTTCAGCGTGACTGTTCCCTGCTCAGCTCCACTCTGCATCTCCGGCCCCGTTCCCTCGCCCTAGCCACGTTTCCCACGCCACATCAAACTCCACGTCTTATTGTTTTGTCCTTGCTACGTTTCTTGCACTTAAGCCTAATAAATAATTGTTACATCATCTGCTGTCTCTGCTCTGAGTTTCTGCACCTGAGTCCTGTTCAGCCACTCGGCCCCGTGACACACGCAAGTTTAACACAGCGACTGAGGAGACGTAGAGACAGGAAACGGGGGACGCGGGGACAGAGCCTAAACACTGAGGGAGGGAGAACTAAGGTCACTGAGAACTGCAGAAAAACTAAGAATAATCAGAGAACATGAATCAAACAGCTGCTGTGCAGCTGAAGGTTTGTGCGTTGGCTGTGTGTCAGGTTGCTGCTGGGCTTCGCGCCCTCTCGTGGTTGTGTTGGAGGAGCTCTCTAATTAAACTTCAAGCCTCTTGATGGTTCAGAGGCTTGTAACCAGCGGTCACATGGTCCCTCAGCCCAGTCACTCTTAATTTACTGGCATAAAGAAGTGCTGTTTGACTTCCTGCTGTATAAATCTGTGGGAGGAAGTCACTGTTTATTCAGACGAACTCTTTTTATCCCTTTATGGGCCCATTTTACAGGTACATTTAAAGGGCTGGTCAATAAAGGGTTAATAGCAAACGTACAGAGATGAATCTCTCTGGACTTTTCACTGAGGCGCTGTTTCTCAGAGTGAATCATTTCCTGTTTCTTTGGCCGTGAACTTGGACGTGAAAGTGCCGTATGCTCTGATTGCTGTATTGTGTGGAACCATTAGAGGCTCAACAATCAGA
Source organism: Astatotilapia calliptera (assembly GCF_964374335.1). Classification (NCBI taxonomy): domain Eukaryota; kingdom Metazoa; phylum Chordata; class Actinopteri; order Cichliformes; family Cichlidae; genus Astatotilapia; species Astatotilapia calliptera. Next base: position 921,448 of record NC_137426.1, on the reverse strand, counting down.
AAGGTTCATGTATGTGGCGCATTGACCCCCCCACGTGGATTAAATAGGTTCAAGGTTCTTTATTTGTCACATGTATAGTTATACAAGTATAACACACAGTGAGATGTAACCTGACACGCTCCTCGAGGGGGGGGGGGCTTCCTGGCTTCCTGGTGTTACTCTGATTACAGTGAGTGGAGCTGGACTCGGTGTGGTCACTGAGGCTGCTTGAAGGTGATTTACTCTAATTTCCAGTTTTGATTATGTGGAAGGAAAAGTGTTTCAGTGTAAGTGGATCAGATTTACAAATATAAATCTCAACAGTTCAAATACACGTAACGACAGTCCTCCAAATATCTGTGAAACTGTCAGTGTGTCGGCTGTGACGCTGGAGCAGCAGAGAGGAGCTCGTCCTTACGCAGATTCATCCTCTGGGGACCATGAAGGCGTGGATGGAAGGACATTCCTACTCAGGTGAGTGGGATTCATGTTCAGGTGCTTCCCCTCAGCCCCTCCCCCTCCACAGTGTAAAGTCATAATTCTGTCTTTGTGTCGACGTCTTCAGTAAACTGCTTAGCGGTGTCTAATTACCGCTGCGTGTTTGCCAACTGTGTCAGGGATTTTACTTTTCATTTTGTCATTAAATAAGCCTTTACAAGTGAACCGCTGAGACGAGACGTGTAGTCTGGCCCATAATCCTCAAAGAATTGTTTACCTCTGACAATAAGGGGAGCGACTGTCTCGCTAGAGCAGCAGAGCTCATTATTGGTGTGGTATTAAGGGGGAGCAGAAACCAGGGGAACATGAACCTCTGCCTGGTAATGAAAGCATCGAGCGTCTGCAGCCAGCGCGGGGGAAGCCAGGAAACGATGTATTTAACCAAAATCACCACCAAAGGTCCTGCACTTAGCCAGGAGAGCCAGAAACAGGAAAAACGATGGCAAAGCTTAGTGTGTTTAAAGTCAGTCGTTTTCAAACAGCAACAAAGCAGCAGGAAGACACAACTACTCAGCAGGGTGTCTGACAGACAGTAAATAAGGAGAGCCAAAAATATGGCTGCGTGTTATTGGTAACAGCACATCCCAAAAATTCTCACTGGGGTTAAAGTCTGGACGTCTGTCGTGCTCCCTGAACCGCTCCTTCAGTCCTGGCTCATCTGGGAATATGGCCATGCCATGATGACCTGAATCCACTGATGGGAAAATGCTGAGCATCACTTCTTCAGCCCTGATGTTAGCGTCAGGTAACGGCATGCTGGGTGAAGCACAGCGTTCTCCGTCTCCAAGAATAATTCGACCAGTGAGGGAATAACAGCGTTCAGTAACTAGTAGTATAATTACTTTTTCAAAGTAACTTGCCCAACACTGATGCTCACTCACAAAAACGCAGATTTACTCGTAAGGATTTCACAGCCTGCGTCTTCTTTATACGTCCTACATTGGCAGTAACACAGGATTTGATTGGACGCTCGGGGCTGAACATCAGTCACACAACATTCAGAGTTCAGAAGAAATCAGGCTGTCACACATATCTGTGCAGTTTCAGGTAACCAGACGTCAGCGCGTTCTGGCACAAGGATTACTTCAGAGGCAGAAACGAAGGCACCTGGAGTCATCTGAGAGTGGAAGCCTGTTCTACTGACACTCTATTTATTGATCTAATTATTACGTCCAAAACCTTTAATAAATGTGATAACATGAGGCCGGTGAGCTTTCTGAACCCTGACATTAAAATATGACAAATTTTTGCAAAAGGAAGAAAAACGTAGAGCCTGGAGTGACTGACGGAGACGTTAATGGATATGTAAAAGCAGGAGTATCTGACAACATGTTCAGGATATAAACTATAATAAAGACCCAGACTGAGCTTTCACTGTACGCGATGCTGCTGCTACGCGAGCACCTGAAGATATGCAGTGAATGAAACTGGAGGAAGTCTGATGACATGTTGTAAGCTCCGTTTACAGCATGGAGGAACTCAGACTCGGTCATGCGTCGACGTGTCAGCGCCATGTGTCTGTAATCAGATTCATATTTAAAAATGAATTCTTCAAATATCTACAGAACAAAAGTTTTTTATGAGTATAATAATCTGGACTAACGCTGACAGAGGAGCGTTTAGGAACGGCCGTCGTCTCAGAGAGCTCATCATCACAAGCTGAATGTGAACTGGAAACCAGGTGCTGTGGCTCGGATGGTAAATGCACACCTCAAACTATAAAGGCTCATGTGAACATCTGGAACTCCTGCAGGTTCAAAGTCGGGACAGATGTCCAACAGATGAAAGGAAATGATCAGAGGCTGAAGGAGACTCAGGAAGTCCAGCCAGCTCTGGAGCTACGTCTGACTGGTTTGTGTCAGAGGGGATGATAAAGCTGAACATGGAGCGCAGCCATCAGCACTGAAGCATGGACCAGATGTTACACACTGAATAAGACACAGAAGAGAAACGACGTGGACTGTGCTGGACTTTTGTTTGAGGATCATTAAACCCTGCTGGTGTTTGTTCGGTGGCATCGACGGGACTCGTGTGTCTTGGTTTGTTGTTTGCTTTCTGCTGTTTCTATTCAAAAGCCTATTTTGGAATATGAGAGATATTCATCTCCGTGCTGCTGCAGCCAGTTTTCTCTCACATGATCAAACTCGCGTTTTGCTCTTGGATGAGATTTTTACAGGGTGTAAAATCAAAGTGTCTTCTGGCCTCAGCATCGTGTGTTTCTGCCTCAGAAAGCTCAAACGTCTCATTGCTGTGCAAGGACGTGGCTGGATGTCGTGGTGGAAGCGATGTCGGTCCACTCTCTGCGAGGCTCTGCCACGCTGTCGTGCTGCAGGATGGAGGAATCCACCCTCGGTTGGTGGAAGTCTGCCTGGAGGCTCCTCAGGATTCTCTCATGCGTCATTCTCACAGAGCCGTGGCTTCCTCCTCCCCCTCCTCATCCTCCGCTGACTTTTTCACACCTAGACAGCTCAGGCTTTGCTTGTTAGCACAAAATCCTCCACTCCCTCGCGGCGTTGTACCCCCATCGCTCTTGCTGGCACTTCCACTTGTTCTCTTCCTCTCACTTCTCCATCCTTCCCTTTGTTTCCTTCCACCCCCCCCCCCCCCACACACACACACACACACACACCTCCTTCTCTGACCTCCTTCCTCCTCCCCTGCCTTCTTCCATGCCTCCATTCTGCATCTCGCCCTCGCTCGCTGCCTCAGCCGCCGCCTACGGCCTCATCTCATCACAGCCAACACCATGCTGAGGGGAGGAAGGGACTGTCACCCAGCCAGTAGCAAAGTAACAAGCTCCTCAAACAGAGAAACCCCAGGGGCATCATGGGAAAAGGCATGCTGGGTGAAGCACAGTGTTCTCCATCTCTGGCCTCCTCTGTGCCTCCCACTGGGCTTCTTTGTTTTGTCCTTCATCCACCCTCAGCTTCCTCTTTAATCTGGGCTCCATATTCTTTAGCTCGGTGCTTCTCACACACGTTTTATTTTTCATCAAACACTTGGGCTCTATTGGTCTAAAACGGCATTTTTACTCTGACTGAAAGCTTTAGACATCCGTATATTCACTCCTACGTACGAGAGGCGGGTACATCCTGGACCGCCGTCTGTGATGGGGCAGAGGAAACTCCACCAGAGCCGAAGTCACGTCTGCTGTGTTTATTCTGTTTGTTTCCAGAGGAACAGAATAAACAAACATTCGTGAATTTTCAGCCGACTCAAAGATAGCAGCACTGATAGACCTTTAACTAGAACAAAACAGATCGGGCTAACGAGCTAACGGCAGAACAAAGGCCTGTGTTTGAATATGTGTGTCTCAGATGATTCTTTCTGAACTGATGAAAAGAGTTTGGAGTTTTTGTGTATTTCAGTTGCAGCTTGTTAGTTTCAGGCGGCTGCATCGGTGCAGGTTTTCTCTGCATGGCTCTCAGACTGTAAATAAAAGGTGGAAGTTTTACCCGGGTCAGTGAACCTCGAGTCGTTCTCACTTTGATCTTCTTGTAACACCAGATGTGACGGACGAGGGGAAAGTGAGCAGCTCTGCGTGCTCTTATTCAGATGGCTGTCAATCACAAGCAGCCCCGCCCTGAATCCTACTCTGCTTCCTGTTCCTTTCTGACTCTGACAGGAAGTGGACTTCATGTTTAATTCAATGAGAGCTACAGAAACCCATCAGGACAGAGCTCACTAAGCTCAGAGACCACCTGAGCTGCAGGTTCATTTCTCATAGATGTACAATCACAACCAGAGGAGTCGCCCCCTGCTGGGCCTCCACAGGACTGCGGGCTTGAGACCCTTCAACATTGGGTTGGGTCGACTGTTTGTGGATAATGGGAACTTTCCAAAAACAAACTGTGCAGCTTTCCAAGAACAAAACAAGGTTTATGGATGAGTGATTTATGATGAGTGACAGGAAACAGAAATCAGCCACCTGGAAGGAACAACTTGCCAGCCAAATGAGCAGCTGCTGCTACCAGCTTCTGAATGTAAACTGTTGTTTTGACGCTTGTCTTTGAACCCTGATGCATTTTAAATATTAAATATTGTTTTTCGTTTGTCATGGCGGTCTCCTGCTGAAAGCGCTCACTAACCTCTGGGATTTAATGACTAAAGGTTAGATCAAAGAAAAGGCGTGTGCACAGATACGTGATTAGACTGTTTGACTTAATGTGTGAAGTTACTGAGCTGAATTTGAAAGAAATTAATGCAGTTTTATAAATTCAGGAAGCTTTAATCTGAACGTCCAAACGCTGCCCTTTATTTCCTCTTCAGCTCCTCGCGGACACGACTGTTTCCTGCTGGTTGGACAAGATTGGACGGTTAGCTGAAAGGTTAAAGTTTCCATCCCCACCCCAGCGCTGTGATGAATTACTGTGTCCTTGACTCGGAGACTAAACCCAGACCTGCTCTCTTATTGTTCTGCCCCTCCCTCCCCGCTGAAGACTGTCGGCTAAATGTCATGAGTGAAACGCTCGTGCCCAGCGCCACAAAGCCGGTGGGTGTCTGAATACCTGGCGGAGCGTCATTAGAGATGCAAAGGTCATCACAGGAAACGCTTGAGCACATTTAGGCAGTGGGGAAATGTCTGCTGCAAAATGTAAACCGCTGAAGCGTCTCGTGAGGCATCGCAGAGCTGTAAGGCGTGAAAATCTGAACACGGCGTGAGCAAAAGCATCAGGTTCATGTTGGGTGTTGCACTCACCCACACTCTGTCCTGTCTGCAGCGAGTGCGACTGATGGGTCGAACAGCAACAGGCTGCTTTCCTCTGGGACCAGTTTGGATCTGTGAGCTGGGCAGCGACGCTGAGATGGGACTCTCCCAGTTTGTTTTGTGTGTTTTTTTTTGTTTTGTTTTTTTATTGGTATAAAAAGTGATGTTGTTTAAACAGCGTGTCTCGTTGTGATGGTTTCTGTCTCCTTCTGGCTGATTTATCAGGTGGAACGAGGTGGGCGAAGTATCAGAATGATCTCAGCTCATAGAGATTCTTCTGAGCAGCGGTGAGTAATGGCTCTGCCCCACTTTTCCTCTAACACCAGGAAAAAGTGCAAGCTGAGCAAACAGTTCATTAGGGCTGCAGACGTCGTACCTGAGGTCCTGGCTAATTATACGCCGTGTAATAAATCCTTAATCACTGGCGGTGGTTTGTGGAGTGGGATCTCCATTTAAAGGTGTCCCAGTCAGCCTCTCCTGATGTGGCCGGTTACACAGACTAATTTACAGCCTGCCTGGTCTCTGGTGCACCTTCAGATGCCTCCCAGCTGGCTGGCATAAGGACTGAGGACGTGATGCACTTTCCTGGCCTGGTTTTTAGACCGCGTGTGCGTTTGTGGCCTTCAAATGCTCGCATGTCCAGCTGCTGTCACAATAACTGCGTCCCCGGGTCGCCCCAAGCCGTCAGCAGAGTGTATCAGAGTGTCGAGGCTGATATCACTCTTTCACTCTGTTTGTGACATTTTCACAGAGCCAGCGTGGACAGTTGTCTGTAACATTGACTTTATTACCCACACCGCGGAGCCTGGCTGCTGCACCGCAGCCTTTAAATGGGACATCAGGCTATTGTTCCTCTTCTTCTCTATTGGATTTCATGGCACTTTATTTCCACCACACTCGATGGATCCACACAGAGAAACAGAAGAAATCAATAAGAGGAAGAATCACACACAGCTGCACACACATTCTCTAACATCAGGGTTTATTCTGGCAGGAAGCAGCAGAGACGCCGACACGCTCGAAGGATTTCCGCACGCCAGCATCCGACAGGAGTGACGAGGATCAGCTGATCAGATCGTTAAGTTTGCAGCTCCATTATTTTCATTCTTTGTCTCTATCAGAGCAGCTTTGCATGAATCACAGTTCAAATCAGCTGTTTTAGCTCCTCCCCTTTATGGCTGCCCACCTGGTAAGCTAACTTAAAAGGAGATTATGAATCCTGACGAGTCCGCCTCTGCTCATGGCTGCACAGCCGATGTCATAAATACATGAAACACTACGGATCCTACGAAGCTGCTGGTATCTCAGTGTCTGTGGAGCCTGCAAACAAACGTTGTTTACTTCCTGTCAGAGTTTGTTCTGTCAACCGTTATTCAACCACAAAGTCCCCTCAGATTAAAACGTCTGTCACGGGAGACCTGAAGCTTTTATTGCTTAACCAACACATTCATCAGGGTCGTCCTGGGGTCAGGGTGAGAGTTCAAGACTGAAGCGTCAAATCTGATATTTCTGCTTTTGTGAGTTTTGTTGTCTCTCACGCTGAAAATCGAGCATAAGAGTGCCGACCCTGTGCCCAATGAAATGTCGCAGATTAAAGTGAGAACTTGATCAGTGTGTGATGAGTTTGGAGTGATAGGGTGCTGGAACGAGCATGTCACGGGCCGCTCGGCTCCTCCACAAATAACTGGCAGCAGTTCTTGTAAAGCATCTGTGGCTTTTTTGCTAAACTAAAATGTTCAGCAGCTTCTCTCAGGTCAGCTGATCAACGCTGCACGACGAATGACTGATCGAAGCAAGGCCGACTTTGACAGCAGCAGCGGGAAAATCAGTTTGTAAGAGCCTGAAAAGAGCTCTGACGGGTTTCATCCTTCTGCTGCTTGTCGGTAATTTGAGGTGAAACCCATTAACGTGGTTCAGTCCAGCTGATTCCAGAAATGCTGGGTTTGTCAGCTCTGCTCTTTAAAGATGCCGGCACTTCACCTGCAGAGCTGCAGCTCAGATTGAACCGTCAGTCCTACGAATGCAATCACAAATCACTGAGTTAATTACAGCATCTCCGCGAGAGATTTTCAAGTCGGCGTAGGTTCAGAGCGATCATTACGAGCCTGAAAACTCATTACAAAGACTCATTTGAACAAAGCAGCAAAATCTATACACAAGTTTCTGCAGGTTCTCTATTTAAAGTATTCAAGCTCTGCAAGGCTTCGATTCTCAGGCTCAGCTCTGGGCCAGCTTCATTTGTTCCACCTGATTAACAGTAAGAGCGTCTCATTTGTCCAAAACTAGCTGAAAAACTACAAAAGTATTTATAAAAGATTTTCAAAATAAAACCTTTTTCTGCTTTTATTGTAGAGGAGCAGATCATGTGACCCAGGCTGCACTGACTCATGTTCCTCCACATGGATCATTAACTGGTTTGATTAATAACAGTTCATTTCACCTGCCATCTGGAAGCAGGTGAAGCTCAACATGAAGCCAGAGACATGGGCGGAGTCTGAACATTTTACTGTGACGAGTGAGGGGCGGAGTTAAGTCACAAACCAACAACAAGTAACCCCGTCATTGTTTGACTTGGTGGGACCAAAATGAACTTCATGTCTAATTCAGTCAGACTGAGACCTCATTAGGCCAGAGGAGTCGCCCCCTGCTGGGCATTAGAGAGAGTGTAGGCTTAGCTTCACAGCCATGGTCCGTCAGGACGCGTTGCTCAAGCATCGTCACTAAATTTGTGCAGACGGAAGTGAAAATGTAAACAAAGAAACACAAACTGGGATCAGGATCCATTCAGTCATGTGGGCAGCAGGTCCTCTACCTGGTCGGGGAACCCTCAGACCAACATGCCACTCAGGAGATATCCAGGAGGTCATCACAGGAAGGACTTCCTGTCATTTTTGAGAGTGTGCTGATTTGAACCCAAACCATAAGTTTTGGGCGAATCGGAGTAAAAACCCAAATGATCCAAACAGAACATGAGCTGCAGTCTCCTGGCTGACAGCGTCTAGCCTCGTACGCCCAAACACAGCAGGGATGAATCAGAGTCTTTGGGCCATTTCACACCGTTCAGAGACCAATCAGAGACCTTGTTTCTGATGACTCCAATGCTGCTGTCACAGGCATCTCTGCAGTTCTGTCGATGCTCTCACCTGAAGGAGCTCACAAACTGTAAACATCCTGCACATTTCTGTCAGTTACACCAGAAGAATCCAGCGAGTGGCTTTGCAGACTCACGAACTCTGATCTCAAAACCTTCTCTTGGCCTTTGGTCTGAACAGGAACACCTTGTGGGCATCGCCAGGATGAAACCGAATAGCTGCCCTAGGATGATGACGCGAGGCACAATGACTGTAAAAAGATGTAAACCAGGATGTTTTCAGGAAAAACTCCAGAAGAGAAAGTCAAAGAGCAGATTAAAGAGAATCAAACACAATTACCAAAGCAAATAATGAGACAGACGAACAAAGAAAAATGAGGCTCTAACTAAATCATTCACAGTATGCAGAACATGGTGTGAACAAAAGAGAAAACCTGAAAATCAGAGTAAATACAGAGAGCTGGCGAGGGACGCCAAACAGCCCTGAAAACCTGCCACGCCCTGAAGCTCAGGACGGACTTCCTGCTGACGCCACAGTGGCACCTATTCGCTTGGGCACGACCTTCTCCTCTGTCAAATGTTCTCACTAATCTGTATTCATATCATTAACATGAACTCCTTTGGGTTCAATACTAGTGAAACGATGACATCATCACCACAAGTCAGCTGACTGAATGACGCCGTGTGACATCATCGTACAGGTGTTGTGCTGCACAGCTGACGTGTACAGCAAGGCGAGAGCATCACCTCCTGATTTTGTTTCTGTTCGTTTCACGTCTGATTCAGAATCTGCCCGGTAACCGAGGCTGAAACAAAAAGAATCAAACGTTTGGTGAAGGAGGAAGAGGAGGAGGAAGCTGCCTGACATTAAGGCCGCACTGCTACAGCAGCTCCCATCGCACCTTGTGGGCTCCGACTCTGTCGTCATGGCAACCCCAGTGCTACACGTGTCGTTATTTGCAGACTTTGACTTCACAGTCCCACCACTGCCATTATGTATCAGTTCTCACCATGACAGAGGAGGAGGAAGTGTGACGCGAGGAAAAGGGGGTTGTTTTTCTTCCTTTACTGATTCTCCGCAGACACTGAGACGTATGTGCTCAAAATGTGGTCATAAATATTTTGTACTTGTAAAAAAGATTTGTGTGTGGACTTAGAAAAAAACCCTGCAAGTTACAAGTACGGATTTTGACCCGATTTTTCTTCCTTTCATCTGATTGGTCAATGTCATGTCAATCACAAATGTAACAATCCAATCAGAGAACAGATGGGTTTGGCTGTCGAGGGGCGCTTTTTTTGAACTGCAGGTCCTTGAAGGGAATAAATGCCCTTTTACATGCCAACCCAGCGTTTTCCTTCATCACCACGAAGGAAAACAGTCTGTGGTCGTCCGAGTTTGGTGATTTTTGTGTCACAGGTCTACGTGTTTAATACAGGGACTTCCACAGCCTTTTCAACAGCGCTGCGGACCGCGGGGTGGGGGCGGGCAGTGTTTTGGAAATGACAGTCTTCATTACAAAGCTTTCTTCGTTATGAATTAGCATACATGTTTTTATTGAACATTTGAAGAACTAGCAAAAAAACCCCAGAAACTCTTGTAGAGGACATAAAGTCAGAGATAGAAAAGACAAGGAGCAGGTGCATCTAGTGCAGGTAGAGCTGCTGCAAAAACCCACAGAGCCCAGCAGCCAGCGTAACAAATTCTGGATCCTTGGCTTTTAGTTAGCAGTTAGCATTAGCAGCACATCCTGCGTCCGATGTGAAAGGACTTTTATGCTGCGCACTGTGACTCACAGCAATGGTCCTGGGTCAGCCCTGACTTTGTGTTAAACTAATCCTAAAGTAATGATGTGTTTCTAACCACTGATGTACCACAACTTTATCCTTTCAACAGCTGCTGAAAGTTAGGGGACCTAGCTGCTATCGGATATTTATATAGCGATCCTCCAGCTTCAAACTGTATCACCCTTCAAGGACCTGCAGTTCAAAAAAGCGCCCCTCCGACAGCCAAACCCATCTGTTCTCTGATTGGATTGTTACATTTGTGATTGACATGACATTGACCAATCAGATGAAAGGAAGAAAAATAGGGTCAAAATCCGTACTTGTAACTTGCAGGGGTTTTTTTCTAAGTCCACACACAAATCTTTTTTACAAGTACAAAATATTTATGACCACATTTTGAGCCCATAGAGACGGCCCCTGAATCATGAAGAGCAGCGAGCTGTTGTACATGTCTGTAACAGCCACCATGATGATGATGAGCAGCAGCTGGAGGACTGCTGGAGGTGCTAAAAGGGAGTGAGTTTGAAACCTGTAACAGTCACAGAGCAGGTCTGTTCCTCAGGTGCGAGACGTGGCGATACGTTTAACTCAGAGAGCGTTTGTTCACGCAGACAAACTCGTGAAGGTCAGAAAGCAAATGAGTCATCTTTAAAAAGTCCAGCATTTAAAGGCAAAACTGCAGGAGGTAAAAACTTGAAGCACACCTGTTTGCATGAAGTAAAATAAATTAGAATAAATGATTGTTGTACTTGCATCATTTCACAGCTGCACGCTCTCCCGCTCTGATTTTTCATTCATGTGTCGTAACAACTCGGTTGAAGCGAGTTGCTGCTCGCTTCACGCCCCAAATAAAAATGGAGGACTGGTAAGTAGTGTGTAGTGCCGTGGCATCCCTAAAACTCACAGAAACCTGGTACCAGGAAGAAAAACTACAGATGGAAGTGTCTCCATCCTCTCTATCGTGAACATCATGAAGATTTTACCAAACGAAATTCATCTTCATCATGAGCCTTCACTCAGAATGAACTCAGGAGCGCCCCCTGTGGAACAGGAAGTCTAGTGGGTTCCCCACTTGTGCGTAATGTTTCAGACGTGTTCAGTATTTAGAGGTTTTTGGTCTTTACAGTCAAATTTACAGTCTCTGTTCAGGAGACACAAACGTCACCTCTGAAGGGTGTCTCAGCACAGCCCTCCAGATAGGATGAGGAGCTCAGAGCAGAGCTGCTGCTCTCCACACTGAAACAAGTCTGCGTTGGATGCCTCCTTGGTGAGGTGAGGTATTCTTTGGACCTGTCTAACCAGGACACCTCAGATATCTCTGGAAGTCCTCAGTGACCCACCACTGGAGCTGGAGGGGCTGGCTTGGATGAGGTCTGAGCTCCTCTGTGACCTCGAGACCTGGATGAACACTGAACTGTTTCCCTGATGAGAGTCTGACTGTAGACAACCAGCTTCACAAAGTCAATATTTTAACAGCAAAGCCTTCTACAAAGCTGCACAGGTACATATTATGGTGAGAGCCACAGTCCATCAGTGTTTTAAGACCTGGAGCTCAGTGAGTCCAGACACTTCCAGAAAGTTTCTTTAAAACCATCAAATGAAAGTAAAGAAAATCCCTGCGTCCAAACTTTTGACTGACTCTCTAACATGAGGCTAAACAGCCGCGCGCTCTGTCGCAGTAATTGTCAAAAGCAGGCCTTTAATTGGTTTTCCGTCCTGCTCGTGATTTTGACAAATTCCACTGGCCCGTTCCCGTTTCCCCTCGTTCCAGCCCCAATAAATCTGATAATAGAGAAATAATGGCAGAAAATGTACAGCGCCGTGATGGATGGCGTTAGAAATGAGTAGAAGAGTTGATGCGGTCGCACGGAGGCTCTCCCCGCTTCACCTTTGGACGACGGCAGACAGAGCGGAGCGCGCGGCCGTCGTTACTGAGCTGAAAATAACCGCGGTGATTTCTCGATGGCTGAGCGATGCTGGCAGGAGGACGGACACTAGTGGGCTTTTTTCTCTCTTCTCATCACTGCGCTGAGTTATAGCTTTGTCATGAATTGATTAACGTTTCAAAACAGGCTGTTAAGGAGTGCAATTCAGCAGGGTCCGGCCGGGCTCGCTGTGTGATGTGATCATTAATTTGTATTACAGAGATTCTCAAATGCCGATAATTCCCCCGGTATTGTTTTCTGACAGTGAACTCTGAGGCAATCATAAATCATACTTTTCTTGTATGAGGCAGGACAAGATGTCTCGTCCAAGAGCAATTCATCATGTTAATAAATGTGTCACCACTCAGCTTCTTTATGTTCTCACTTTGTCCTCCTGCTCGCTGGAAGAGTTCCTGTCCAGACGTGAGCAGCTGCAAACATGTTCCTCTGCACCCGAGAAAAACAATATCAGCAGCCTGGAGCAGCTCCGGTCACCTGCAGGTCCTACAAACGGTCCATGTGTGGATTTTCCATTTAAGCTTTTAAGCTTAACATCCACCAGGTCACAGGGTCATGGGTCAGCAGTGTGACATCAGAGAGCAGAGAGAAAACTGTGTGAAGCAGCCTGACATGTTCTCATGTTTGATACACAACTCATGACTGGTGTATATATGAATGTTTTAGGACAGGATGCCTCACAGTTTGATGAAAGTGATCAGCATCCCGGGGGGGGGGTCTCCTTCTAGATCTGGACCAGCTCATCACGGAGCTCCTGTCAGTCAATGGCATTAATTCCTGCATCCTCTGCCTGCAGACTCAGGTGAGGCCGGGCTCTGTCGTGCACCGGGAGGAACCGTTGCCGAGACCTAATGACAGTCAGGGTGTCGTTGTCCGTGGATATGCCTCTACAGGCCGTCACTGGTCGTGCTGGTCGTGCTGAGTGATGTTACAGGCAGCATAACGTTTCTTCACGGCTTCTCCAAATCCTTCCACAGCTGTCACATGTGCTCAGGGTGAACCTGCTCTGATCTGTGGAAGTGCCGTTCTGGTATCTGTGCCAGCCAGGCTCCACGGTGCCGGGCAGTGAGCACAGGGACAGGACATCAGGCCAGGTCATCCTTATGAAGGCTGTTTCTGTATGTTTGGTCTGACACATCCACACCAGCGGCCTGCTGGAGGTCATCTTGTAGCTCTGACAGTGCTCGTCCTCTTTGCACGAAGGAGCAGATACCGGTCCAGCTGATGGGCGAAGGCCTTCCAAGGCCCGGTCCAGCTCTGTGTCCTGGAGTCTCCTGCATGCTCTTCAGACCGTGCTGGGACCGTGCTGACTTGGACTACCTGTGCAAACTCTGTAGGGTCCCTCCAGCAGCCACATGACAGACTATAAGAAAAAGCTGAATTTAACCTTTGAAAGTTTGAAGAAATGCTGCTGCTGTAATCTCACAGCAACATGCTAAGCTGTTTATTTTATCAGAGGAAAAAGCATTTTTCTCCTCTTTGTTTGTCAGAGAGCAGGAGCGCCAGCAGGGGAGCGGCTCCTCCTAATATGGCACGCTCTCCCCTGAAAACATGATTTGTGACACGCTTGGGGGTCTCCAAATATCGACAGTACGCTGTTTGCTGCCGCGGGTTTTATTTTCCTACATCTTCATCTGAATCAGGCATAAATTTAGCTGTTCTAGATGTTATTGATACATCAGCATGATTTACTTTAATAAACACAGACTTGGTTTTCTTGCCTGCATAAAGTGTCGTCTCATTATGTCTGCATGCCTCGTGCTGCTGAAGCGCAGCAGGCAGCTCCTTTCATCTCTTTATTCTTTTTTGTATTTGTAGGAATCATGACAAATAAAATCAAGTGTTTCGTAAATGTTTATGTTATCTCTGACTCTGGTGTAGTTCACAGATGGCATCTATCCAACAAAGAGCGATTTAAGCTGAACATCGGCACGTTCTTCACTCCAGCACAGCATCTGTGTGAGAGGGAACAGCCACATCAGACTAGCTGGGCTGTACCTGTGCAGGTGAGTGCACTTCACTGAGCTCGCTCAGATTGTTGACATCCTGACGGCTGAAGTCAGGTGTGATGAAAGGAAGCAGGCACTCAGTTTTGATTTCTCCATAATTATCCTGCGATAAGAGCAAAGCAAAAATAAATATGTTCCGAGCTCCAAAGGAAAACGGGTTCCAAGTCCTCCAGACAAACTGGAGGGATTAAGGAAGCAAATGCCAAAACGTGATTCCAAGACTGCAGACAGTCCCTGTGGTGGGTTTCTGGAGTTCGCATTTTTGATGGCAATACGATGATTTCTTGGAAACCGACAAAACTTCACCTTCAGCCAGATTTTCGTGTAGAAAGTCAACAGCTCATGTAGCTAAATGTCCTGCCAGTTTGCTCCTACATGAACGGGTATTCCTCTGGATTCCCGTACGGAAAAGAAATAGAAAAAACGTATAAAAGACAGATGTGGCCTACTTCACATAGTGAATCATAGAAGGCTGATATGATCCACTCATGAACGTGGCCACTTTCATGTATTGTTTTAGTTTCATTTATATAATTTTTCTGGGGATCTTGTAACTGTTTTCAGTCTTGTGTGCTTTTCATACAAGTTTCACACAAGACAGATACAAACTTTATAAGATTTATATCTTTTCCATGTGGATTTTATCAGTCAGGAATTCGTTTTCCCGACAAAGTATGAATGCACGCGATGCCTCCTGCAGTGAGAGCTAATGGGATGTGTAGTGTATCAGAAACAGCTGGCTGCAGCTGAAACCTGCAGGGATCCTCTCTGCACATCTTTACTGTTTCACCTGCTGCTAGCATTAGCATTAACTCCTTCGGCTCGGTGTCGTGTTTGGCCGTATAGGAGTGTTTACAGAAGATGGATCTTGGCCACATCTCACCCACTGGTTCTGTAGAATTTGGAGCTTCAGTGTTTCATTGCTTGAAGCCATATTTGGATAAGAGGGTAGTACGAGCTAATGCTACCATCTGTCTGAATCCACAGACTGTACGGGTCCATCAGACAGACCCCGACCTGCTGATTAGAGCCGACATCGGACGCTCTGTTAGCACAGTGACATCACAGCAGCCATGTTATTGGTCACATGATATCATTAAATCGCTCAAAAGGCTCCAGCAGCACAAACACGGCCCAGAGGTCCAGCTCAGGTGAAGCTAGCAGACAGCTAACTCTGTCACATCCACCTGTCGATCAAAGAGGCCACGCCCCTAATAATGCAAACTTTGAGCCTTCATATGATTTAAAGCGGTGAATGATGCTGTTACAAAGGAGGAGATTATCTGTAGCTACAGTTTGTGTATCAGGATGTAAACATGTGGGAGTCTCAGTGCTGGAGCCTCTGCTGGACACTAGAGGAACTGCAGCTTCTGACATGTACGCTATGTTTCTGTTACCTTAGGAGGTGATTTGTAGTCATGATTGTTTCAAAATGATCTCCTTTTTATTTTTGTGGGAACTCCATTTCTCAATTAAGCTGTTTCTGGGCTTCTTTTACTCCCCACTGGAGATATTTGCTTATAATTGTTAGAAGAGACCAAGTGTCACTAATGAAAGAAAATGAAACATTTCTCAGATAAATGAAACGCTAAGTTGGCTTGATAGGAAAGCTTTCAACATGAGATTAAAATGAGATTAAACCCTCCCCCCGAGCATTATGTGAGCAGCCTGTAATGTTAACCTGCGGTTCTTTAGGTCGCCTCGTGTTTCAGATATCGATCCTCTGCTGCCAAACAAATGTCAGCCATTGATTTCTTCTCAGAAATAATAATTTTACAACCATAAAAGGTCAGTTTCACAGTAACAGCTTCTTAGCATCACAGCATCCTGATGCAGAGATTCTGTGCAGGAGTGTAAGTGACCGCTTGAGACCCGTGTGAGGAGGCAATTATCAAAGCTCGGCGCCACACCTGTCACTTTCTTCCACACGGGCGCTGAGCACTAAAGAGTCGGGTTAAAGCCAGTGCAAATGGAAACTGTGACTTTTAAAAGTCTCTAAATCATAATGTTTGTGAACATCAATACTGCTGCCTGATGAGGGCAACGCAGGAGAGCACCGAGTCCTGAAAGTGATGTTACCAGCAAACACGCAGGTTTACTTATCCCACCAAGACCCTGTGTGGGGGGGCACAAAGGGCCCACAGCAGCTTTGCCCTGTGGGCATCTGAAAGGACACAGTCCACTCACACAGCCCCTGTTTGATAAACATACCAGACCATGTTTCATTTATTAATCCAGACTGTGTGACAGCATTAGAGTGTTTTTGAGAAAGATCCTGGTCAATGCTTTATACCAGCTGATGGCAGTAACACACCAAGGGGTGACAGTGGCTCCCACACTTCATACTGGTGCTAGGACCCAACAAGGGCCCACTGTGGGGTTTCCCTCGGTCGTCCTACAAGTTTATTCTGATTCACAGCAGTTCGTGCAGCTGACGGTCCGTCCTGTAAAAGCTGAGCGTGAGTTTGTCACGTCGCAGACTGGAGTCCGTCTCCTGGAGACCGTTTGTTCCTGTCAAAGCATCGAAAACATCAGGAAGTAACCTGCTGGTTATTTGGCGCCGACTGAAGAACAGTGAACTCACAAAGAGGCTTTTAGATTATTTCTCAGGTGTGGAAGGGAAACACACTTTCCACAGCGTACTGTGAAGCTTTGAGAAGCCACTGCTTCCTGTGCGCGCTGACTTCAGGTTTAATGGCCCCACCCCACTCCAGGTTCAGCAAAGACACAGCTCATGCCGTTCCCACCTGTTCCACTCTCACCTTCAGACAGGTGAGAACACTGCTCTGCAGAGAGCCTGCAGTAGCTAGAGCGCTGGAATTGTAATGCATTCTGGGTAGTAGCCACTATATGTCCTTTTCCCCATCACAGGGAAAAAACCAGAAAGAAGGACACGAACTGGTGGCGGGAAAACGCAATAACAAACGCTGCAGGATGAGCTCACGTTCATGCGTGTGGGACTCACACAGACATGACCCACGGCTCCGTGCACATAAACAACCCTGCAAACATTCGCTCTGACTTTACTTTACCTAATATTTCAAACTGCTGTAATTGTGTTGTATTATAAGCTTTATATGTTTTACATCTCACAGCCCTCCAGACGTAAACAAGAGGTTTTACTTGGCATTGAATTCTGCGCTGTAAAAATGTCCTTACCATCAGTCACGCTAAACCGAATCTTAAAAATAAAATCATCCATTTTATCTCTTTTTACAGTAGGTGTGTTTGATCCCGTCACCCTCCCTTCAGCCCCTTCAGCACTGACAGAGGCGAGGCTGCTGGACACTGGCGCCACCGGGCCCTCTGACCACCACCAGTAGGCAACGGGTGCAGTGTCTCGCCCAAGGACACAACGACCGAGACTGTCGGAGCCGCAGCAACCTTCCGATTACAAGACGAACTGCCCACTCTTGAGCCACGATCTCCCCGAGTAACTTAGCAGAGCGCTAACTGTGCTCACAGAGAAGACAGGTTCGCTAGCTCAGACCCGACCAGCAAAGCACAGAGGAGCCAAACCTGTGTGTGCACGAATCTGTGTTACTGTGGCCATTACCAACGTTACTGGGTTTCACCCCTCTCATGTTAGTTATGCTGCACACACACACACACACACACACACACACACACACACACACACACACACACACACGCGCGCGCACACACACACACACACACACACACGCACACACACACACACACACACACACGCACACACACACAGACACACACACACACACGCACACACACACGCACACACACACACGCACACACACACACACACACACGCACACACACACACACACACACACACACACACGCACACACACACACAGACACACACACACACACACACACAGACACACACACACACACACACACTGTCTCTGTAGTTGGTTATTGATTAGTTGATTAGTTCAGAGTTGCAGATCAGTAGCTTCGTGTGTGCTATGAAAGCTAACCTTGTTTAGATTTGTGTTGTTTGCTTCATTTGTGGAGAAAGTTGATGTTAAATCGTTTTGTCCTGAATATTCACTGTTGATGTGCTACTGATTTGAGGCACAGTGTGTAACTCGCACAGTTTCTCCTCACACACACCTTCACCTCACTTCTTTTTTTAGACTGACAGGGATGATGAGTGAGGAGAGGTGTGTTTTCAGGTGTGCAGCGACGTCCCATTAATCTGTGAGCAGGAGCTCAGCGCGGAGCTTCAGAGACCGCCACCATCTGCCTCTGAGTCGCTGCCTCGCTGTGGTGGACGCCACGCTGCTGCTGACATCACACCACGACACAAAATGAAACCGCATTTTTCCACCTTTGCGTTCACGACGACCCCCGTCCACAAACACTCGACTCTATGAACGTTGTGCCAGATGTGGCTCACAGCTGCACGCCTGATGTTTGCTCACCAGTTTGGTGTGTAACGCAGAATCAGAGGCTTCAAAGTCAAGACACACTGAAAGTGTTGATCACGTGAGCACTGACATCTTTCAGCACTTCCTTGAGCCATTTCATGAGAAACAAATGAATCATCATCATTTATTCAGCGCAGAAGAAAATGAGTCTCACACTCACATTATCATATCTGCAGGTTCCCCTCAGCAATGACAGTTCAAATGGTTTCAGTTTAACTTCCAGGCTCTTTTAGCAAAACTCCTAAAAGCACCGATCCAACAATGTTTTTCTTGCCCCTGAGCAAGGCAGCATGCATGCAGAGGTGTGATGCTGATCGGGCTCTTGTTAAAACCTCCCCAGATGAGCGTTTAAAGCATGAATGGAGCTCAGCAGCAGCGCTCTGCTAATGTGTGCCGTGTCATTGTGAGGAAATGGAAGACAGAAGTGAAACCTTTCAGAGTTTTAATTATGCATTTGCAGCCTCGGTGCTTTACACTCGTACCCATGAGGGCTCCCGCCTCCATCCTCTCAATACGCTGCAGAGCATGATGTCATATTTTCATTCTGCTCACAGACAGGAGACCTGCTGTTTTTCTCACTCACACCTTTATTTTTCTTTATTTTATTTTATTTTGACATACACACAGCATGAAGCTCATCGGAAACAACACACAAACTCATTTAACTACAGAAAAAATGGCAACATCAAAGCAAATCATCAATAATACAGAAAAACCCAACAATGAGGCGCAAGAAACCCCCGGCTCAGGGTGGGCCGGACATCTGTCGCAACAGACAGGACAGGATTCACCTGGTCCAGCCCTAACTATATGCTTTAAAGGAAAGTTTGAAGCCTAATCTTGAAAGTAGAGATAGTGTCTGTCTCCTGAATCCAAACTGGAAGCTGGTTCCACAGAAGAGGGGCCTGAAAACTGAAGGCTCTGCCTCCCATTCTACTTTTAAATACTCTAGGAACAACAAGTAGGCCTGCAGAGCCTCAAATATAGTGTTTGTAAAGAAGTTGTGTACATGCTTCCCATCACACCCACCAAGGAACATAAACACCAAAGAACAGTAAAGAATAAAAGCTGGTTATTGATTCATCACACGCTTCGCTTTGGACCAAAGCCGACGACTGATGGGTGATTTTCAATTTTGTCGAATGAACAATAACTGAAATCACACATTATTTTAATGTTGTAATCTATTTCTGACGTGCTCCGGTTCAAATTCATACCAAAGCACAAATTAATTTAAGTAATCAGCACAAAAGTAAACAACAACAAAAACAAACATCCAAACATTTACACTCTCTCATGTTATTTAAATGGTTTTTAACCCAATCAGTACGACCTCCTCATCCCAGATCTTTCCACTGTATTTAATTAACTGGCTTCGTCTCATTCCATATAGTTTGTATTTGTCAATCATTGTTTTCACTCTAACAGGGAAACATTCATCTGCAGACATTTTATTTGTGAACCGGTTTCATGTGAGTTTTTTTTCTATTCCAGCTGGAAGCGACGCCTTTAAAATGTTAGTGGTTTGAAAATCCCACATTTACGTCTTCATGATGTTTTGCTTTCACATTTGTCTTGAGGCACGCTCAGTCATCCAGCTCTCATGCTTTTATATTTATTAACAATATTTTCTTTTTCTTTTTTTTCTTCAGTGGTTTTCTTCAGTTTTCTCCAGTGAGACAGGTAAAACATTTACAAAGTATTCACTGAACTTATCAATAATATGATTGATAATTAAAGACTGTGGCTATTTCTACATATACAGTTGGCTATGTACCACAAATGAAGTTTGTGGTAAAAAGTCAAGTACTTCTGATTCGAGGTTTTCTTTTTCAGAGGAGCCACAGCATCCAGTCAAACACAGTCATGATGTAATACTATTAACAAGATAATGAACACCTGTGGGAGCAGTGTTCAGGTAGCTGCTCTGCTCTGTGAAGATAACAGTGGGTGAATTATTTTACTTAAACCAGGTTAAAGCACTTGTAAAAAGACATCTACTGTAATAACGTGCATTCCCACTGCTGTGTAATCCATTATTGCAAATATATTTATTAATTTATTCATGTTATTAAGAAATTATCATAAAATGAGGGTATTACTCTTTGGTGTAGCTGCAGAAGGTGAAGCCTGGCCTCCAAAGCTACACACAAGCTACATTTCCAAGATAGCAAGACAGCATTGAATTAATGCTAACTTTAAATCTGTATTATAATTGTGATCAAGACTGTAAACTCTGTGCTAAATAAATGTTCAATTAACAGACTGATGAAGCCTGATGGTTTAACTGTAATGACACTGTCCTCTTACAACTGATTGATCTATTTATAGTTGACCAGGTGACAACAACAAGGTTGAAACAACATGGATTCACAGTTGAATTGTAAATCAAAGCTATTAGCACTTGGACCTTTCTCAGAGTGGTATATTTCATACTGAAAGTCATTGATCTACAGTTGACCAGCTAGTTTTAATGCTTTGTACTACAGTGTTTTTCAGACTATAAGGCGCATTAAGCAAAACTAAACAGTCAGATAAGTCAAACTTTACTCAACTCATTCTTCTTGCTTAATCCACTTCAAAAAAGTTAGCGTTCATCCTCCAGCTTCACTGTGTTTATGTTATGCTAACATAGCTGTGTCGCTAGCGAGCACGTAGCACATCATTATATAGCAGCTAGCCCAACTTCAGTAACCCTACAAACATCACTGCTGTTTAGTTTTCTGTCTTCATTTATGTTGGAAGTGACAGCAGAGCTGTACGTTTGAATGTTTCAGAAATCTCTCAGTCAGAACATGCTATATCATGTTTAGGTGGAAACTAGCGAGCTAGCTTCCTGCTAACTTCTAACTCCGCTGAATTTAATAAATCCTGTTTTCATGGATGCCTGGATGTTAAACTTGATTGTTACACCTGGTAAAGCAGCAACACTGATCATTTATCAAAGATGAAAGAATTTAGACAGTTTTTAAGTCTCAGTGATGCTGCTGTGTTCGTTTGACTTTGGGACCTGAAACAGATGGAGTTTAGGACCCAGATTCCTCCACGAGGCTCCTGACTACGGTAGCTGCAATGCTCCAACAATCCATCAAGCGGTGTGGCTTCGTAGCTACCAAAGTCACACTAAAACATTTTTGACAGATTTTTGAGCGCCGTGTAGCACATAAAATCGGTTCGAGGTCAGTAAGCACAACCAAGATTCATACATAAGGCGAACTGTCGATTTTTGAGGAAATTAAAGGATTTTAAGTGCGCTTTATAGTGTGGAAAATACGGTATATCATGACATCAGATAAGTAGATGCAATATTCTGAAGTGCTTTGTTCTGTTTACCATAAGATGAAACACCGCTGATATCCTGTTGATCTTTAGTAGTGATGTCGACATTGTTTCAATGTTGATTCTATTATATTAAAGTTGCCAGAGTAAATAAAATGTATTTCCTGTTGATCATCAGTTTGTGATTTCCATGTTGATTTAACTTTGTTTCTGTTATTGTTTGCTATCCAGTATAAACCTCTGACACACATGCAGAAACCATGCTGCTAGTGACTGAGATCTGAGCTCATAGCTACGCTAAGCTAGCAAATCCCTAAAGAGACAATGATTGAATACTATGGATATAATTTGCAGGTGATTCAGAAAAAGCATGTGAAGATTACGCTACGAAATAAGTTGTTCTCAAAGGTTTGCAATTAAACAACCTATACAGATTAAACTGCAGAAAAGCATCCCTGCACTTAGTATCAGGAACAGGAAGTGACACAATAATGCAGCAATCCAACATTTTAGAAATGATCTTCCTGTTTGTGTCTAAATGTTCTGCTTCACTGACAGTGAGAACTTTACTGGTAACAGCTTAATGGGGTATTTAATCACAGTGGCAAAGAATGGAAACACTTTTTCACTGCAAGTGTGTGTGAAGGTGTGTATGTGTTTGCCGGTGTCAGCGTCAGAGAACGACAGCTTTCCTTTGGTCCAGTCCAGATTCAGTCTGATCCTCTTGTACTTCTTGTTCACCGAGAGAGCAGCTTCTGGATCTGCTGATGATCCTGCATAGTACTGACCTTGACTGTATCCCAGTCCCCACAGTCCAGACCGTATGTTTCCCTTCCTCTGGTCAGACTCTGCTAACACGCCCAGTGACCAACCTCTGTTATCTCCAACCTCAACATCCCAGCTGTGCTTCCCTGAATCAAAGCCCTGAGAGCTCAGGGCAAAGTAGAGATGATCAAACCTCTCTGGATTATCCGGGAGCTGCTGCCGGTCTCCAACCCTCATGGTGGTCAGACCTTCATACAGGATCAGTCCCGGATGGGCAGTGTTTGGGTTCAGGATCAGAGGAGTGTAGGAGACCATATACTTCATGTTATTCCAGATGCTGAAGGTCAGGTTGCCCAGGTGTTTGGCCTGGTCTATCAGAGCTCCCGGGGGCAGCTGTGGATCATCCAGCAGGGGGCAGCGCTGGACTCTTTCCACCACAGCCTTGTAGTTGTGCAGGAATGAGACGTCTTCAGCTCTCAGCTCCTCCTCTGTGGCTCTGATTGTGTCTGAAAGAGCTGCTATCTCTCTGCTCAGAGCCTCCATCTTCTCCTTCATCATCCAGCTCTTCTGCTCCTCTTCCTCCCACAGCACGGTCAGCCTGGCCTCCTCTTCCTCTGCTAGAAACTGGTGAAGCTTCTTAAACTGCTCCCTAATCTTCCTCTCTGTGCGTCGGGCCTGGGCCTTAATGTGTCCTGCTGTTTGATCAAAGTTCACCTGGACTTCTTCACAGACCTTTAACTTCTGCTTTAAAGCTTCCACAGTTTCCTGAAGGTCATTCTTGTGTTGTTGTGCAGCTTTATCGATGGGCTTGAACTTGTGGTCGCTGTGTTTGTCCGAAGTGCCGCAGACCACACACACTAGCTCCTGATGGTCCAGACAGAAGAGACTGAGTTTCTCAGAGTGCAGACTGCAGAGATCCTCCGGAGTTATCTGATTTCTCTCTTCTATGAACGTCTCGCACAGGTTCTTCAGAGCAAGGTTACACGGTGGATCGTGCATTGTAGATTGTTTCTGACAGACTGGACAGTCGCGTGCTGGGTTTTCTCTCCACCAGCTGTCCAGACAGTCCTTACAGAAGCTGTGGCTGCACGGCAGAAGAACCGGCTCTTTGAAGATGTCCAGACAAACTGGACAGCAAAGATCTGATCTGGCAGCCATGGAGTCTCCGGGTGAAGCTGGAAGCAGCAGACAGGCACTACAGTCAGGCGTGACTCCCGTCCCTCCTCTGCTGCCTTCACTGAAGCTTCCTGTGAGTCGTGTTTTCAGTCAAACTAACCTTCAGTGTGGAGCGTCGGCAGCCAGAAGCAGCAGTGTTGTTTGTGTCCTGACGCTGGACTCGCCAGAGGAAGCTGCTGGTCTGATGTTCAGTCTGACTGTCCCGCTGCGAGCGAGAGGAAACTTGGTGTGTCTCAGGTGAGGGGTGGAGCTTGATTACGAATGCTGTTGCTTCAACTGTAAGTTGTAGTTGAGTCATTCCAGAGAATCAGTTTCCAAAACTGCCAACAGGTCTAAAACTGCAGAGCAAGTTTCTGTTCAGGTGCAGGTCTGGACATGAAGAGATTCATGAGCCTAAAACAAAGCGCTGTTCAGCACCGCTGTGAGAAAGTGAGTGTGTGATGCAATACCAGAAGCACAGCTGATACTGATGGGTGACAACAAGCTGCCCCATGTAGGCCTTTATTACGACAGCTTTTTCTCTGCGATTACATTTTTCCACAGACATGAGAAAAGGAAGTTTAAGATCATAATATTACACATCCCTGAATTTCACAAGTGACAACAAAGAAAAAGCTTCCAAACTCTAAAAGTACAGAAAACATGAAAAAGACTGGGATATAATAGAGTCTGAACCCAAAAGCTGAGGCAAGAAAAACAAACAAAGACACAAAAGAAGACCATGGCTGTATCCCAGTTCAGGGTCTGCAGCCTTAAAGGCCGCATTTCAAGGCCGATTACGTCACAGCGACGCGATGAAGGCTGTCCCAATTCAAAGGCTGCTCGAAATGCGGCCCTCAAATGCATCCTTCATTTCCCTGAATTTTAAGGCTGTGGCGGTGTAGACTTTGTGGCTCAACATATCCCAGAATGCATAGCGCGGCGGTGGGTGTGGATAAATTTGCCGAAAAAAACGGCGGACGAGGGGCGGCCGAAGAGTAAACTTTAAGTACTGAATATTATGTCACTTCTTTATGTGCAAATGTTTAATAACGAAGAACATTAAAACATTCCTGTTGGCCACATGTCGGCAAAGTCATGTGACATTAGTGACGTTTGTACTAACTTGGTTTTAAAGCCTTTACTTTAAAATATACGCCGTTCAATAGCTGAGCTTAATCTCACAGAGAATGATCAAAGCTCATGTAGGAACAAACAAATGAACAAAAGATTTTCTCCTTCATTTCTGTCAAACACAGCTGTATGACACGTTTCCAGCTGTTAGTATCATGGTTGCTAGGCAACCTGGGCAGCGCAACGGAGGCTAGACCGTCCCATTTCACAAGCCTCGCACTTCCGGCCTTAGCGGTCTTTGAGTACGCGGCCCTTGAGGATAGTTGAGGCTGCGTACTTTAAGGCTGCAGCCCCTGAATTGGGATACAGCCCATGTATGAGGGCCATCCTTTTTTACAGGTTTACACTGCAACACGAAGCACAGCACAAGCACAGCGGCCGGGGAGCACTCACTCACGCCTCGGTGTGATGGCACACATGGTCCACAAAAGCCACGAAGAAAAGATGGAGCTCAGCGGCAGGTACTGGACCTTCACTCAGCCAACACAGCACAGCTGCTTCCGTGTGAACGAGCCACCGGAGGACACAGGCGGGCAGACCATGAGGCCCATCAGTCGTGCCCTCCTCGGGCTCTGGGGAAACTCATGGGAGGGTGCAGAAGATTCCCAGCATCCCTGCCCTGTTATTGCTGGGCAGCGTTGATGAGGACGGACAGCGGTCTGTCGGACACATCTAGCGGCGTAGACGTCGGAGCAGGGTTGAGAACAAAGAGCTGCACTGTGGTGACACACCACCCTCCTGAGGGAGGCGATTGAACCTGCTGACAAGTAAGTAAACTGTATCTATACCATAAAGAAATGACCAGACATCGATATTAATGGTTTGAGGTTATGGCAGATTCCTTCAAAGGATGTGACATCAGAGTTTAGATGATGCAAGTCATGAGTCTGTTCATTTTTAACCTGGATTTACGCTCAAGAGATGCCGGTTCGCGATTGTCAGAAGAATGTGATGGGTGCAGATCTGAAGTGGATTCAGTGGAGCTGGAACGCCTCTGTGATCTTTGACTGTAAAAGTAAGTCGTTCATTTCAACCCCAGCAGGTCATTTTGTGCTTGATGAGCTCTTCTCTCTCCTTTTCCAAACACTTCAGCGCAGAGCTCACAGTCTGGCTCACAGTCGATGTTTCTCCTCCTCGCCACCATCGGGAGGTCATGGAGTCAGATCGCTGGTTTTATTGGGCCTTTGTGAGGCTACAGAGGCTTTAATTTAGAATCCATTACACCATCAAACTGGCTGAAACGTGATGGAAAACAGCCGGGCAAAATAAGCTGTTATTATTTGACATTTCCAGCTGTTACGACTAAAATCCTGTAATTAAATTAATGTGACCCGGGGCCTGAAAAGCAGCAGAATTAAAAAAGTTGTTTCATCTTTCATCGAATGACCTCAAATATCTGTGAATGAGTTTGATGACACGAGCTGCAGAAAGTCCAGTGCTGCTCCTCCTCCGCATGGACCAAGCTGAGCTGGTTCATCATCTGACCAGGACACCTGCTGGGCTTCTTCTAGGTCAGGTGCTTCAGAGATATTCAACTGGAGGAGACCCTGGATTATTACTCTCAGCTGGTTTGAAGCTGAAGCTGGTCAGATGTTCACTGAGAGTGAGCAGGATCAGAAATGAGTCCATGAGGCTGAGATGGTTTGCACATGTGCAGAGGAGGGAGGGTGGATACGATGGAGCTGCCAGGCAGGAGGAGAAGAGCACAAAGAGCTGGTGTGACAGAGGGGGGTGGTAGGGAAGGGGTGAGGAGATCCCTGCAGGGAGCAGCCAGAAGAAGGAGGTTTGGAAAGAACTCTGTGTCCTTCAAGAAGAACTGAAGGAGGTCCAGGAGTCTCTGATTAGACGGCTGCTCTTAAAACCTGGACCCAGACATGTGGTAGACGGAGCGAGGAAGGAAGGAAGGAAGGAAGGAAGGAAGGAAGGAAGGAAGGAAGGAAGGAAGGAAGGAAGGAAGGAAGGATGGATGGGTGGTTTTGATGATGCACTGACAAGTTTTAGTTTGTTCATGATTATCTTGTTTGAATAACTGAGAACTCCAAATATTTGTTTCTGTTATTGTAATAATGTTATTGGCCTTTCTATGAAATTCGTTTTCTTTCCTGCTTTGAATCTTTGATAAATGTGCAAAAATCCACCCGTGGGAGGCGCAGACGAATGAAACCAGCCTTCAGGAAGGAGCACTCACGGTTCACTTGTTCAGAATAGCTACTTTTTAATTGCAGAGCTCTTGTTCCAACTTTTAAGTACAATATTAGAAGGATAATCATCAGGTTAGAACACCTGTGATGTGGCAGCGCTCGACTGTAGTGAGGAGAAAAGCAGCAGGGAGTGTCTGGTTTGTCTTGTTAACAACGTCGGGCCATTTTGTTCTTCTACAACAGCCTGTAACATCTGCTCAGCAGGTACAGCGATCAGCCGAGTATCACCTGGAGGAGTCTTTGCAGTTTGTAAGAACTGTGGACACCATCTGTGATCCTAATCTCTGCAAATCTTCCATATCCATAATTTTTAGTTTGGTCAACATCACACCACAGATCCTCTTCAGCAGCACATCTGCCAAACACAGACAGACCTGGTCATGGAAAAGCAGCATGTTCAGGTACGAGTGCGTCATATACAGCTGTACATACCTGTGTATCTTTTATTCTAAAGTAATTATAATGTAAAATCTACATGCTGCTAATGCAGAGATGCCAAACTGTCTTTCATTGTTCTTGTAACAGTGGCATTAAAGATCTATCTTATCTATTCGCTCCTTTTCTTCATCAAAGCCAGGATCACCTCCAAACTCAGGAATCCTCCTTTGGAAGAGCTGCAGGATGTCAGCCTCACAGGCAAAAACACAGTTTAGAAAAACATTGTTTCATTTGAACCCTAACCTTGGATCCTTTTCTAATCCTAAACGAGAGCCTTTATTTTCTAAAAAGAACAGATTTTATGTTTAAAGTAGATTTAAAAAATGAAACCAGAACCGCCACAGAGGTCTCGCTCTGATTGTTGTTGTTTCTCTGTATTATCGAAGGATCTTTACCGTACAATATTCAACAACTGTTGTTCTGCTTTGGTGCCATACATGGCAAATGTAACTGAACTGAACTGTCCAGCAGGGGGCGACTCTACTGGATGATTGGACAGAAGTTTAAGAGAAAATGAACTTGAAGTGGGCGAGATTTTAGGGCGGGGCTAACTCCAGTAAGCGTGCACAGCTTGTGTGTCAGATCCACGGCTAGCTCACACGTCGAGGTCAAACACCAAGGGGAAGAAGAAGAAGAACTCAATAGTTCCTAAAAGGGGGCCATCTGATTGTTGGGAATACCATTTTTTTAACTTAAGCAAACTCTTTCTTAAATCGAGTTTTTATTTCATCTCCATTGAGTTATTTCCTGTGGTTGCAATGGAGCTGGCCATCTTACCCAAGCAGTCAACAGTGCGGCGCTAAACCTTTAGCACTTCCTGCAGGTGTCCTGTGCAGCTACAGCTTCCTCATCTTGTGTTGAAGCACAGCTGGTGTGTGTTCTTAGAGTTGTGTTTTTGGGTGAACAGTCTTTGACTGTGGCTGATTGTGACGTGCTCGGGCTTATTTATGTGTTGTTAATGGTTTTAAAGATAGTTAGCTAAATGTAGCATCTTCCTTGGTCGGTGGCTCCACAGCTTTGTGCCTCTGACGATGAAAGAAATGTGCAGAAACGGGCCGATATGAACAAATGGGCAAGTGTGCGAAATCAGTCTTTCAGACAGAGTGGGGCGATTGAGGGCAAAGTGTTTTTCGGGTGCTGGATCGTCTCAGCAGAGCAGGTTAAAAGGTTGAAGATTCCCTCGGGAGTAGAAACCATAAAGCCAGCCAAAGAAATGCTCGAAAAATGTAATTTTATCCAACGTGTGATTTACTTTGGGCCTGCAGGAATGTAAGCACCAGTTTAGCGAACGCCAAATGTGCAGGAGACAGTCCAAGAAAATAAACGGTGTGTGCTGCGAGCTGCTGCGTTTAAACCTCCTCACGCGAGCATAATGGTAATTACTACAGCAGCTGGGGATTTCACATACAACATAAACTCCTTAGCACTGTACAAATGACTGAACATCCTAAATCAGCCACTCGTCATTTAAACCTGTGGATTATGAGGGATTATATACAGTCCAATCTTTTCATGCACACACAGCCTAACCATCACTGATTTAACCACCGTGGAGGCGACACACACACACACACAGCGGATTATAAAATACAGATGCATGAGACGCCCCCGAGCCTCAAACACCTCCACATCTGCAAACCAAACGAGTCCCAGCCGAGTGTGGAGACACCCCATCGCCCCTTTTTCTCATCGTTTTGGTCTTTCTGCTTCTTTGTTGCTGTTCTGCTTCTTCCGGATTCCATTTTTGTAGTTTTGTAGCTTCCATCTTTGTCCAGTTTTCCTGGTCGTGCTGTGTCTTTGATTAACCTTTCAAATCCTTGGTCAGTCTTGTTGCTTTTCTGGTGATCGTGTGTCTCGTTGTGTTGTTCTGCTTCATTGTTGGGATTTAGTTCAGGGTGATGTGCAGCTTCTCAGTCATCCAGGTCATGGTGGTGTTAATGGTTTGAAAATGGCCCTTTTGTGTCTTTGTCATAGCTTTGCTTACTAGTCCAGTTGTGTTCGTTATTTTCGGAGCCTTTTCTGTGTCTGGTTATTCACTTTCAGTTTGACTCATTTTCTGCTCGTATTATTCATTTCTTCCTCCTGACCTTGGGGCCCTTGGATCTGAGCCGGGTGATCCTGTTCCGTGATGCCGCCTCGCCTGTGGGCGATGACGTCACTGAAAGTGTGGAACTGGTTTAATTCCCAGCAGCTTAATGTTCTGCCAATTAGCCCATTTTAAAAGGGGGACTCTTGTTAAGAATATCATTTTCTTACTTCTAACAGGTCACTCAAAAATAGCAGAGCTCAGTTTAGCTCTGTGGGCCTCTGTCTGCCAGTCCCTCCCTCTCACTGGTTTAAATGGGTTAGCTGGAAAAGGTGATGTCAGTTTTCCGTGCTGCCAGTTCACTGTCAGTCCAGATCACACTGAATCTGAAGACGGTCGTAGCAGGTTGTGACATCACCCGCTGGTTTCGTTAGAGCTGGTCTGAAGCAAAGGGCTGCAGCTTCTGCTCGTCTCATTTTTCCTCTTAGCTGATGGAGACGCATGTCGGCTAACCTGTCGCCTGCTTTCAGCGTCACACTGTGACTCAGATGGGTCGGCTAACTCCTGTTTGCATTAATTAATTAGATCAATTCAGTTCACTTTCACTCATCTAGCATCAAATCTCAGCAACTACTTTATATTGTTAGGCACAGACCTACAGACACACACAGAGAAACCCCAAGAATCAGACGACCACTAAGTTAGCACTGGGAAACAGTGGGAAGGAAAAACTCTGTTTTAACAGGAAGAAACCTCTGGCAGAACCAGGCTCAGGGAGGGGCGGGGCCATCTGCTGTGATTGGTTGGGAGTGATGGGGACGCTGTGGACGAGAGCCAGAGATTAATAATCAGTGTTGGGTTACTTTAAATTAGTAACTTAGTTACATTACTAGTTACTTCTATCAAAAGTAACTCCGTTACTTCAAGTTACTCATTACTTTCAAAGTAACTAGTTACTAGGGAAAGTAACTTTGGTTTTACTCAGACTTCTCTTGTTAATGTGTTGCTTCCATAACGTTGCCAGTCTTCTAGCTTGCTTACTTGCCACAGTGCACTGTGCCACCTACCAATAGAAAGGAAAAGATAATGTGCACATTTCCACGAGAGAAATCCCACGCCTGGACCGTCATTGACTGCTGCCATGATTCTAGCCTACGTCACAGTGTCATGTGCGCCTTTTACATCCAACACAAAAACTGCAGTCGTGGTGCTTTGATTGTACTCAGAACTCTGAAATTCTGCCTTCTGAATAGGAAGATGTAGGTAACACCAGACTGCAGATGAGCTGCATACAGGGCTGGACTGGGACAGAAAATTGGCCCGGGCGTTTTGACTAGAGACCGGCCGCCATTATAGGAAAAATCATAAAGCCTTTGAATGAAAATAAACACTGTTGTGACAGTGATGTTCACTGTTCTGATGGTATATATGCATCAATCTATCAATCGTTTGTTGTAAGATTCAGATAATTATTTTTTAAAAGCGAGACATTTGAAATAAAAATAAGAAAGAAAAGTATTTCTTTGTGCCCTCCTCTCCCTGTTAATGCCCTACCTGCCCCCCTGGCAGCACTTTGCTAGACCCGCCCCTGCACAGTTACCAGCTGTCAGCTACTTAGAAAAGGATCCTGGTGTTATTTGTCTCTCAGAAACAGTTCATAACTTCAACTCATCCATGTCACCTACAAGGTAAACCTGTTTCTCCATCACCTGTTCAGCTCTGATGGTTCAGTAAGGACATCTCCTGGTTTCATCTTCATGTTTCCCTCTCACCACATAACCAAACCAATATCATGACCAGCAGCTTTACAGCTGTGGCTCCAGCAAACATCAGCTGATACTAGAAATTAATATTAAATAAATTCTAACAACAGCTGATCAAACGTGCTGCTGTTGTTTACCGCGACATCCACTGGTTTCCTCTTTCTGGCACAAAGTGGGCGATAAACAAACAAGAGAGCCGATCAGCTGATCATTGATCAGTTTCATGATTGAAGCAGAAACAGGAGAGGGAGGGGAGAGGCAGCTGTGCAGCGTAAACACAGAATAACTCCAAACTTTGTGTCTTTTTCATTGTAGCTGAAATCCGGGACAAACTGTGTTTCTTTTCACCTCAATAAGAAACGCGTAATATTTTCTCTGAATACCAGACGATTCTGTTTTTTACGGGACGGTTGGCAACTCTAATAACTTATGAACAAAATAAAGTTCAACATCAGTAACACCCAGCTGTATAGAAACTCCGTCATGCTAGCTAGCACGCAGTACGAAAAAGTCAGAATAACGAAAATAAACTCCACCTAAACTTGGTTCATATCTGACCCAGAGAGACTGCAGGTCATAACTTCTTACCTGAAGTTCAGTTCACCACCTCGGGTCTCTCCTCCTGCCTCCCCTTTCCCTCCACCTGCTGGCCTCCACCACTTGCTAATGTTACTGAATCTGTGGAAGCTCCGCGATGCCACCACACGAAGTAACGAGTCTATCTGAATCCCAGTAACGACTAACGCGTTCCTGATTTTGGCATAATAACTAGTTACCGTGCTCGTTAACACAATAATAACGTAGTTACTGTAACGCGTTACTTAATAACGCGTTAGTCCCAACACTGGTTATAATGAATAATGGTTAAATACAGAGAGGTGTACAAACACACAGATCACACAGATCAGAAGATAATACATAAAGGAAGCAGTACGGGTGCACAAACACAAACAGAGACATTAAACATGGATTCCTGTTTGAAACAAAATCATGTCACTGGGTCATTTAATGGTTGGAACAGTTTGGTCACCTTCTGGTCATTTTAAATAATTTAATTTCTTGTGGATTAACATCTACACGTATTTTCTGTTATTTCAGTGACGTTTTAAACTTGAAATTAGATTTTCCCATCTGTATTCATTCATGGTAAAAAGTTAAACTATTTAAACTGCTTTTTTAGATTTAGATCACCATACATCAGGTCTTTGTACGACTTCACGTCCTTCTGCTTCTGCTGGATGTAAACACGAGGACACTCGTCAGTGTTTCAGTAAACTCTTTATTATGGTAGCTCTGTGTCCTTTAGTGGACTCAGTGCAGCGTTCGATACTGTCGACCATAATATCCTATTAGAGCGATTAGAACATGCTGTAGGTATTACAGGTACTGCACTGCAGTGGTTTGTATCATATCTATCTAATAGACTCCAGTTTGTGCATGTAAATGGAGAGTCCTCTTCACACACTGAGGTTAATTATGGAGTTCCACAGGGTTCAGTGCTAGGACCAATTCTGTTTACATTATACATGCTTCCCTTAGGCAGCATTATTAGAAGACATAGCATACATTTACACTGCTATGCAGATGACACCCAGCTCTATCTGTCCATGAAGCCAGATAACACACAGCAATGAGTTAAACTGCAGGAATGTCTTAAAGACATAAAGACCTGGATGGCCGCTAACTTTCTGCTTCTTAATTCAGATAAAACTGAGGTTATTGTACTCGGCCCTGAAAATCTTAGAAATATGGTATCTAAGCAGATTCTTACTCTGGATGGCATTACCTTGGCCTCCAGTAACACTGTGAGGAACCTTGGAGTCATTTTTGACCAGGACATGTCCTTCAACGCACATATTAAACAAATATGTAAGACTGCTTTCAGTTTCCATCTTGGATTCAGGAGACAGACACTCTCTGCTTTTAAGATTAGGTTTAAAACTTTGCCAAAGCATAAAGTTAGTGACCCTGATCCTCGGACTGGGCTGCTGATGGATTCCCTGATGCAGAGGAGTTATCAGTCTGAAGTTAAAGGTAAAATAGAGTCAATCAAATCAAATCAAATCACTTTTATTGTCACATCACATGTGCAGGTACACTGGTACAGCACATGTGAGTGAAATTCTTGTGTGCGAGCTTCACAAGCAACAGAGTTGTGCAAAATACAATAATGTAAACAAGCAAAATACAAGAATGGCTACATCTGAAACTAATAAATATATGTACAATATATAATAGTATATGCAAAAAAAATAATAATTTCTGGATGTGTATCCTAAATGTTTTTCTACGTGTGTGTGTGTGTGTGTGTACACATATTTTACAAATTAAATAGAGTAAACAATAAATAAAATATATAAAATATACAGAGTTGAATATGTGCAAAACAGTGGCATTACTGTACAGTATGGAGTGCATAATGTTAAAGTTCCAGTAGTGAAGCTGAGGTGTCTATGACGTGTTCAGCAGTCTGATGGCCTGGTGGAAGAAGCTGTCTCTCAGTCTGCTGGTTCGGGACCGGATGCTGCAGAACCTCCTTCCTGATGGAAGCAGTCTGAACAGTTTATGGCTGGGGTGACTGGAGTCCTTGATGATCCTCCCCGCTTTCCTCAGGCACCGCTTCCTGTAGATGTCTTGGAGGGAGGGAAGCTCACCTCCAATTATCCGTTCAGAGCACCGCACTACTCGCTGGAGAGCTTTGCAGTTGTAGGCGGTGCTGTTGCCGTACCAGGTGGTGATGCATCCAGTGAGGATGCTCTCAATGGCACAGTGATAGAAGGTCCTGAGGATGCGGGGGCTCATGCCGAATCTTTTCAGTCTCCTGAGAAAGAAGAGGCGCTGCTGCGCCTTCTTCACTGTTTTGTTTGTGTGTACTGACCACGTAAGATCCTCAGCCAGATGTACACCAAGGAACCGGAAGCTGCTCACTCTCTCCACAGCAGCGCCGTTGATGGTGATGGGGGTGTGTACTTCTCTGCACCTCCGGAAGTCCACTATCAACTCCTTTGTCTTTGCGACGTTGAGGGTGAGATGGTTGTCTTGACACCAGTGGGTCAGGGCGCTGACCTCCTCCCTGTAAGTCGTCTCATCACCGTTGGTGATAAGACCCACCACTGTAGTGTCGTCTGCAAACTTCACAATGATGTTGGAGCTGTTAGTGGCTGTGCAGTCGTAGGTGTAGAGTGAGTACAGGAGAGGGCTCAGTACACACCCCTGTGGAGCACCAGTGTTCAGTGTGATGGGGGATGAGGTGATGCTGCCCAGTCTGAATCTGAATCAAGACAAACTGAGAGACTTTATTGCTTGAGTGACTGTTTAGCTTTAAAAACAAGGATTAAATGTCCTGGAACAAGAAGACTTATTGCAGCATTATAAATGAATCATCTCTTATCTTCTTCATTACATTTACAGCATCAGTGGTCCCAGAGGATGTAGAGATATCTTCAGTTTGTTTCAGCAGGAGAGACGTTTTTAAATTTGAAACTTCCGTCATGGACTCTGGGAGGGCGTATCGATGTTTTTATGCCCTTTCCATGTAATTGATTTTCCCGCACTGACTTTGATCTCCGTGTTTACTTATCCCTATCAATACTCCTCCACGCTTTATCTCAGCCTTCATCAGCCCCCCTCCCTCCCTCCTTTCCTTTCTCACCTCAGTGGGTGGCAAATTAATCCCGTCTCTCTTGCTCCCTTTAATCAAAGGACGATCAGGCACACAGCAGCTCGTCATTAAAGGTCAGCGCAGTTGGCAGGTGAGGAGATGCAGAAGCAGCTGATTTACAGCTACATCATCCAGAGTGTGATTGGACTCTTCTCTCTGCTACCTGTGTGACACAGACAGGAAGTGGTGACGATGAGTCCTGCTGCGTCTAAGAGCTGATCTGTTTTATGTTCATAAGCTTTTCACATTTAATGCATTTTGATCTCTCAGTTTTCTGTCAGATCTTTTTCCCCTTTGGCTAATTCGTGGATTATAACCAAACCCTGAGTGTGTCTCAGACTGGTGGGATATTCAACAGTATATTCAAGTACAAATGTGTGCACGTAATATAATGCAGGTTTGGCATGTGGAGAGCACTGGAGATGTTTTCCTGGACCTTTTCAGTTTTATTCCTAAAGCCATCCATGCAGCTGGAGATCAGATCTGCCTGATTTCCACTCAACCACCCCCACAGACCCCCTTAGACCCCACAGTTTCATTCATGCAATGACCCCCCTCCTGCAGGCCTGGGTCGATGGCGGGAGCCTGTGTCCCTGATCCAGGTATGTTACCGAGTCAGGTCACACAAGAACAAACAAATATTTTTTAAAAAAGTTTGTACCCGACCTCATCAGAACCTCATAATTTATGTAGTCATTTTATTTAGTGATGCCAAATGTTAATGATTTTTCTTCAAGCCCTCTCATAACTCATAACTAAGTACAGGAGATGAAATCTTCTGGGATAAAAAACGTGTTTGAGTTCTTTTCAAACATCCAACAGTCACAGTCTGACTCCAGGTCAGATCGCTCAGCTCGATTCTGTAACCAACTCTGAGCATCCAAATATTCAGAGTATGAAGCTCCAACTTAGCGTCACGTCACTGAAGATGTTACTGATCACCAGTGTTGGGTAAGTTACTTTAGAATAGTAACTTAGTTACATTACTAGTTACTTCTATCAAAAGTAACTCAGTTACTTCAAGTTACTCGTTACTTTCAAAGTAACGAGTTACTAGGGAAAGTAACTTTGGTTTTACTCAGACTTCTCTTGTTAATGTGTTGCTTCCATAACTTTGCCAGTCTTCTAGCTTGCTTACTTGCCACAGTGCACTGTGCCACCGACCAATAGAAAGGAAAAGATAATGTGCACATTTCCACGAGAGAAATCCCACGCCTGGACCGTCGTTGACTGCTGCCATGATTCTAGCCTACGTCACAGCGTCATGTGCGCCTTTTACATCCAACACAAAAACTGCAGTCGTGGTGCTTCGATTGTACTCAGAACTCTGAAATTCTGCTTCTGAATAGGAAGATGTAGGTAACAGCAGACTGCAGATGAGCTGCATACAGGGCTGGACTGGGACAGAAAATCGTCCCGGGCATTTTGACTAGAGACCGGCCGCCATTATAGGAAAAATCATAAAGCCTTTGAATGAAAATAAACACTGTTGTGACAGTGATGTTCACTGTTCTGATGGTATATATGGATCAATCTATCAATCGTTTGTTGTAAGATTCAGATAATTATTTTTTAAAAGCGAGACATTTTAAATGAGGGGAGAGAATGAAAGAAGAAGAGGCAGCTGTGCAGCGTAAACACAGAGTAACTCCAGCTTTGTGTCTTTTTCATTGTAGCTGAATTACGGGACAAACTGTTCCTTTTCACCTCAATAATAAGAAACGCGTAATATTTTCTCTGAATACCAGACGGGACGGTTGGCAACTCTAATAACTTATGAACAAAATAAAGTTTAACATCGTTAACATCATAGCACCACCCAGCTGTATAGAAACTCCGTCATGCTAGCTAGCACGCAGTACGGAAAAAGTCAGAATAACGAAAATAAACTCCACCTAAACTTGGTTCATATCTGACCCAGAGAGACTGCAGGTCATAACTTCTTACCTGAAGTTCAGTTCACCTGACACTCGGACCGGCGGCCGCCTCGGGTCTCTTTTCTTTCTGCGTCCCTTTTCCTTCATCCACCTGTTGCTAATGTTACTGAATCTGTGGAAGCTCCGCGATGCCACCACACGAAGTAACGAGTAACGAGCCTATCTAAATCCCAGTAACGACTAACGCGTTCCTGATTTTGGCATAATAACTAGTTACCGTGCTCGTTACCACAATAATAACGTAGTTACTGTAACGCGTTACTTAATAACGCGTTAGTCCCAACACTGCTGATCACAAACTGAGGCGGTGCTGTGGGAGGATGTTTCACTGAAGGTTTGAATGTCGTCCACATTTTAATCTGGAGGACGGGAGTTTGCCTCCATAAGTCCGACCTGGCTGGATGGAATTTCCATCTTGTAAGAAAAAAGATCTCATAAAAACTTTCTGTAAACGGCAAGTGCAGAAAAAGGAAGAAGAGTGAGTGCATATGAGAGCATGAGGGTGGGAATGGATGTTTGTGTCTGTATGTCAGGTTGGGTATCAGACGCCACCTCTCTGGGGACATCTCAGGCCCTCCAAGGTTTGGAGGCCTATCTCCCCCTACCACCACTTCCCCTGCCAGTGGCGGACTCCCTCAGGTGTCGGTGCGTTGGTGGTTCTTTGTGTCCGGGGATGGGCGTCCAGGTACACACCGGCTCACTCCTTGGCGGCCGCTTATCGGGGCCTGGAGCCTGGGGCTCGCTCGGGCCACTTCGGGGGTGGGGTGCCCCCGGCCTCTCGGCCTGGGGCTCGGTCACTCAGCCACGGCTGGCTGCCGGCGGAGCTCACGGGCGCGTCACTGCAACTCCCCCTGGCTTCTGCTCCGCGGCTGCTGAGTGAGCCCTCATCTGGGACTCTCCTCAGCTCTTACTGGGATAGTGGCGCAGCTGCCCCTCTGTTGGTCTTCCTTGGTCTCTTGTGTTCTGGGGGCCTCTGGATGTCTGGAGTTTTGATCTCCTCCATACCTGCTTCACACCCTGGAGGACGGGGCTGTGGCCCCCCCACACCCTCTAGCAGATCATTACATGAAGGAACCTTTTAAAAACAAGCGCGTCCATGCTCACAGGTGTACACATGGGTGATCACACCCACAAACTACACCCTTTTTGGCTCCTACCTCAAAGCACACTGTGTTCTGTTGATCTTATGTGCTGCACAATAATGTTTAACATTTAGTATTTACTGTCATATTCCCATATATCATTGTGATGTTGTTTATTCTATTACTCTTGTTCTCTTCTGCTTGCTTTCTTTTTTCTTTCTCAACAGGTGACCCAGGTGATTGATATATGCATTTTTTTTGTCTGCTTATTTAGTTGGTTTTTGTTTTTTTGCCCTTTATCCCCGTCCCTCTTCCCCGCTGTTTTTCCCCTCTTCCTTTCTCTCTTTTCTTTTCCTCATTCAAGTCTGTCCCGTATCCAGCAAGTGAAAATAAAAAATAAATAAAATAAACAATAAAAGGTGAATCAAACAGACCATTACAGCAAGGCTGGGATGGTCCATTTGGTAAAGTAAATCCGTTGGGCATCTTTCTTTGCCTTTAGACAACAATTCTGATGCAAAAGAACCAAACGGGACAGGCCAAAAAAAAAAGAGAGAAAGGAAGAAGAGCCACAGAGGCTCGACGGAGGCTCAACGGAGGCTCGACGGAGGCTCGAGTTTTTATTCCATCCAGAGTCAGCTGAAAACATCTCTCTGGAAACTTCTGGCTCTTCAGACCTGCGATGATCGATGTGAGTTTTGCCGATGTGTGACCTTTGAACTCTATCAGACTGAACTGACCCAGCTCCATCCAGGCAGCACGGACACACAGAGAAGCCTCGCTTTGGAGGAATTCAGGTGCGTTTAACAATTCCTTCCCAAGACGCCGGCACCGTGTGCCATCCTGCACATCTCAGGACATTAATCCAGGCAACAATGAGACGAGACAAACATGCTGCGGCGGTGATAATGGAGAGCAGCAGGACAGCGAAGCTGATGGGAAATGGACAGAAAGGACCCGCGGCGAGGTCTTTTCAATCAGCACACTCGACAAAAGCTCCTCCTGCTCCTCTCGGGTTCCCTTTCTGAAGGATAATGGCGGTCCAGCTCCCGACTCGCTCTTTGTTGACTTTTTGTCAGCGGCTATAATCAACAGCGCCGCTGCCGGCCGATAAGCGCCCGGCCTCGTAATGATGCGATTATTCCTCAAATTGCATTTTAAGCTTCACGGAGCAGCCGCAGATGGAGGTGAAGTCACACCTGCGCGTTAACTCCGGCCCGTTCGGCCAGGCCAGCGCTGCTGTCCACCCTGATGCTTCTCATGCATTTCCTCCTGTGCTCCTGCTTTATGTTGGTGTAGAATGGATGGTATTTAAGGCCATCCTTCTCTCGGCGCTCTCTCATGAAGCATATTGATTTTTCTTTCCCAGCTAAAGGTGAGCCATCACATTTTGACGCTAACCTTAAACACAGTTTTCAATAGGAGCTCAAAAAGCAGCTTTTCTCTCCGACCCTTCACCCCGAGCTGACGGCGTGATGCCCAGACTCTTTATAAGTCTGAACGGCGTTCACCGGTGACTGTGTGACTGACAGAGCTGTGCGTCGTGCATCAGTGTCCGTTCACCTCGTGTGACAAAGCTTTCCTTTATGGAACGTTTAAGTCCCAGAGCAGGAAGGTTCAGCTCGGCTCCTTCAAACAAGCACAACCACAAACAGAAATCCATGCATGCAGGAGCGATGCCTGCACATGCCGACGTGCAGGAAATGCACTGTGTGCATCTGCCACGACGACACCTCTGTATCGGCTTTACGTCATTTATGAAGGTGCGCCGAACACCTTCTTTCCTGAGAGTTTTCCACAAACATTTTTCTGCACGTGAATCCTGTGGAGCTCTGTAAGCTGACAGGCAGTAGGTCTGCCTGTTAGAGACAGGCGCTCATGCTTTCTGGGTTTATTAAGGAAATGATTTAAAAACACACGAAGAGTGAAGCAGGTCAGGCTGTCACAGTTACCCTTTCACTTTCTGCATTATTAGCAGAATCACAAACCTCTTTAGCAAAGTCACAGAACGTGGTCGTTGAAGCTCAGGCTGCTGATTTCAGAGCAGTTTCATCTCCAGTCTAAATATTAATCACTGAGAACTGATTGAGACTTTGTCTTCGTCACATAAACACTTTTTGTTAATTGTTCTAACTTTTTCCCCGAGCTGTAGCGTGGCATTTACAGACTCTGCTCATCTGCACTCCTGCTGTTCACTTTTTTGGAATTACACAGCAGGAGGAGAGAAACTCAAAGAGGCAGAAAATGAGTCTGAGTGCAGCGCCGAGGGAAGGAAATGTTCTGATGCTTTTTCTATGGATACAATAGTAACGACTCACATGACACATACGTCCCCAAATGTTTTATTCAAAACACGAAGCACTTTGTCACTCTGTGTTTATTATGCTTATTATCGGAACGAGTGGGTGATAAGCCTGTTTGTGATAATCACAGATGCTCCAAAGTGTACATTCAGCACCGCAGTAAAGGTATTTCTACATTTCTCTGCAGCTTTGTTGCTTTAGAGTTTTGCACAAATGAAATCAGCAGATTAATGAGCTGATCGAGGCTTTTATGCAGCTGTGTTTGAATCATTTTAAGTGAAAATAAGAAACATTTCATGTTTGGTTTGTTTCATTTTAATATTGTGGAAGATTTTTGTGAACTTGTCCCAAAACTGATGATTATTCAAATATCCGTCTGTCGCTGGCGTTTCATGTCCTCGTTGTTCAGTTTGCAAATTATATTTTCCTCCAAAGAGACAAAATGAAGAAGCTCGTATGACACGTGCTGCAGGTGCTGCTCATCAGAGACGCCAATATTTATCGATATATTTATGGGTAACGAAGACGATTCCTCCGAAAGGTTCTTGGCCGCTAACAGCTGATGTCTCCTGCTGATGTCATCACCTTACAGGTGCCACGCTGTGAATGGTTAGGGTCGATACCTCGGCCCCTTCATTAAAACAGCACTGCACCTTCAAGGTGTCCAGAAAGCTTTGGGTGACATCACAGTGGCTACACCCACTTCTGGGCAGCCGATTGGACGTAGTGCTGGCGTCGTGTCATTGTTCTTACTTCTAGTCAGCTCCTCGACTTGAACAAACCCCCCCCCCAGCCTGTGGAGGAGCCGCTCTCTGTTCACACGTACAGGCTCGCTCTGAGGTAATGAAAACATTATTCTTCCATTCAGGTGATTATGCACTAATGAAACCATACATTTTCTTACCTATAGACGTCCACAGTGAAGCCTTACAGAGAAAAAACCAAATAGGCCTGCCTTCATCTCGCCGTCAGAACATTTGTTCTCTGATTGACTCTGATTGACTTCCTGTGCTGTAATTCAGAAAGTCCTCCAGAGACTCGCTGACAGATGGATTTTCAGAGACCTGCTTTGACCTTATCAGCACGGAACAAAGATATTTCACTTAGCGTCAAATGTGACGGCCACGTGCAGCAAGGCGGCTTTCATCCTGACAGAAGCACCGCAGCACACTTTAGCATTCACTGCAACGAGACGTCCACACGGGCACAAAGGAGGCCTCGCACTCGTGAACGCACCTCCTACAACGAACGGGTGCAGCCTGTGACGGCGTGCTAATCCAACCAGCAGCAGACACAGGAAGAACATCTGTGATGAACAGAGGAACATCGTCACCATCAGCAGATCCTCGTGCTGCTCCTCATTGCCTGTTATGTATCTCCTCTTCATATTTAATGTTTCTAATCGTGAGCTCAGGCTGCATCGGCCTCTTGGATCTGTGTGATGTCTGTCTGCTTCTGTGTGTCGGGCTGACCTGACTCACTGAAAAGCTCCATGCGGTCTTATTCTGTCTCC
Organism: Astatotilapia calliptera; assembly: GCF_964374335.1. NCBI lineage: Eukaryota > Metazoa > Chordata > Actinopteri > Cichliformes > Cichlidae > Astatotilapia > Astatotilapia calliptera. Next base: position 879,763 of record NC_137426.1, on the reverse strand, counting down.
ACATGTTGATGGGCGAGTTGTTCTCTGCCCGAGTTCTGTCAGCGAGGAGGATCAAAAACTATGAATATTCAGTAAGAATTCCCCGTCCGGAAACACAGTGCTGCTGTGCTGTCATCTCAGGAACAGAAGCCCCGCCCACCAAGTCTTCTGTTTGTTGGGGATAGCCAATCAAAGGTAAGTTGCCTTTAAGGAGGAGGAGCTAAGAATTGCTTGTTTCAGATTGGACAGGCTGAGGCCTGGCATCAGTTAAAGAAGGATTATTCTGAAGTGTAAATCATGCAAAGCTGCTTGAAGGCTTGTGTCATCCTTCTGGGATGGAGGTCGGTTCATTTCTGACTGTTCGGTTTGTTACAAACCTGCATCATCATCAATGAAGCACGCTCGGTTCAAATGCTGTTAAGGCTGCACAGATGACAACAAAGAGTTTCGCTGTGAAGCATTACACACCTTTGTTTCTGACACAGTGTTTTCTGTCACACACTGCTGGGAGTGTTTCTGCTGTGGGAGTGACAGAAACAACACTCGCGTGCTCTGGGAGGCGAATGCAGCACGAGTTTGTCTTTAAAAAATGTTTAGTAGTGTTAAACTGGTAAATATAGAAGAAGACTTGAACACAGCAGCACACACGCGTAAAGGGGAAAAGATCCGGTTTAAAAATTGTTTTACAAAGTGTGTGAAGTATTTCGACTTTATAATCCAGAGAAATCACAAACTGAGGTCAACGCTTTATTCACTCCACATAAATGGTGTTTGGAGGTGTGTTTGGGGTCGTTGTGCTGTTGAAAAATAAATGAGTTGATGGCGTGTTGCTGCAGGATGCTGTGGTGGCCATGCTGGTTCAGTCTGCCTTCAGTTTTAAATAAATCCCCAACAGCGTCACCAGCAAAGCCCTCCACACCATCACACCTCCTCCTCCATGCTTCACAGTGGGAACCATGCATGTAGAGACCATCGTTCACCTTTTCTGCGTCGCACAAAGACACGGCAGGTGGAACCAAAGGTCTCAGATGTGGGCCCATCAGACCAAAGCACAGATGGTCTAATGTCCTCCTCGTGTTTCTCAGACCAAACAAATCTCTGCTTGTTGCTTTTCCTCAGTCGTGGTTTCTCAGCAGCTGTTTGACCATTAAGGCCTGATTCCCACAGTCTCCTCTGAACATGCAGAGATGTGTCTGCTACTGGAGCTCTGTGTGGCATTTATCTGGGCTCTGATCTGAGCTGCTGCTAACTTGTGATTCCTCGGATGAATGTATCCTCAGCAGCAGAGGGACTCTGGGTCTTCCTTTCCTGGGGCGTCCTCATGTCACAGTTTCATCGTAGTCTTGATGGTTGCGACTGCACTTGGGGACACATTCAACGTTTTAGCAGTTTTCCAGACTGACTGACCTCCAGTCCTTAAAGTAATGATGTTGTTTCTCTTTACTCAGCTGATTGAATTCTAATAGTTGTCAAACCGAGCTGTCAGCTGTGCACCAACATGACTTCTGCACAACACAACTGATGGTCCCAACGTCATTAAGAAGGCACGAAACTCCATCAACGAACCCTGGCAGGCACACCTGTGAGGTGAAACCATGTCAGGTGACGACATCATGAAGCTCATTGGCCAAGAGTCTGCAGCGCTGTCAACAAAGCAAAGAGTGGCTACTTTCAGTCTGGACACGCCCCTGCCTGTAGCAGAACACTGGTGAACCTTTGGGGGGAAATTCAGCTCTAACACCCGACGACAGTTTCTGGAAGCTTTCAGCTGAGCTGCTAACGATGGCGATCCCACGCTTCACGCACTGATCACACGTGTGCGTGTGATGTCTCTTCTTCCCCGTCTCTTCATATTTGCACACGTCTGTGTTCCCCTCTTGACTTTGATGCATTTGCACTCAGATTTCATGTCGGCTTCTTATCGGCATCCAGAGAAAATAAGATGAGGGCTTTTGTTCCCGCGTTACCAACACTTCCGTAAAAACGCTCCAACCGCCATTCATACGTTAGAGCAAAGCGGCGGGAAAAGCAATAAATGTAAAGGCTGCAGAGAGCGTTTGAAAGGATTTAGTGTCCATCAGCGCCTGCATGTGTCATTTTCCATTTCTTTCTGTTTTATCTCGACACCTCCGGCTCTTTTCCTCGAGAAGCACTTATCTGTGGGTGTGTGTGCGCCCCGCTGCCAAGATTATTCAAATCCCGCTCTGTCGGAGGAGGAGAAGAGGGGATATCAGGTGCCAATTACTGCTGTTCCCTGTCTTTTGCATGCAATTATACTCTCATTATCCAACCTCCCGAGTCTGAACGAAAACCCGAATCAGTCACTAACACGTCCTCCCGTGTGAGCGAAGGGAAAGGATGTTTGTGAGGTTTGCCAGGCTGTGGCGGTACTAACAGTTACAGTCACAGAAACGTGATTGTGCACAGGCTCGATGCTGAGTCTGTGCTGCAGGCCGCCGTGTGTTAGCGACGTGAGCCAACGAGGTAACGAGCTCTGATAAGATGATCAGCTTTGTATTCAACATATCTGAAGGACCGTTTAAGGAGCTAACAGAAGCACACCTGTAGCACAGACAGCTGCAGCACTGCGGTGATGGTTTAAACCGACGTCTTTTTTATCTGAAGCAAAGAAAACGACGAGTTCCTGCTGTTTGTTTTTGTCACACAGACAAATCAGCAAAGATCAAAATGCTGATAAAAGTTATGCAGAGATAAACATTTCAAACTCAGAGTGCAGACGTACAAGAGCCTGTTGGTCCGTCGTGTCTCATGAACTCACATAACTCTTATTCGGGTTTTTTAATGTTGTGCTCCGACTGTTGGAGATTCCTTAACTGTTCCCACATTCCAGCTTTCTGGCTTGCAGTTGTTCCAAGTAACTGCCGTGTTTTTTCAGCCCAATCTGCACATTTCTCAAAGCTCCCGAATGAAAATGAAAGCTCACAGTGGAGGAGTTTCAGTGAAGACTGCACAGAGACACAAATAAATATAATAAATAAAGGAAGGATGATTTTGAACAGATCCAGTAAATTCGATTTAATTCCCAGAGCTTCATCGATACTCAGCCAGACATCTTTGGCACAAAGTCTTTGCAGTTTCCTCGTTTCTTCCTGACCAGTTTCTAACCCTGATCAGTATTAATGTCAGCTCTCACGTATTTGCATCTGCTGTTTGTCCCAGTGGAAGCAGTCCAGGCAAAGATTCCCAGACCTCCCTCTCTTTGGCACCTCCTCCCGGTCGGAGCGATAACCAGGTGTTCCTTTTCCAGCCGAGAGGCTCAATCGCTCCACGGCGTTGCTCCTGGGCTCCTCGCCCCATCGCCGAGGCTGAGACGCTCTGCAGAGGAACCTCCGTTATTCTTTTACTCTATTCATTGCAGCAGCTTGTGCTCATAGGCGAAGGGAAACTGACAGCTGCAAAGCTTGTGAGCATCAGTGAGTATGTGGGTGTAAGTGGGACTGAAACCACGCCCCCTTGTACCTGAAACATCTGTCAGGTCTTCAAACTCAGGAGATTTGCCAAGTCAGTTCATGCTTTTGGTTTGTCTGTCCCAACGTTTGGATTGCACCTTCACGGACACTGAAACAGCGACTGGAAGACTTTGGCCTGCAAAGACGATTCGCCCGTTGTGAACAACGTTTTCATTTCTCCGTGTCTGGATCGGGGGCAGCTCCCCACACCTCCCTGTGGTCACGACTAACACAGTATAAATGTTCACTGTTAGTCTGGTTTGCCTGAAACTTAAAGCCTGAAACGATTTCTTGTGTTGTGCATGTTTTCGTCCTCGGACTGATTGTTTCCAGGGCCAGAAATAATCAGGACCTTTCCTCTGCAGTCAGAGCGCTGTGTATCTCATGGCTATAAAATCATCCACATTTTCCAACAAGAAATCGCTCCGGTTTGAAAAGCCATTGATCGCCCACTCAGACATAATGATGTTCTCACTCTCAATTATCATGAAAGCCTTCAAAATTGGTCTCCAGTGGGAACATCAGTGCCCTTATTGTCTCATGTATAGTAGTCAGAAGAGGCTTTTTGGTGTTACAGCGGGGTCATTACTGCTCGCAGCCACGCTACAGAAGTCAGCCAAAGAGACGACTGAAGATCAGCTCCACCCTGCTCTGCAGCCATCAGTAACTAACAGAGGGGTGGAGGAAGGTTTTTCTGGTTTCTCCACCTCTTCCATCAGAACTGACAGACCTCTGCTTCGCCTTTCAACCAACAAGGTCTTTGCTCTTCAACCCTGCATGCTTTAGGATGTTGTTCCTTCAGGTCATTCTGCTCTGAAATATTAATCTGGGCTATAAAGTAAGAATTGATAAGAGGAACGGAGAGAGTAAATAAGAGGAGAGGAGTTTCCCTGCACACCTGGACTGCAGCTGCTGTTACTGAGGACGTATTTATGAGGGTATCTAAACTGGACTAAAGATCAGAGGTTAAGTCCTGACAGCCGATGCCAAATCACAACAACAGTCACCTCAAGGTGCTTTATATTGTACAGTAGATCCTACAAGCAGCCTACGTCTATTGCAGCATAACTAAGGGAGGACTCAGGGTCACCTGGTCCAGCCCTAACTATATGCTTTAGCAAAAAGGAAAGTTTGAAGCCTAATCTTGAAAGTAGAGATAGTGTCTGTCTCCTGAATCCAAACTGGAAGCTGGTTCCACAGAAGAGGGGCCTGAAAACTGAAGGCTCTGCCTCCCATTCTACTTTTAAATACTCTAGGAACAACAAGTAGGCCTGCAGAGCGAGAGCGAAGTGCTCTAATAGGGTGATATGGTACTACAAGGTCATTGAGATAAGATGGGGCCTGATTATTTAAGACCTTGTGTGTGAGGAGCAGGATTTTGAATTCTGGATTTAACAGGAAGCCAAAACAGGAGAAATCTGCTCTCTCTTTCTAGTCCCTGTCAGGACTCTTGCTGCAGCATTTTGGATCAGCTGAAGGCTTTTCAGGGAGTTTTTAGGACTTCCTGATAATAATGAATTACAGTCGTCCAGCCTGGAAGTAATAAATGCATGAACTAGTTTTTCAGCGTCACTCTGAGACAGGATATTTCTAACTTTAGAGATGTTGCGCAAATGGAAGAACGCAGTCTGACATATTTGTTTAATATGTGCATTGAAGGACATGTCCTGGTCAAACATGACTCCAAGGTTCCTCACAGTGTTACTGGAGGCCAAGGTAATGCCATCCAGAGTAAGAATCTGGTTAGAGACCATATTTCTAAGCTGTTCAGGGCCGAGTAAAAGCCTGCTGCTTCACAGAAAGCAGACATTTCTGAAGCTGTAAAACTGTAAAATTACATTAAAACATCCTAAATGTAGGCTCGCCTTCACATTTTCCAAAGTCAAGTTTCCCATTGGCCGGATTGGAGTCTTTGCTAGGCCGATTTTGGGCCCCGGGCCTTATGCTTGAGCCCCCCGCATCAAAATATTAACAGTGCAGAGATCAGCCACGCAGTAATTCACCTGCACGGAGTCGCAGTAAAAAGAGCATCGTTTTTATTTTCCCGGCAGCGGTCTCCTGCCCACACGCTCCTCCACTAACCTTCGTGTGACAGCTCGATGCAGTCATGGTTCAGTTCAGCCGTGACACCACATGTATTTCCTGCGCTTATGCAATCCCTCCTCTTAAGACGTAAAAGCATCTCCAGTGTGGGTTTGGTGTGCGTGGCTCGAGGATGCCGGTGGGCGTTTCTGCAGGAAAGGTCCTGTGCAGGGAAACCGTGAAGAAGCAAAGGTCCTGAAAACAGTGAGCAGCTGAGCTCAGAGTCTGCAGCGTTAGCCTCCGCTGACTGCTGAATCACAGTAGGAGGCGGTCTGTCTGCTCAGCCTCCAAACTAGTAAAAAGAAATAGATAATAACTGCGTGCATTTATTTACTGTTCCCCGGCGGGCAGCGAGCAGCTCCACTAACACTTCAGCATCACGACACTCAAATATTAAAAATACATCCAAAGGGTAAAAGTCGAAAACAGAAAACTGCACTTTTGAGGTCGTTTACTGTGTTTATTCACAGATTTCTGCATCATATGTTACTGCAGCACTTCTGTCAGGCTGCAGGCTTGTTATGCTGCTGCATGTTCATATTAAATGTTTCCAAAGATGAGATGGATGTGTCTATAGCACTCCTGCAGAGCCCAGGCTGCACACTGCTCTCAACACTCAGGTCATCCGTTTTTTCTACTCTTGGATCTGGATGATGTCATGGAGAAGAAACGTCCTTATATGGTCATCTCAGACACACTACCCATTCAAACCGTGTGTTTGTGAAAGTCAGCCAACATTAGTAGTTAAAATGCTTGTTTCAGAAAGAAGAAGAACAGAGGAGCTGAATTAAAGGAGGCTTATTATGAACTGTGGATCATGCAAAGCTGCGTGAGTGGAGTCACGCCCCCCATAAACACCCTCAAATAGTTGAATGAAGGATGCGATGCTGTCGTCCATCACTGCAGCTCTAATGCGGCGGATTAAAACCTCCCCGTTTGAAGTCTTTCAGGCGTCTGACGGCGTGAAAACGATCAGCTGCTCTGTCTTTGACAGAACACTGACAGCGTTCCCTCTCACTCAGAGTCACATCAGGACCTCAGATGTCTCTGTGATGTGTTCAAGTGCAACTTCCGCAGACACGGCCGATGCGAGGTGACGCCGAGTGTTTGATCGCCCAGCCTCTGTCTGCTCGAGTCCTCTGAGGCCGACGTGGTCTGTCAGCGGCCTGACGATGTCAATTAGCAGCTGGCGGGGAGTAAAGCCAACGCTGCGCTCACAGGGAAGAGGATTCATGCGTTCATGATGCAGCCGACGGGCAGCTGAGCAGCAACCTGTGAGCTGTTTGCTCATAGATGTTTGGTTCATTGATTGATATTTATTAGTGACTTTTGTGGGTTTTGGTGTCTCCGTGGTTGTTTCCTGTCCCCTGGAGGACATTTTGAGGACTTTATAGTTGTATTGTTGCTCTTCGTGGGGTTTTTATGAATCTTTTTCAGTCTTTGTGGTCGTTTTCATCTCCCTTGGATCATTTCACGTCTCTTTGTTTCTTTTGTGGCCTTATGTCCTCTCGTGGTTACTACAGCTCTCTTTGTGGTCATTTCACGTGTCCTTGAAGGCATCTTTAGCCTCTTTGTGGCTGTTTAGGTTTTTTCTTTCTTAATGCAAATCTTTTTCCTCTTTGAAGTTATTTGGCGTCTCTTTGTTTCCCTCTGACAAAACTTTCAAAAGGAAAAGTTAAAGTAACTTTATTATTAAAATGCATGATGCAATGCATTGATTTACACAGCAATAGGGTGGGAAGCTGAATTAAACGTTGTGTTTTCAGCTGAAGGCTGACTGAGGCTGTGTCGTCTGCAGAAACTGCCCCTCTGAAATCCAGCAGATCACGTCAGTGTGAATAAAACCTGAACTCCACATCTGTTAGGGAAGAGTTTAGCAGATGATGCCTGTAGCAGCTGATAAGTGTAGCTCCCTGAGGTGCTGCAATACCATCAGCTGCACCTGGAAATTTATAATCTGATGAGCTAACCAACCGAGGCCGTGCTCATGATGCTGCTGTTTAATGTCGAGCTGCTGACGCTGGACGGCTGCAGGTCTCTGAATGCTGCCAAGCCACACACACTCATGCCAATGCGCAGGACTGTGCAAAAGTCTTGCCCCTCATTTCTTTAGATTTTGCTTCCAAGGAGCCAGACTTTCTTATAATTTGTTAAAGTTGTTCTGTGGGACACTGGCTGCTTTTTCACTCTGGTCACTGCACTCTTTGTATCGTTTTTACAGGAATGATTTGGCTTGCCTCTGTCAAGGGTAGTGTCGTGGATGAGAGAAGGAGGACCCAAACGCTGGACTCACAGGCAGGTAGATGAAGGTGGATGTTTATTGCCGAAGGAGTGAGCAAACCGTACAGAGGGAGGAAATGGCTGGCTGACTGAATGAACGACTGACTGACTGACTGACTGACTGGACATACAGACGACATTGACATACATCATTAATGACCCGACATTGAATGGGTAGAACAGAGGGCTTAAATACACAGACTGGTGATAATGATGATAATGAGAGACCGGTGAGTACACAGCTGAACATAATGAACTAATGATAATGGGAAGAGGACTGAACATAATGCACACAGACCAAGGCTAACACAATAAAATAGGAAGTGGAACAGGCAGTAGATAAACAGTGAACATGAACTAAGAATACTGGGTCAAAGACCCAGAAACCCTGACAGCCTCTTTTTATCATTCACATAAAATGCCTCCTAACTGTAGAGATGAAGCTGTGTCCTTCAGCTGGTGTAACTGTGGTGAGATCAGGAAGCTGTTTGTGGACAAAAACACACCTATAAGACGGATGATCTGATATCGTCGTGTCGGTGTTGTTCCCACATCATCATGCAAATGTTGTTCCAGGATCAACATTGCAACTGACCAATCACATTGTTGTGACGTTATTCTTTTGCACACCAAGCCATTCGTGCATTTATGAAATTCCAATGTTGCAAGGACAATATCAATTCTGCTTACTGTTTATTAAAGAGTCAGGGTCCATTGATCGGCGGACAGAGGCAGTTTCTCGCAGCTTAAGTACAGTTTTTTGTTTTACGCCGTTTTTTCCCGAACATCACAACATTCTGATTGGTCACTTGCAATGTTGATCCTGGAACATTTAGTATGATGATCTGGGAACAACACCAACACGACGATATCAGATCGTGCCTATAAGACTGTGGTAACTAGCGGCTCTGCCCGCAGAGCTGCTGATCCACGTCCGTGTTTTGGCGATTAATGAGGGTCTCACACAACTGATCCAGTCACAGCTTGCTGACGAAGGTCTGAGGGCTTCAGCGGTGACAGCCTTCGGCTCGCTCGGCTTCTTTGGCCTTTCACTGATTTTTTTAAAAAAGGCCTGGAAGCCGAGAATGAGTCACAGGTAATTATATTTATTGTGTGCAGGTGGTAAAATAATGAAGGACAACTTCAGAATAATCCACACAACACATAATCATTTATTATTGCTTCTACACAACTGGGGGGAAATGCATGAAAAATAATGCTCAGCGGCAGAGCGGCCGCACGCTGAGAGCACAGCGAGCGCTCTGAGCTGATGATGATGTGAGCACGAACGTGGCTCCAGGACAGCGGTTAGCTGGACTGTTAAACATAGGAGTCTGACTCACTGCTGGAGCCTCTGCTGGACGTCGGAGGAACTGCAGCGCTGACACAAAAGCTCACTGAGATCGGGGTCGTCCGTTAGGCCGGCCGGGGTCTCTCGGTACCTCACGATTGTGTTTCACCAGCTTGGAGCTGGAACGCGACCTTGGAGGAAATGAAAAATGAGCCTCCGTAACATCAGAATCACACAGCATGCCGTTCTCCCATTTGGATTCTTCAGACATTTGGCTGACGGTCTCACTCTGAGCGACTTCAGCGCTCAAGGACGCTCGCCGAGCCAAAATATCTGATAAATGACTCAAATCTGACAAAGTCAGACAGAGAGCTCTGTGTCTGGATCCAGTGGAAATGCTCTCAGTGCAAATCTGTCCCCACATCACAGCATAATTGAATTGTGCTATTGGATTTCACTCAGTTGTGCTCGGCTATCAGAGAGAATATAATGAAGCACTCGTTTGAGCAATGAGTGCTGCCAGACGCTCGGAGCTGCACACGATGACACTGAGCCGCTCGCCTCGGTGCGGGAGCCGCCAGAGGAGCGCCGGGTCATGTGACTCACACCTGCGACAGGTCATGTGGTTCACACCACGGGCCTAGAGACAGCACGGTGAGGCTAAAGCACCAGACCAAGATTCAAGAGGACTAACTCCATATTTCTAGGCTTCAACTCTACTAGATCAGCTTTGCATGATTCACAGCCCAAAATAATCCTTCTTTATCTGACACTGGGCCAGTGTCTTCCGATTGGCTGTCCCTCACAAACATGATTGTTTGCAAAGATGGGCGTGTCTCCAGTCTGCCAATGATGAAAATGCAACACCAGTAACAAAAACATCAGGATGTTGTGTACAATTAAAAAAATGTGAATAAATGTGAATCAGATATGAATCTCTGAGATCAGGCTTTATGTTTTTATTCATTGACACAGCGTCCCGACGTTTCTGGAACCTGGTTATAGATCCTTGTGTGCTTGTTTGTGGCTGATGTCATTTGTTGTTAGTAGTAAGCCTCATGTGACGGATTCACATATTCACTGATTATGAAATGGGAGCGGTTCATCATAACTGAGCAGTAAAAAATTACTATAACGTGTACTTGATGTTTCCACACTCACAGACACTGGCTCTACGGTTAAGATTCAAACTTTCCTTTTTGCTAAAGCATATAGTTAGGGCTGGACCAGGTGACCCTGAATCCTCCCTTAGTTATGCTGCAATAGGCTGCCGGGGATTCCCATGATGCACTGGGTGCTTCTTCTTCGCTCACTATGTGTTATCAGACCTCTCTGCATTGAATCGTTAGTTCTTATTGATCTCTTTAAAAATGACAAAGTCTTGATCTTTGGACGTAGCTGGTTCCCTGGTGTCCTCTGCCCTCCTCAGACAGGAAGTAGTTGGGAGTACAGGACTCTGAGGCCGCTCTGCTGAGCACACAGAAACTGTCCAATGAGCACCTGCAGAATCTGAAGTTGAGGTCTAAATTCACTAAACCGCTGTGAAGTGGCTGCTCCAGCATGAACTGCAAATTTGTAACGAAACTCTGTCATTTCAGAAAGTCGGCATCAAAACAAAAATAATCCTCAGACTTGCTGAATCGTGATGTTCGCACATCGCAAAGCGACTGAAGAGAGACTGAGAAGGGTTTTTTCTCCTGCAGGCAGTCCTGACACACAGATGGCAAATCTCACTCTCACAGCATCTGACTGACAAGAACGATGCTCAGCGAGCATGAAAGTGAGAATGAGAGCAGGTGCGCTCACCTGGTGTTCATACAGCAGCCCAACATACAAACAGCGTGGTTTCTCCAGCTCTGGGGTAATCTTCAAAACCTCTAAGGCTGCTGAAGAGACTCATGGTGTCAAAATGTTTTGGTGTGATTTCAGTAAAGGCCGTCTGCAACATCCACGGGACTGCTCTGACCTGTCGATAACATTTCAATTAAACCGAGCTTAGTGTGTGACTGAACCGTTAGCGTGGCCGTGATGCCATGTTACATACAGCAGCACAGTGCTAGCTGAGTGACGTCAGCAAATACAGGAAGTAACCACCGTGACCTTTACACTCACGTCGTGTTAATGAAAGTTTCATGGATGTAAAAAGAAGGGGGCAGGCTCATCCACTGTAGAGCTCCGCCCCCAGGCTGAAATGATGCAATAAATAGTTTTAAAGTGTCTCTGTGGATATTTTGTTGACTCCATTTACATACAGGGGAGATTTACACATACGTGGCTTCACCTCTTGCCCCCCACGCCTGTGTAAAATTTTCTAGATCCGCCACTGGGCTCAGTGAAACCAGGAAACAACATCGCCAGACAAACCCTGACATGGAAGCTGCAAGTGAGGAGAGAGGAGACCTTTTTGGAGACCTCCAAATGACAGACCCACAAAGGCTCACTTTGGAGGACGCTCACCGACGGCCAACGATGGGTGTCGGGCTTAAAACAGTAAGGACGTGGCACCCTGCAGTAAGCAGCTGCTCAAACACTACATTATATAAGTTAACTTTCACACTTTGTTGTGTCTGTAAAGTTATTCAGTTATTAAACCAGGTCCACATGAATCCATCCCAGGAGAAGTGTGAGTGTTATTTTTATCGTGGTCTGACAGTGAGCTTCTTTAATGACTTAACTGTCAGAAAAAGTCGTCATTCTTCTGTGAAACTCCAGCAAACTCACAGCCCACAGAGGTCGAGTTCACTGTCACTGAAAAGCCAGGACACATTCAGTTTTTGGAGGTTAAACGTGATTCTCGAGTGAGCGGGCTGGTTTCTGTGACGATGAATAGTTTCTGGATTTCTGCATTGAATCCTCGTAAAACATCGTCTGATATTCAACATAATTTTAGACAAACAGAACAACAGCACACTCCTAACACAGAAGTGCACAGTGATGTGTTTGAAGGGGAAAAGCTCTGAAAGATGAGAGAGATAGCCTTTATTTGTCAGTTGCAGGTCTTTTGCCCACAACCGAGATGACAGACCTTGCCGACCGTACATACAATACAAACATCACATTGGGGAGACAGGTCAGGCTAGGTAGCGAGGAAAAAACATTGAAATGTGCAACACAAAAGGATAATACAGGAATGCACAGATATCAACACACCATAACACAATAAACACAGACAGCAACATGGGAAACATGGGAACAGCAGAACCTCACATGAACCTCACAGTTTCATAGTTTCAGGATCGCACCAGGGTCCGGATCAGAACCCTGTAGGTCAGTAAACATCAGTAAACATCATGGGAGTCAGTTTGGTGGGATTAGAAGCGGCTCCCTGGCAGCTGCATTTACTATCAATAACAATAAAAACTGATCTACAGATCAAAGTCATACTGTGAACCTCGCTGCGTCAGTTTCAGCACTTTGCGTCGTTCGACAGTTTCTTCTTTTTCAGCCATGCTGTTGATGACTGACGCTGATCTTTGTCCCACTTTCTTGTTCCTCCCACAGACGAACGTGGCTGCTGTGGCCTCTTCACTGGTGTTGTGGTTTGAACTTCCAGGTTTTAAACAAGGCCTGGGTTAATAAACTGTGCGACTGTTGGTCGAAGACCGAGGAAGAGGAGAGGGGCATGGCAGGTTAGCAGGCAGCGAGAGAGAAGGAAAAGCAGGAGAGCAAGGACTCTAAATGTGGGAACTATGACCAGCTGATTGGACCTGCTTGGCAGTCTGAGGAGGTCTGTGGGTGTCATGAAGGACGACATGCAGAGGGTGATGGGGGCAGAAGATCTGCTGTGGCGAGCCATAATGGGATCAGCCATTTTGAATTTACAAGTCAGATATTTGATGTGAGATGCCTCCTGGATGCCATGTTTCTGACATGTGCCTCTGGGAAGGGGCCTCGGCAGATCCCGGACACACTGGAGAGATTCCGTCTCTCGGCTTTGGTGGGAACTCATTGGTGTTACTCAGAAGAGTCGGAGTCCTACTACCTGGACTACCTCATTTATCTGGATTTATCCTAACATTAGCGATCAGCTTGGTTATAAACTCACTAACTAACCCACGGTTTAACCTGCGTTCAGATGAAAGAGGACTGTCAGCAGAGTGTTTGACAAAAGAAGCAGAAACCATCATATCAGAAAAATATGAAGAGATTAAAGACACAGTACAAGTATTTGAGTGTGTCTCTGTCTGTGTTTGTGTATCTGTGTGAGTGTGTGTGCGTCTGTGAGTGTGTGCGTCTGTGAGTGTGTGTGTTCGTGTATCTGTGTGAGTGTGTGTGCGTCTGTGAGTGTGTGTGTGTGCAGCAGGTGAGTATTAGACGCTCTGACTGAACGCGTCTCTGCGCTGTTGTGTCTGTAAAGGAGCTGCTGTGTTAATAAAGCTGCGCCTGTTTGAAGCCGTGACGTTTCTAATCAGATATTAGATGATTGGATGTTTTACACGCAGGTTTGGTTCTGTTCTCTGTTTCACACGTTACAGCTGAAACTCGTCATTTCCACCAAAAAGCGGACAATGCGGCTCGTCAGAGAAGCGCGAGGACACCAGAGGCTGCTGCTGTCCGCGCGCACAGGTCCGAGGGATCTTCGGGAATGATGACGCCATTTACGCGGAGAACTAATTGGTTCTTAGGCGCTTCTGTCACACCTGTTGATGTGTAACGAGTTACGGTGGCGGTAAGACCCGGAGTTTGGCTGAAGTTACCTGGATGCCCGGAAGCGGGAAACGATTTAACTGAGGACACAACGGGAGGAAGCGGGCACCGAGCCTCACGCTCCCGTTCACGGTAACGGTCCGTGAGCCGGAGCACGCGCAGGCTGTTTGTTCGGCTTGTTTTGGCAGCACAAGCCCTGCGCTGATAATTACACAAACGCGCGTGGGCGGCGTGAGCGCGCGTGCGTGGATGAGCGAGAGAGAGCACGAGCGAGAGAGAAAGAGAGATAGAGAGAGGGGGCTGGTGGACCGTGAGGACCGCGCGCGCAGAGCTCCTCTCCTCGGCTCGTGTCGACTCCTCTCGCCGCCTCTCTTTGATCTTTTTCGGCCACTTTGTGCGCAGAAGCCCGGGAGCCTCCACGGAGTGCGCGAGCCCGCAGACAGGTGTGCACGGCGCAGTTATCGGAGCGGTCTATCGTCACGGGCTGTGACATCAGAGCCGCGCGTGGGCGGCGGGCTGCCGTTACCAGAGGAGTTACCGAGGAGTTACCGGAGTGTTGGGGCTCGCGGGGCCGGGATGGTACTCGTGCAACAAGCGGCAGGCTCGCGCGGCGCGGATGCCGTGGCTCCTCGCGCGGGATCCCAGCTGTGCCGGTGAGCGGGTGCTCTCTCTGCGGGGCGCGGGCCGGCCACGAGCCGCCGGATTTACGGACCTGTCCCGAGAACAGTCCCCTCGCGCCTCCTCGCGCTCCTGCGTTTTCCTGCTGCGTGACCGCACGGACCCCGGCGCCGGCATGGGCGGGCGCTCCGGCCTGCCCCTCCGCGTGCTGTGGATACTCCACGCGTTCCTGGACCTTGCGGGCTCCCAGGAGATTTACGCGCCGCACTCCATCCGCGTGGAGGGCGACGTGACGCTGGGGGGGCTTTTCCCGGTCCACGCCAGGGGGGTCCCGGGGACGCCGTGCGGGGACATCAAGAAGGAGAACGGCATCCACCGGCTGGAGGCCATGATGTACGCGCTGGACCAGATCAACGGCGACGATGAGCTTCTGCCCAACGTCACGCTGGGCGCGCGGATCCTGGACACCTGCTCGCGGGACACGTACGCACTGGAGCAGTCGCTGACGTTCGTGCAGGCGCTCATCCAGAAGGACACGTCGGACGTGAGGTGCACCAACGGGGAACCTCCGGTGTTCGTGAAGCCCGAGAAGGTGGTGGGGGTCATCGGGGCCTCGGCCAGCTCCGTGTCCATCATGGTGGCCAACATCCTGCGCCTGTTCCAGGTATGAGTCAGTGTCACACCTGCGCAGAGACGCACACACACATCTCCCTCATAAACCCACAGTGTGAGTGTGTCAGAGTGTAATGACTCCTGCAGACAGAAGAACACGTTTCTGCTGGATTGAGTCGTGCAGGTGAAGCTGTGCGCGCGCGCGCTGGTTTCTGGATCATGTTAATGATGCAGGTTCTGGTTCTGGTCGTGTTCCTCGAGCTGTTCAATCAATCTTTAGTGTGTTTGTGTTTCAGGTTTATCTGCTGCTGCACTCTCGGTGTGCGTGTGTGTGTGTGTGTGTGTGTGTGTATTTTCGGGCTTCTTTATTCTGTGTGTGTGTGTGTGTGTGTGTGTGTGTGTGTGTGTGTGTGTGTGTGTGTGTGTTTATGTGTATTTTCGGGCTTCTTTATGGTCCGTGTGTGTGTGTGTGTGTGTGTGTGTGTGTGTGTGTGTGTGTTGCTGGGTTTTGAAACAGAGGTGATCACTGAGCTCCCTCTTGGGTGGGGTTTGATTGAATCGCGTGCTAAATAAGAAAGACTTAAAGTTTTTGTCATGAGAGAATTTTTGGTGTTCAAAAAGGTGAGAAATGTGTAAGGAGAGCTGGAGGCTGACAAATCCAGGAGGCAAACCACACAAACGTTCAGTGCATGAAAAACCACATCCTGGCCTTTGTTTTCCTCCCCAGGACAGGCTGAGGGGGGTTGTGGTCCTCACAGGGTTAACCCTGATCATCTGGTTTTACTGCCACGCTAACTCTGACCCCCTCTGTTTGAATTCTCTCACTGCCCTAACCTGAGAGGGGCATCGGGGGTCTGGTGGCGCCTTCAGCTGGCTGTGATCCCCGGGTTCGGATGGTGTGGTTGGTCAGGTCGGTAGCAGAAGCCCCGCAGGTGAAAGGGAAACGGACGAGCAGCTGTTAGAAGGAAAAGGTCAACGAGGCTGTAAGAAAAACACCAGCGAAGAAGAAGTGCCTGGCGTTTGGAGCAGACGTGACAGAAGCTGACAGCTGTGCCGGGTCTGAATGTGTCGCAGTGGGTTCAGTGATTTCTGACTGGATGAGCTGAGGTGCTTTAAATGGAGGATTTTTCTGAAAACACCTGCTGTGTCCGTGTTTGCTGAAGGGATGAGAGGCGAGGGGCAGCCAGCGGACGTGCAGAGATTTAATGAGGAGGGTTTTTGGATTGTGAGGATGGAGTTGAGCTCAGATCAGTGTGAGCTGATGAGAGAGGGAGGGCTGGGTCTGCCTGTTGTACAAACCACCGTCTCCATCGAGCGCTGCTCAGGCGATCTGCCTGTATTTCCAGGTGTATCACTTTAAGCCCGCCTCTCTGTATCTGCTCGTGTTGTGTTAGAGGTCTTCAGGACCATCGACGTTCCGTCTTAAAGACGTTGTAAATCCACTTCACCCTGCTGTGTGTGTCACTGTGTTACTGCTGCTATAATCTGTGTGGCTGTATGTGATTCAGCTCCCGGCAACACCGAGCTGCATGAATTCATCCAAACTTCAGCTTGTAGTTTAAATGCTTAAAGACTTTTTTACTCCTGAAAGTCTGAGCCGAGGATTGTCCTGCTGATCTGCCTGCATCTCCCTGCCCTTCACACCGATTGGTCTATGTATGTGTGATGTATATATATATATATATATTTATTTATGTGTGTGTGTGTGTGTGTGTGTGTGTGTGTGTGTGTGTGTGTGTGTGTGTGTACACACTTGTGAATAGATAAAAACTGGGCTAAAAACACCACAGCACTTTACAGGAAGGGCCAGAGTCGTCTCTATTTTTTGAGGCGACTGAGGTCCTTCAACATCTGCCAGAAAATGCTGAGGATTTTCTATGAGTCTGTGGTGGCCAGTGCGATCCTCTATGCTGTTGCATGCTGGGGGAGCAGGCTGAGGGTCGCAGATGCCAACAGACTTAATAAACTAATCCGTAAGGCCAGCAATGTTGTGGGGATGGAGCTGGACTCCCTCAAGGTGGTGTCGGAGAGGCGGATGCTGTCCAAGATAAAGACAATGTTGGATAACACCTCCCACCCACTCCATGACATGCTGGTCAGTCACAGGAGCTCGTTCAGTGAGAGACTGAGATTACCCATGATGCACCACTGAACGACACAGGACATCATTCCTGCCTGTGGCCATCTCCCTGTACAACGCATCCACTTAACACACTGTTTGCTGCTACAGCTACACATGTTTCTTTTCCAAATATTTATTTATAAGTGACTTATGTATGTATGTATGTATATATATGTATATATTGTACTATTCTTAGTTAGTGTATTGTCTGTCTTGTCTTAATGTTGGTTTAAAATGGAGCACTGTAACAAAAAATAATTTCCCCCAGGGATCAATAAAGTATTCTGATCTGATCTGATCTGATAAGGAAATCTTCACAGTAATGTGACTGTTGACATGTGTTTGGGGAAGGCAAATGGGATATTGCACATGAGTTAGCTGATGCTAAAGAGTTAGCATAAATGTTAACCTTGCTGATGCACACGATGATGTTAGCTGATAGCCACAAACCCAGCCTCGGGGCACTAAGCTAGTGTGCTCCTAGTGCCACATAAACCCGTATAATTGGAGGGTTGTGTGAGGAAGAGCAGCAAATGAGACGAGAGGCCATCTTTCTTCTTGAGCTGGTCTGTCCTGGAGGTCAGCTGAGTTACGAGGTGAAGCACCGTTAGTTGTGTTTGTTGTGTAGCGCTAACCTGTTTTAAGCCATTTACTTGTCAACTCTGAATCCTTTTCTGTAATCTGGGTCATTTGATCTTCTTGACTTTTCTGTTTGAGCCAAACCAAGGTTGCAGGTTTGAAACCTGCCCTGCGGTCCAGATCAAACAGCTGATCTGATGATGTGTTTATGACGGCTATTGTCTCTTTTAGCTGTTGTGAGTGTAAATTTCCTTGTGAGCAGGTTGACGGTTCGGTCACGCTGGACAGCACGACTAGGAACAACTGGCGGTCGGTCGATGGTCATTTTTTCTGCTGGCGACCAACTGCAAGTAGTTACAGCAACTAACTGTTCACCCAGACGTTGTGAGAGATTCAGCCTCCGGGTGAATGCTTTCAGTCACACGGTGACTGCACAGGTCACCTGACGGGAGGCAACCTGTCTCCAAACAGTCGCGGTCTGACTCAGGCTGACTGCAGCCGCTCTTGCAAATAACCACAGTCTGATTATTGAATGCAGACATGTATCCCGAGTGACTGTGAGTGGTCACACGCCTGGTCTTCAAAGCAACCATTCTAATTGTGGCTGAGCTGTGCTCTCCAGCCATTAGCGTTAGCAATGCTGGTGCAAGGAGGGAGAAGCCTCGGCGCCATGATGGCGAACAACAAATCAGGTTCAAAGTTTTGTGCCCAGACTCGGCAGCTCGCACTCAGGTGGGCTGGAGGGATTTGGTGAAAGTGGACTGTTTAAC
The DNA here is from genome assembly GCF_964374335.1 of Astatotilapia calliptera. Lineage (NCBI taxonomy): Eukaryota > Metazoa > Chordata > Actinopteri > Cichliformes > Cichlidae > Astatotilapia > Astatotilapia calliptera. The sequence goes on along the minus strand of NC_137426.1, from coordinate 861,313 downwards.
GTTGCACCTCAGGAACATCTGTTAGGTGTCTGTCAGTCTGGATCTGGAAAGGTCATCATCAGCTCGTGGCGCTGTCTTTAAAGCATGACCTCACCTCAAGCTTTTAAAACACACAAGCGTCCTGTGAGTTTATGGTTATTGTAAACGGCGGTCGATGATGTGGTTTCAGATGGGCTGGTGATACTTGAATGTGTGAAGGAGGCCTTGTTTGGTTTTTAGTGAAATGGCGTCTGGCGTCCTGTCAAAGCTGGTTAGTCACCCATCCGCTGTTGGAGCACGACACCGTGCTGTTTGTGGTCAATAACATGAAGTATCGTGTACGTATACACCAGCAAGAGAGTGCAGATTCATATTAAGCCTTATATGATGAATAGTAAGCTGTTATAATAACCGTGCAGCTCCACGAGCCGTGGACAGACGGCTTGTAGCACGCTGATGTAACGCTGCTTTGTTGGATTTGTGAAGCTTTGAGCCTTTTTTCAAACGTCGTTCAGTCTTTAAGGTGCTTTAAGGACATGAACGCCAACGTGCTGTTCATGTCACACTCCGTCACGCCGTCTCCACCAAGCTCTCACTTCTGTTGATAATATCGATCACAGAGTCTGCTACCGCAGTGAAACTGGGCCCGCTGATAATGTTTTGGCGTGCGTTGGACGTGTTAGCGTTTCTTTGTGAGGCACAGTTTCACAGCTTAGTAACTTCTGTAAGCTTTTCAGAGCTTTGGCTCTCAGGCCGGCCAAACCTCCACCAGTTGAAAACAGATTTTGAAAAGAACTTAATGGGCCCGAGCTCAGGATGTTTTTAATAACAGACGCTGAAAAGCTGATTCTCAGTGGGAGCACAAAGTGTTTCTTCTATCTCAGACATTTCACAGCACACAGCATGAAAATGTTTTTTTGGGAGATGCTAAAAAACTGGCTCGACATCAAGTTTGGAGTCATATGAAGATAAACAGAAATGCTTTTTATTTTTTCAGTTAAATGTTGCTCAAGGAAAATATTTGGTGAGCAGTTTAAGAGGAATCAAATGAATTTAAACCATTGACGTCTCTGTTGTCAGGGACGCATTTCTGCAGGTTTAGCTGAAGGTAAATGAGTCAGACGGAGGAGGGACGGTCTGACCCCCTCTGTTCGAATTATCGAGAGGGTAATTATTTTGCCTGTGATGGAAAAGTCATCTGTTCCACAGCTGTTTCCACTTCATTAAACCCCTGATGTTCCTAAATGGCCTAGTTGGCACCAGAGCCACATCACAGACACATTAAGGCCTCGCTCCCTGGACTGCTGCCCCCCTCTAGTGGCTCGGAGGTCACAGCAGAGCCAGAAACTTTTACAGAACATGTAGGGCAGTGTGTTCTCATTAACATATTTATACAAACACATCAGCAGAGAGAAGACGGAGGTTCAGGGTTAAACTCTCCTCGCTAAAGTTCATGTTTGGGGCTCTCTGATGGGCGGAGACAAACGCCATCACGTGACAAGAACAAGACGTTAAACCGAACCTGAGCAGAGTCAGTGCTAGCGTGCAGTGCTAGCGTGCAGTGCTAGCGTTCAGTGCTAGTGTTCAGTGCTAGCGTGCAGTGCTAGCGTTCAGTGCTAGTGTTCAGTGCTAGCGTGCAGTGCTAGCGTTCAGTGCTAGCGTTCAGTGCTAGTGTTCAGTGCTAGTGTTCAGTGCTAGCGTGCAGTGCTAGCATTGAGTGTGGGAGTAGAAGAGCAGTGTGAACCAGTCCATCTACAAACTGAGACTTCTGTCAGGCAGATAACCCAAAAAGCTTTGTGATGGAGTTAACATCGTCACTGTGACTAATGTAATCTGAATTTAATGCAGTAATATCTTTGGGGGAAAAAATGTAGTGTGATTACAGGTCACACCCAGTCCTGGCTAACAGCTTACACCTCCTGAAGGTGCTGTGAGGCGGGCAGCTGTGGCTCAGGGTGGGTGGTTTGACCCCGCCACGTGTTGTTTGCTCTCCGTCTGTGATGAGAGCGCTGCACAGTATCGCACGTCTGGGTTTTGGGAGGTTTTCACTCTGATTAGCAAAGAAACGGCTGAAGTGAAGCTAATGAGGTGTTTTTATCTGTGAAGCCAAGAACACAGAGGTGAGGTTAGTCCTGCTGTGTTAATAGTGGTTCAGATCGTGTGTGTATAATATTCACACAGTAAGGTTAAAGTCTTATTAACATTAAGTTTTTTATATTAAATCAGCAGATAAAGAGATCTCCCATTCGTCAGCGGTGTGCGTGTGTATCTCTAATCTTCATGTACGTGAACACGTAACGCTCTTTTAACGGAGGAAGTCGTGTTCTTCTTCTCTCGATGTTTTCCTGCAAAGAGCCCATTCGCTGCATTAACTCTGACACGTGTGCTGGAGCTGGAATACAATGCATGAAGCTAATGAGCTGTAGCCTACGTCCCTCCCATTAACTCCCATTATCAGCGCCGCTGGGACAAACAACACATATTTATCTTTTGAAAGCATCGAAGCCACCTACCAGAACAATTATCGGACACATATGGAGGGCGAGGGATGACGCCCAATTAGACAAATTGGTTTGTTTTTATTAGCGGGTTCAGTTTCACTCAAATTTATGGCTAACGAGGGAGTAGAGTCCGTAATGTGCAGTGACAGATGGACTTAACGAGCCCGTGCCTTCGCTGCACCTGTGCTGACTCCACCATCGCCACAGCCGGATGAAGCAGCCGAGAGGACGGCGAGGAAGAAGGAAGGAACCAAACATCACAGTGAAACATACGACTCGGGCTTTCTTCAAGCATAAAGTTTAGACATTCCTACAAAAAGCCTGTTCACAGTTATGTGTTTGGTGCCATGAAAGCATCGGACGACAACACGCGATGTTAATCCAGAGCCTCGATGCTTCATGTCACCATCACTTATTCACTGAAGTCCAGGGGCCCGTTCTTCGTACCTCGCTAAGTAAGTTAGCCGGATTTGACTGTTGACGATTTCGCGTGATCCTGGATCGTTCGGTTCTTCGAAGCCCATCCGGGACTTGCTGTCATAGCAACAGAGCCGTAAGCGTAAACCTGCTGGGGAGCAGGTTTACTTTATGTAAACAGGATTAGATCGCGGCCACTCAGGTATTTCCGCTTCATGTATACGAAAGCAACAGCGATATTTTACCACTGTTGTACCATAAATAAATAACATCAATGTAACTAAAGATAATGCAGCACTTGATCCTTTTATTGATTTCACACAGATACATACAGGTCATTTCCTAAAAAAGGGAAATGAACTATTAACATTCTATTACATGTATGTGATTATTACAGATGTAATTCATATTTCAGAGTAGTAATTGTAAATTACTTCGTGTAATCAAGATGAGAGACCACGGCTATAAAAGCGAAGGTGGATTTGGGAAGCCTGTCGCAGCCATGTCCTGTCCGTATACGCGACCAACCCATTGCGGAAGGTGCAAGATTGATAAGGAGAGTCCTCAGAATTCAGCGTATATTGCGGGACAGACAGGATCCTTTAGCTCAGCGCGACAGTGTGCTCATAGAGAGATATCGATTTTCCCGTGAGGGTATTATTTACTTAACCAACTTGTTGACGAGGGGGTGCAGGACCACCACCTGTCTTTTTTTCCTCTGCCCTTTTCTTGGTTGCTGTTATAAACAAACAAACAGATTATTTCAGGGTCTCTTTCCAAGAGACTAAAAGCAATATAAGTGATAAATATTACCATTCTGTAGAATATTCTTATATTTCACTTTTACTTGTTCCCATGTTCTAGTGGGTCCTGTTGTGGCTCTAATGTGAAAGGGGATATAATATAACATAATGTAATATAATATAATGTAATATAATATTGGATAATATGGTGTGATATGATAAATCTACCCTACCACCTACTGGTGTTGGCCAGAGGGGCCGATGGCGCGATATGGCAGCCTGGCTTCTGTCAGTCTGCCCCAGGGCAGCTGTGGCTACAGCTGTAGCTGCCTCCACCAGTGTGTGAATGTGAGAGTGACTGAATAGTGGCATTGTAAAACGCTTTGGGTGCCTTGAAAAGCGCTATATAAATCCACTCCATTATTATTGTTATTATTAAATTACTTACGAGTTTAATTTGTCAGCAACTTTCTGCCAGCCCTCTCTCCTTGCTTTTGCAGCCTTTGCAGTGTTCCCTTGCGTTTTAATTAGACTCTGAAACTCCTAAAATCCCTCACTCAAGAGTTCTTGCTCTGCTGCCGAAGAATACCGAGCGCGCTCCTTCGACATTTTCGCCGACCAATCAAAGGGTTGCCAATCAATGTTTCTACTATCGATGCGTAGCCCCTGTTGGGCCACCCAGTGATCTCACATTATTTCATCCAGCTATACTAATCGTCAACAACAGGTGTGTTCGGGGAACCGGAATAGCGAGCTCAGAGTTAGCGCGATGATTTGATCTTGGATGTGTCATTTGATCTTGGATGTAGTAAGCGACGTACGAAGAACGGGCCCCAGGCCTGCAACGATGTCGACGTATTTGAAACCACGTCTTGTGTTTTTGTAACAGGAAGCTGTGGGGGCAGTATCGCCTCGTCTGCGCTCAATACCAACAAAGAAGAATGCAGCGTGAATGGCACTGTGCCAGAAATGTTTTTAAACTTCTGTAAATAACTTGGTCTATAATATGTGAAATGTCAAATGTATCCCTCATGAAAGATGTCGAGTCTTCTTGAGTCACAAACAACATTTCTGCCACGTTCAGTTTGTAGCAGCGACGTTGGTTTATCCAGTAAAATGTCTGTCAGAGTCATGTGACCCACAGGCAGCCGGGAAATACAACAAGTATCACAACAGTTCTGTCAAAGTATCTGAAGTGGACAAAAGGAGCGCATGGGTATAATGTCGGTAACACAGAGTTACAAAGATACTTGAAAACAGGTCATTTTAACATAGAACCGCCGGTTCACTAAAGTCTGTTTCCCAACATGAGTAAAGACGTCACACATAAAAACACACCGAGTAACAACACCAGCAAAGCAGGAGGACGGAAGGAACGAATGGAAACTGAGATTTTACAAAATGTGAAAGAATTTCACAGAAATCAAACAAACTCGGTGCAGACTGTGCAAAGTGGAGCTTTCCCTGCACGACCGCTCGACCGCAGTGCACGAGCGTTTAAACGCCGCCGCCCTGGAGCTGTGACGGCGCCTCTGGTGGCTCCGTTTTACAGCGGTGGTGCGTCACGTTGATACCATGTTTATGTTTGTGTTTACAGTAAACAGGAGCAGCTCCACTGGGTTTTTTTTGCTCACATTAATATGACTTCAGGTAGTTAGTCTGTGGGTTGGAGCGTATCAATAACTAATTATGTAAATAATTAGTTAAACAGGATAAGTGGTGTTGAACACCACACCATCTGAGAAACTATCACTATGACAACGTTTCCTTCGAGGCGGAAGGAAACGTTGTAGCAGAAATTTGAAGTTGTTGAAGGAAAGTAAAAACTTTTGATGAATGGATGAGAACAAACTGGGGCCAGTGCAAGCCCTTTTAGCCACGCCCCTTTACCTACATGACAGGAAGTCACCTTTCAGTGAGAGAAATCGGCGCGCACACAGGAGCGACTAAATAAATGCAGTTCTATGAGTTTCTGATTGATGTATTTCCGCCTTTTCTTGTACATTTGGTGTCTCCTCTGCTGATTCCATCAGACGTTAAATTTCCTGCAGCCATAAATCAGCTTCACTCCTTTTACATGTGTGTCGTATATCTAGCAGCAGAGTAAACAGGCAGCCCTTCAGCTTATACCGAAACATAATTTAACACCAGAGCGTGCTGGAAACTGCTTCCTGCATGACTGTGGTGATATTTATCATTTTCAGAGAGGTAATCATATGTTTTTTTTGCTGATGTGAGTGTCGTCGAGTATTCCTGCTGTAGAGAAAACAGTAATTGTGCTGAGTGCCACTCGTCGCCGGCTCTGTCGGATCTGAATGAATCACCCGGTGACTCACGTTGTATCATCGCGCTGCGAGTTAAGGACCTCGGCTCAGAATGAAGCCGCACAGGTAGGAGAGGAGGAGGGCTTAGCGCCCAGGTTCAGGAGGAGACGTTGAACTGCTCGACATGAACGAGCTCCATTCAAAGCCAAAGAAATGCCGTTGCTCGGCCCAGGTCAGACGCACACTCATTATGCTGTGGAGCATGAAGCTGTGACTGCTGTGTAGCACCATCCTCACAGTCAGACAACGTCCAAATATCTCAGTAATCCGGTACCAGCTGATGGTTTTCACCTGTGCGTGGATCTACGCAGACTGTACCGTGTGAACGTGTGCGTCACGTTGTTCTGACCGACTGCGTCCAGCATCTGACCCGGATCCTTGTGACGCTCCCTCGCTGTGGGTGTTCCCGATCTGTCTGAAGGGAAAAGGCTTTGCTGCTTTCTGTGGCTCACAACTCTTGGACACAGAAGTATCGGAAAAGCATCTCTGACCTATATTCACTGAAGTACGGCAGGCAGAGTGCCGATTCCTTAAAGTGACACCGCATTGGCCACGCTGCATCCATCTTTTATTGCGTCTGCGTGCAGGGAGGACGGACAGTTTCTTTCAGGTCAAAACAAATCGGGCAGGTGTGATTGGCAGGTAGCAGCCGCAGCGTGGAGGCTTTCATCGCACAGGAAGCTCCAGTTTCCTGAGACTGCACGAACAGAGGTTTGATGTCGGCTGACTTTGTTGCGTGTCGCTGGGAGAACTGGCCCTGTAGCGAACGACCACGAGTAACGAATACGAATGAGCGGCTTCGCCAGTATGAGGCAGCGCTGCAGTGAAAACACGATCCTGTGGCGTTATTACAGCTTCTGGTATTGAAGCTGCGCAGGGCTCGTTGTCCATCATCACAGCAGGATGCTCCGCTTCATTAGAGCTGCTAATGTCGTCACCAATGGTGAGACTAATGAGTCATTAACATGAATTTATTGTTTTTAATGAAGTGAGAGACTATAACATACCATTAAGAATACCAACACCTGGACCTTAGTCCATCCGCCTGAGTCGAGGTTCCCCGAAGAATGAGCTGCTTTCAGACACGAAAGAAAATCCCTATGACGGCGTCCCTGGCACACAGGCGGACCTTTTCAGTGCCTGTTGGACTCCACCACAGTCATCCGCTAGCAGGGGCGAGGAGGATGAGGGATAGGAGTCAGCGTGTCCAAGTCTGACGCTGTGGTTCCCTGAGAGGTGGAGCTGGAGCTCTGAGCAGGTGTCCTGCCGTCCTATCGCCAGCAGCAGAAAGGAACCTCCTCTGTGCTCAGTTAAACTTTGAGGCAACCCGTGTAGCCCACGAACTTGATGGAGAGAGATTATAAATCTGATCTGGGAGTGAAGTGGAAACCATCCCTGTGGGAAAAAAACCACATTGCTGCCACTGCAACATGATGTCATGATGACCAACATCAAGGTCAAGACTCAGACTGTTGGACTGGAAGTGGAGCAGCAACAGAAACAATAAGAAAGCTCAGTGAGCCGTCACTTTAATTCTGCTTTGGTGGAAATGTGCAGGAAATGAGCTGTAAGTAATAAATGATTTCAGACTGTCGGTGCGGGTCATGGTTGGTTTGAGTCTAAATATGGAACGATGGCACTTTTACAGCTGTGACTCTTCTGCTTCAGCGTCCTCACCTTGCAATACAAAAGACTCTCAAATGGAAATACTGTCTCGGTATTTTCCGGTTTGCTGTTCCAACCAGGTGAAAGTGATGGTTGATGATGATCTGATGGATGTTACGAGGTTACGTCCTGAATGAAGCAGCAGAGAAACAATCAGGTTTCCCCTCCTCGTCTCTTCTGCTGCTCGTCCTAATAATCCAAGACCCCGGGGAGGGAGAGGCTTCCCACCTCATTTCGGGGCCTTTGTGCCTCCTCTCAGCCTGTCGCCGCTGCTTGCCGAGCCTCTTTCTCCTCGCCATCTTTGCTGAGCATAAAGGAATTGCCGCGTTCGACTGGGCCCTCGGAGACGCACGCGGGTTCATCTATTACGGCCAGAACATCTCCTATGGGCATGGACGGCGCTCGCGCTCTGCTCTGTGTTAGCGGCTGCAGCTGTGGATTAAACAGCTTTGTTTCAGCTTGTTGGTAGTGATGACACATCGGCACACGTTGGGGCTCACATCTATTTAGTTCAGTGCTTCTGAGTGGTTTTTCATCCCCAGGCTTAAACTGAGCAAATTAACTGTCACCACAGGGCAGACTTCTTCAAACACAGACTTAAGCTAAACACTTGTTCCTGTGTTTTCCTTCAATATGTACAGTCGGTACCTCAGTGGATCTACAGGACAGTGAAGACCTGGTGGTTACAAGTACATTTCCTTTCTCAGTTTTCCTTTCATCTGTCATCATAACCTCCAAACAGGTCCGAGGCCGGCAAAGCATCGACTGAAAAGTCGCCATTCTGTAACCAGAAGGTGAAAAACCTTTAGATTCATAAACTTAATCAAAGTCAGGAAGGCACAAAAACCATTAAAGTAATGATACCCTGGTGGTCAGTGTAGGTACTGCTGGTGGGCCACAAGAAAATGAATCCACAATAAATGCATGAAAATGTTAAATGAATAGCAGAGAATGATAATTAATAGAGTTAAAATGTTGGACTGTAGTTCAAAACAGACGTACTGAGAATCAGCCTGTTTGTTTTATTCTGTAATAATTTCATACATTTTCGTATCGTGAATATTCTTAAAGTACACAGAGCTGGGTGCATATTCGATGAATTTTTGCTAAATGTTCAGGGGTCTGTGGCATAAATATATAAAAATGGAAATTACCATTAATACCATCTTATGATGTTGAATATTTGAAATTGAAGTAATAAAACACAGATGTTGGATTATTCCTAATTTATCCAGAATCAAACAGAAAAATGACTCTCTTAGTCTCAGTTACGGTTGCAGTGATGTGTACAGACAGTGTAATCCAGCTGATATTGCAGTAAATCTAAAAACGTCGGCCCACTTGGCGTGCACCAAAGGAAGCGAGGTTTTGAAATTGAGATGGCCGGGGATCATCTGACGCAGGGTGTGGCTGTTTCAAAGGCAATGCTGTCTGTACCAGTTTCAAAATAAAAGCCTTGTAGTGTTTCACTGCAGAGAAACCCTCATTTCACATGTCCGCTCTTAGCTTTTATCCAGTTTTCACTGAGCAGCCTTTACATGTGCTGTGAGATCTGCCTCAGCCGTTTAAACTGAATGTGCACCGAGCTTCCTCAGAGCCCACAAGTACAAAAAAGAGAAATAAATAAATAAAAACGAAAAGGAAAAATTGGTTGGATTAATCAGTAAAAACAGTAAAATCAAGTTTAAAGCAGATTCTGCAGACAGGAAATCACATTCAGGTGTTTTTATCTGGTTTCCTGCTGTGTGGTGATGCCTGTATGTGAGGAACAGTGCAACCACAGGTAGGTCCACCTGTCAAAGAGGCCACACCCCTAATAATGTAAAACCTTAAGCCTTAACACAGTGTAAACAGGTGAAGTATGAAGGGAGACGTGATCTCTATAAACATGTTAATTTTAACATGGGGACTGACTCACTGCTGCCTCTGCTGGATGTCAGAGGACCTGCGGCTGACGATCTCTGATTTTCACACGCACTAACTTCCTGTGAAGATTAGCGAGGAGGTTGGATGGTTCAGGGCTGTGGCCGACCAGCTGATGTGAAAAACATTAAAACATTATTTAAGCCGCTGGCTCCTCCTGACAAAGCCAATCAGAGTCTGCCAGTGTCCGCAGCACTGTGAGCGGCGAGCGCCGCGGCGGGCGGCCGGAGGTGATTTGTTGCCTCTTGGCCGTCAGGGAGCCTCCTGCCAGTTTACAGCAGTAAAAAGTCACCGTGGTATTTATGGTGCATTGTTTTCAAATTACTCTCAGTCAAAGGTATAAAAAAGCAGAGAGAGGTCACTGCTGTGTTCGGTCTTCTTCTGCACTGGAGGGCCTCGAGATGCTTGTTTCCATGGATACCATTCAGCTATAACCAGCACATGTAGTGCCAGTTAATTACAGTTCAATACATTGGTTTCATAGTGGAATAATGAACAATTAATTAGTCTAATGCTGGAATATATCAGCAGTAAAAGTACACAAGTTTTACCAGCTTCCTGTAGTGAACGCGTGTCAGATCAGTTCCTGCTGTAGTGCAATTAAAGGATATTCGAGCATCACGCACGAATGCTTGAAGTATAAAGGCCACGAGGGTGAGGAAAGTGTGTCCTCACACCGCTCTGCGCTGGTGTTTGTGTCAGCTCAACAAGCTGCTCGTCATCCGTCCTCCAGGAGTCAAAGATCTCCGGACACGAGGGGCGGGGCCGGAGATCTGCCTCTCACTTCTAGCAGGCGATGTTTTCCTGGCAGAGTGAAGGCGGAAGCAGATTGATGTGCTGCCAGCTCGCCCGCTTGTCGAGTCAAGGTCGTTTCAGTGAGACTGTCCGCCGCTCGTGCAGCTCGTCACGACTGACCCGCTGCTGCTGCTTCACCACCGCTGGGAAAACTCATTTCAGCTCAGTGTGTCAAACATCTGGGCCCCGATACCCCAAAGCGTCCGGACGCCAGCATGACGGCGACAGATTGACTTTGTCCCGCCTCCTGCATGAGGTTCTAACCTTTCAGCATCCAATGATCTGTTTGGGTTCGCTTCACATCGAAGCTTTATGTCATAGGTGTCAAACTCTGGCCCGTGGGCCAAATTTGGGCCGCAGCCTAATTACATTTGGCCCGCGAAGCCATACCAAATGACTATCAGAGCTGGCCTACTGGCATTATACGGCTAATATATATATTGTTTAGTGTTAAGCTTTGCTTGTTCCATATTCAGTTTTTCAGCTAAACTTGTCCATAAGAAAAGATTCATTCTTATATCTGGAGGAACAAATATATTTCAATAAATATTAACGTTAGCCCGCGACTTTGTTCCAGTTTTGAATTTTGGCCCACTGTGTATTTGAGTTTGACACCCCTGCTTTATGTGGACATTTGAACACTTTTTACCAGTTAGGAGCATTTTTATTTACTAATGTTTATGTTTTTGGCAGACGAAAGAACAGATGACCATTAACATCACGTGTGTTACTACGAACATCTCAGACGTGACGAGTAGAGCAGGGCGATATGGCCAAAAATATTTATCACGATATATATTTGAAAATTTGCGATAACGATATAACTGACGATATAATTGATGCGAGACAAAATACAACTCCACAACATTACTCGCGCAAAAAGACAACCTTCCATTTATTTTCACTTAAACAAGAAGCTGGTTTTTATGTACATTAAAGCTTTATAAAAATGTAACAGTGCAAATGCAAATTCCTTGCTGAAAGTTAAACCAAAAGGCATTTCCAGTAGAAATGGGCTGACATATCCTGAGCATAACCATGTATAATATCCACTGAAGTTAAAAAGAGGTGCTTTGCAACATTAAACTGCAGTGTGCAGTACGTATTTTTCGGACCATAAGGTGCACGGGATTATAAGGCACATTAAGCGAAACAAAGCAGTCAGATAAATCAAACTTTATTAAACTCATTCTTCTTGCTTCCTCCACTTCTGTACCATTGATTCATTAATGTTGAATTCTCTGGCAGCTGCTCTATTCCCATGTTGTTGCAGTATACTAATGACTAACCTCGTATTGTGGATGGATTATCTCAGTTGTTCTCCTGACTGAAGTTTGGTCCGTTTACAGCATCCTGCCATGCGATTACATTTGTCTCTAACCATGAAGAACCTTCACGTTAACTTTTATAAGTGGAAAAGTGTTAGTGTTCGTCCTCCAGCTTCACTGTTTATGTTATGCTAACATAGCTGTGTCGCTAACGATCACGTAGCACATCCTTATATACCAACTTCAGTAACCCTACAAACGTCACTGCTGTTTAGTTTCCTGTCTTCATTTATGTTGGAAGTGATAGCAGAGCTGTACGTTTGATTTTTTTCAGAAATCTCTCAGTCAGAACATGCTATATCATGCTTAGGTAACTAGCGAAACTAGCGAGCTAACTTCCGCTAGCTTCCTGCTAACTTCTAACTCCGTTAAATGTAATAAATTTTGTTTTCATGGATGCCTGGAAGTTAAACTTTATAGTTACACCTGGTAAAGCAGCAATGCTGATCGTTTTATTAAAGATGAAAGAATTTAGACAGGTTTTAACTCTCAGTGATGCTGCAGTGTTGTTTGACCTGAAGCATACGGAGTTTAGGACCCAGATTACTCCCAGATTTAAGAGCATCTTAGTCCGACAAATACGACAATAACGACGGCCGCTTGCATGTTCTGCAAAAAAATGTGCTTTGCCGTGTATCTGACGGACAAACACCAAACCAGTTCCACATCACTGAAGTTGCACCATTTTTACAAACCAGTTCTGGTTCATCTGTTTCACTCAACAATCGGCCATGTGCGTATGAAAACAAAGACACTGCGCATGCGCGTTTTACTCGTATTCTATCGCGATATTTCATTTTCCTATCGTTGCCTAACATTATACCGGTATTACCGTGAACGGTATAATATGGCCCAGCCCTAATGACGAGCACAGCTGCTCCAGAAGGAAGGCCACTGGGCATGAGCTCACAAAGGTGGTGCCCTGTACCTGCACCCTGCATGGATGCTGGTGGATGTTCAGAGCAAACACCAAACTGTGCTTTCCAACCAAGGACTTACGCTTCTCTTTAGGGACGCTCCTGAGCAGAGCCTAATGCTGAGTGTGTATTTAAAAACTGTTCTGCATGAATCAAAGTGTACGTTAAACATTGAACATCCACACCTCCTGATGTGGGTACACGTGTCAGTGTCTCTGACACGGCGGCAGGCGAGCATTCGTCCAGCAGAACATCAGCTCTCTATTTAGCGTTGGATCGTGAGATGTTAAAGCTGTTGTAAATTAATAAACTATCAGGTCAGTATTTCTGGCGACTACATCCGTACCCAGCAGCTGGACTGATGGTCCATCCCTCCAAGTGCACTGGCCTGGAAGTTCCTGTAATGGAAACCTTTCACTGAAAAGGTCAAAGGTGGGATAACCACAGTCTGTGTTACTCTTCTGAGGAACGTTCTGTGAGAAACGACGTCCTAGCAGGCCCGCCGTCCTCGCAGGCCCGCCGTCCTCGCAGGCCCGCCGTCCTCGCAGGCCTGCCGTCCTCGCAGGCCCGCCGTCCTCGCCATTAGCTGAGCTGTTTTGGATTCACCGTGGGAGGAATGAAAGCAGCCAGCGTTCAGCGCTCAGCTGCCAGCTCGGCTCAACCCGCTTCACTGATTCACTGAAGCTCTTTGGCCCAGGGTACACAGCTGCTCTGCTTCCTGCTTCTTTTATTGTTGTCCACTTCTTCTGTGCTGAACCACACCAACCCTGCCCTCAGCAGTGGAGAGAAGCTGTAATCTGCGGATCAATACGGCGCACCGGAGACTTTAAACCCTCTCACGGCCGCCTCCGAATTTGTGCTCGTCGATCTGCACGGAGGATGCCGAACGAGGAATGAAAAGAGCACGGCAGAAGCCATTGTCTTCTTTTTTATTACTCCCAACAGATATGCAGAACAATCGCGGAGGACCGAGCCCCGGCTACGTGCTCTAATTAATGATTTCATTATTTCTGAGAGTGGCTGCGCCTCCGTCTGAAGCCCCGGTTTCTTCTTTGTCTCGCTCGCTCATTACACAGTGATGTCATTATAATTTCACCTCTTTCTTCGTCTGCTGCTCTTTCTTTCTTCTTACATAAGAGCCGCAGTTTGATGCTGCACAACAGACACTGAAAGCACTGAGGTTAAATTGAACCAACCGTGCAAACATGGTGCAGCCTTATAGGAATGCACTCATTCACTGTGCCTGCATTGATTCGTCTTGATCGCGTTACTGCGATGATGATCAAAAAGGATCAAAAGTGAATAACGTCAGTGTGTCTTAAACTCCAGGCTTTGTTTCAGGAGTTCACTTACATTTTAAGACGTTGATGTTTCACATCAGTTTCAAAAATCCTGCCCAGAGTTTCATTATTGTAACATCATGATGATTAAACTGAACTTATCTTGTGATTCAGGCTATAAAAATGAGAGTTTGTCCCGTAGGACGATTTACAGTTATTAAATACGTACTGTAAGGTAACCATGGCAACCAGCAGAAGCCCAGGTGACGCACCGACACCTGCATCGCTGCCGTGAGGTCACTGGGAAGCCCGTCATAGATCTGCTGCATAGATGACTCTGCTCGTCCACTGAGGACGTGTCGTTTTATGAGGACGGAGTTCCTTGCCGAGGAGGTGCTGGCTCTCTGCGGCCTGCTCTCGGTGTTGATGCTTCATGATCTGTCGTTCCTCGGCCGGAGCCTTCAGAGGCACGCCTCCGAAGGCTTGTGGTGAAATGTTGCTCAGGCCGATGCGCCGACGTCTCCCGTGGCGCCATCTTCAGGTCTATTTTGTCTTGTGGGCTTTTTCACTGCGAGCTGATGGATGAATCTCGCTGGCGTGATTCGGCCCTGCGGACGCAACGCCTCGCCGCTTAATCGGGCAGGATTACTCGTCTAACTGGAGAGTAATCTGTTGTGACCTCTGCTCTCACTGCCTTTGCAGGGCACTGTGCAGCATTTTACATTTTTCTGTAATAACTGGCCTGAAAACGTTCACGGTCACAGGGCTTCCTGATCAAGCAGGAAAACAAATGCACACTGCAGGAAGGGACGTGCTCCACTCTTTGTGTAAACACATGAAAACTGGTTTGCAGGATAATTCAGGTTTGAAATGCTGTTGGTTCATTTCCAGATTTGTACTTTTCTCCTGGACCGAACGACGGCAGCTTTGCACGAGTCACAGTTCAAAGAATAATCCTCCTTCATCTCACTCTGAGCCTGCAGCCCATCATCATCCTCATCCTGCAGTTCCTGGATATGTGTGAATGCAGCGAGATGGTGCACTGGTCCACAGACGTGTGGGAGTCATTCCTCAGACCGTGTCATCCTAACATGATTATTGGTGTTGTCCTTATTCAGGACTGGAAATGATTGTTTTACAAAAATACAAAAAAAATGTTGTGCTGACTCATGTCTCAGATTTTACTATAAAAACATGGATTCAGTTTTTTGACTTGTGGTGTGATGCATTCAAACACGCGATGCTGACCAACGTTTGCATGTAAATGCAGAATAAACACATCTGATTTGCTGTAGGCGAACAGGAAGATGAATATCGCGTTACAGTTGTTGTGTGTCCTGGTCCTGCTGTGCATGTAATCAGATTACACGGCGTTATCCCGCTGACACCCAGACAGACAAACGGCTGAATGTAAAGCTGAGTCTCAGCGATGGATTTGAGTGGTGGTGTTTGATTTATTGGTAAACTGTGTGTCTGAGTTACACTCACCTGTGCAGAGTCAGCCAGGTGAGCGCATCAGGAGGAGGCGTGGCTTTTGTTGCCCAACTTAAATTATGGATGTTAATTATTTACGTTAAACAAAGTGTGAATTTGTGTAAAGAGTAAATATTCAGTGAGTCTGTGCGTTTATTATTTTATCCAACTTGAACAGCTGCAGCTCATAAACTCATATTTGTCTCAGCCATGAATACCTGGTTAGCATCACAGGTTCTAGCATCTGTTAACCCAAATCTACTAACTGGTGAAGAATCCACTGACATGTTTTAATGATTGTTTTGGGGGTGCTGATAACGTCTGTGAACCAGCGCCGCTGCAGCAACCTCGTCTCTGTAACGTCGTCCACGCTGCGAGGGCGCGGCGGCTGTGAACTTCTTCATTACACGTGTATGATTTTACAAAAGACTGTGATAAGACCGCGCTGTTCCAACCAGTTAATTCCACACTCGGATCTGTTTGTTGTCTCTTCAGCTGCAATCACGGCTGACACGCAGCCGCCATAATTACACACCTGCTCTGTCTGTCATCGCTTCACCTCGTTATATCATCCTCGCCGGGGGCTCAGCTCCGTCACACTGCTGCTTCTTCTACATGACTTATTCTTCACGCTGCAGAGAAGCGTGCGAGGCAAAGCTCTGACACAACAGGAAGTTAGCTAGCCTAACCGCACAACACTGATGTCAGACGTTCACACCAGCTGCACACCTGAGTGTCAGCACCAAGCTCACCTGGACGCCAGAGCCGGGCCCGTCGTTTAGATTTTCATGGATGGTTCATCACACAGGATTGGAGGCGGCGTAGAGTCGAGGAAGGCGGATTTTGGGAGAAGCGACACGGTCCGGTCACACAGAGTTACAGCGCGAGGAAGAAATCGACATTAGACCTGAAAAGAATGACTGAAGCTGCTCGGTGTGGTTCACACGGTCATCATTGCTGACGTCCATCCGTCACGTTTCTTCAGGTTTGTGTGTGTGCTGGAGGCGGGGCACACCTGGACGGGTCACAGAAAACAAAAACCCGTTCAAACGTAGAGTAAATGTGTCGTATTTAAGCTGTTGCTGGCGCACAGCCTGGCGCTGTTGTGTCAGCGATGATCGACGACGCCCTGACCTTTTCTCGTCGTTACGAGATCTCGTTAGTATCCGACGGCTTTGTCTCGTTCGTGCCGTCAGAATTATGTAACGTCCTCGTTTGGGGGGCAGCGCGGGCGCTGGAAGTGTTTGTGGGCCCGACAGGAAGTGGAGTGTAAACATGGAGCATCTGTATGCAGGCTGCAGCCTGATGCAGTGTTTGGAGGAGGCAGATGGAGAGTGGGAGGACGCTGCAGAGCCGCCTTCGTTCTTCAGAGGAAGTCGGCGGTCCGCGCAGAGGAAACCTTTGTACTGCTGATCAGCAGCAGCTCGGGTCTCGGGCTCGTGATGGTTTATTTCACTGTAACGCAGATTATGTGTTATTGACGATGCTAAAGATAAATGCTGAAGTTTCAGAGTGGCAGAAGTTCTCCTGTCATTCCTCGTGACGCTGGGAATCAAACTTTTCCACCTGAGCGGTCTCAGTTGTCTGAGTTTGGACACGCGTCTTCATCGCAGCCTTCGTCTGTGACACAAACGTCGTATCTGTTCTTCGTCTTCCGCTCGCTCGTATCATAAACGATGGAGATGCTGGGACCTCCCATCAGCCTGCGGCTGCCTTCGTCTTCCTCGTTGGTGCTGTAACGAGCTTCTCCCGCGAGGCCAAGCTGCCACAGCCTGTTAGAGCGTCCTGACGGCGCTGCTCAGTCCTCCGGGTACCAGCTGCTGACGGTGAAGCTGTCGTCTCCACCAAACCTGTTTCCACCTTCAGTTTCTAATCTCAGTGCAAATCTGCGTCATATTTCAATTTAAAGCAGATTAAAGGCCTCTGTGCGCACCGCTGGTGCTTCCAGATGAGTGAGGTGAATGTCGCTTCATGGACTGAGCTGAATGAGCTCTGATGTGCTTTGGATTCGAGCCGTCGTAATCTCGGCCTCCTGCGGGGGCGCCGGCCTCCTGGCATGAAAGGATGATGGTTAGCAGCTTTGTGGCGCCGCTCTGTTCACGAGCCAAACCCCAGTTACTCACATCGTCCTCTGAGTGAGCGCTGTCGGGATTACACCTGTTTAAACCAACGTCGCCTCCAAAGAGATTCTCCTCTCCTGACCTTTGACCTCTCACTGAACAGAGTAGAAGGTGAGAAGCTGTTCATCTTACAGCGCACAGCAGGAAGCCGTCCTCTTCAGACTCGTCACTGCAAAGAGACTTTAGTGCTTTCAGAATCGAGTCGATCGATTTATAATCATAAAAAACATCAAAGCTTAAAATGATTTGTAAAAACTACTTCCTGGAGGCGTGGCGTGCAGCAGGAAGGACGCCATCAGAGCCCTGCAGATCACATCAATATAGAAAGATTGAATTAAGCTGCAGGAAAATGCTCCTGATTATAAACTCATTGAAGCAGGATTCAGCGGCGTGATCAGTTTATTTCCACCTGAGGCAAACGGCGGGCGTGCGACTCTGATCGGCAGCTTTAAAGGAAGACGGCGGCGAGGAGTCGGACGCTGGGCTGCACTCCTCGTCCCTGTTTGGTGAGGAGCAGCGCCGAGGCAGGCCGACAGATAGTCGGTGTCAGGTTTTCATTTTAAAGCTTTACTCGTCGACCTTCTGCAGCAGCTGCTCTGGTTCATCCAATCACCTGCCAAGTACTTCTACAAACTGCTGTTTCCAAAGGTTTGTGTCCCAGATGGTTCAACGTCTCCGTCATCAGTCACAGAGCCAACTGACTTTAACTGGGCTGAAGCTGTTTTTCACACAGAAAATCACCTTTAAAGTCAGACGGTTTAAAAACTCTGAACCACTGAGACTGAAACTGGATCCTTTTACTGTTTAAAGAAATCAGATAAGAAAACATATAAAAAGTGACGTCATCGTGTTTATTGAATAGATTTATAAACAAAAGAAATGACAAATAATGAAAAACTAAATTTAATGTGTAAAAACGCACGACTGATGATTTTTAAAATTAAGTATTAAAAATGTTAGAATGAAAACAAAAACATGACATGAAAATGTAAACATTTAAAGACTAACAGGATGCAGTCACCCTGTAACAAACTAAACTAAAGGATAAAGACAGAAAACTGCAGAAAGATTTGAAAATAAATAATTAGAAGTCAAATAAAAGAAGATGATAAAAAATCGGAGAACAAACAGAAATAAACAAGTTAATTAAGAAAAAGCTGAAAATGAAAATGTTCTGAACAAGGAGTGAAAGAGTAAATGATAAGAAATGGAAGCAGCGGTTACAGGACGTAACCCTGGTTCTGTGAGTCACAGTGTGGCCTGGGAACATGCTGGAGCAGCTGGGGCTCAAACTACCAACCTTTCAGCAGTTTTGTTGATTGCTGGAAGCTGAAGTTTGTCCGGTCGGCGCTTAATTAACATAAATTGGTTTCAGCTGAAGACAACATGACGACAGCGCCGCCATGCTTTCCTATGATGATGCTACTTGGAGGACGCCGTGTCGCCCCGGGCTTCCTGTTGATGTGGAGCTTAGTGTTGAGACCAAACAGTTCAGCTTTGAATCAGCTTTGCTCATCCAATGAAAAACCACCGCTGCTAATACTCGTGCTCGGCATTTTCACTAAAGCGCGACTGCACCATGCTGCTCGGCACGAGCCAATGAAAACCTCCACCGGGGGGCGACACCTCTGGGCTCAGTAAACTCTGTCCTGATGAGTTGATGAGTTGAATAAAACATGTTGGTTTATTTTGTGGTCTCGTTGGACCAGGAAGCAGGATGTGGATCTTACACCTTAGCAAACAGCACCTGTGGGTGTGCTGCGTTCGTTAGATGTCAGGTTCCTGGAAGCAACGATGGATTCCGGGTTTGCACTGAGGGAGTTTTTCCGTGGTTGGGCTGTCGGGCTGCACAGCTCATGCTAACCTGACTGTGGCTGACGGCCTTTGGACTTACGTGAAACCAGCGGCGTCTCAGCGATGAGCGTTTCACAGGCTGATGAAGAATTAAAAGATAAACCCGAGTGCAGCTGTGGCAGGCGGACCGAAGAGCAGCTGTGTGAAAATCTGCGAGAGCGGCGTGAACCACAGAGTGACGCAAACCCGTGACCACGAACAGACAGCGCGCCTCTGTAGAAACAGCTGAGCTCAAAGACTCGACGTCAGCAGAGACGCCTCGTCGCTGCACATATCACCGAGACCCTCCTGAAACAAACGCTCATCTGTCCAGATGTTGGAGAGCAGGTTTTAGTGCAGAGAACAGAAGGAGGAGGAAGTAGGAAGGCTGGCTCAACCTAGGAAACCGACTGAGTGGAGGCCGAGGAGCAGCGCCACCTGCTGCCAGCGTCACGAGAACGTCCGCTTTCAGAGAGCGACGAGTTTAAGAAGGATGAAGAAAGTTTAACCTCCAAAGACCCGAACTTCATGGCAGCATTTTTAATTTCTCTTTTTGGGGCTGATTGGGACCTGATAGATGTAAAAACAAAGAATTACCTGATTTTCTCTTTTTTTATACTTGATTTTTGTTTCTGAGAAAAATGAGATCCACATATGAGGACATTCACTTTAAGTTTTGATAGAGCAGTGTCAGTACAACGTCCTCGTAAGTAGAGATCAGGCCCTTGTAGAGCAAAGTTGTGTATTTTGGTCTTGACAACCCAAAATGTCATGTCAACATATGTGGACGCCAGGTTTGAAAACGTAAAAGAAATCCGATGATTAATAAAGGCAATAAAACATTAAGTGAGAAAAACAAAGTAAAATAACAAAAATAATTTACCTGTTATACCAATAATTAAATCAAATAGATGAAAAAAAATTAAAAAATGAAGAAAATATTGATTTAAGAATAAAGTTGGGAAAAGTGTTTTCATAATGAGGTCAATGCACATTTTAATAATTAAAAAAATATGAAAATAAAATCAAAATATTTGAAGAATAAAGGAAAATAAATGATTAAAGAAGAAACAGTCAGAGCTCAAAGTCTGAATATTTTTATTATTGTTTTTATTTAATTTCTACATGTTTTGTTTCTTTTTAAACAAGATCAAATGAAATGACATCTTAACTCGTCATGTGGTCATTTCCACGTGCTGACGTCACACACGGATGTCTTAAATCACACACCTGATTCACCTGAAGGCATTTATAAGGTAAAGCCCAACAATAACGCAGGACAGAGAAGCGAGGGGAGGAGTCCCAGGCGCCGACCGCCGGCTCGCTCTGTGCTACAGCATCGCGTGAACCAATCAGCATTTCTACCTCATAAGACTTTCTGACATTTTTCCATGAAGCTGGCCGTGACGACCTCGCTGCATGTGAGCACGCCACACTCTGACAGAGAGAAACGTGGCAGAGATGGACTCTTACTATTGGATACGAAGGTTAAACAGTAACGTTTAAAATATTTATATTTATTTAGAGATTAAAGGAAAGGATGTGAGTGAGAACTGCTGGGGATAAATAATCCTTCATGGAGGATGTTCTGAGTCCTAAAAACATTTGGACGGTTTTCTGGGCGACGTCCGAGTGTGGAGTCGTTAGTCTGCCAAAGAAACCCTGGAGGACGCAAAGAAATGACTCTGTTTCCAGAGGATTTACATCCATGTGCGGCGCGGACGTTGTTTTAAAGAGTCTCTCACATATTAAGTGAGAGACTTAATATGTGACATATTAAGTGTGCTTCTCACAGCCGAGGACGTCCAATAAACGACCGCCGGCATCGATTCTCAGAGCAGATGTGACATTTTCCAGGAGCGGACGTCTCGCTCGGGAGCAGAAGGCTATTTGAGCTGAACGGTGCCAAAGTGCGAGCTCATCTTCGCTCGTCTCAGAAATGTGTGAGCGCAGTTCGTGCAGGGCCGCTGGTTTAATCCACACGTCCATCTGCAGCCACGTGGCCGTGAAGGACTCGATGCTGACCTTTGAACCCAATATGACTGCAATCCGTTCACCAGAAAACAGAAAACGGGCGTCATCGTGATCCCAGCTCCTCCCAGAAACTCTGAAGGAGCAAACGTTGGAGCCGCCGCGCTGCACAAACACAGACTGCTACCTGTGGAGTGAACAAAGTGTCTGGAATCAGCCTTAATCACAGTTTCAGGAGCTTCAGAGGAACAGAGAGCAGCAGGCCGATGTTACACCTGTGATCCAGACGCACCAACATTAACGCGTGGACCATGAAACACGTCACAGAAATGAGCTGCTCTGGTTACTCTGTGCTGATGACAGTTTCCTTTGCCTTTAAATCTGCTGGAATGGGCACATTTTGTATCGTTCAGAAACATTTTGTTAGGCTCCAGTTTGTCACGTGTGACGGTTTGACACCTTCACTGTTCAGAAGATGTTCAGGGACAAACTTAGAAGACGTAAAAATACCAAAACTGCTCATTTACATGTGCACTCAAATAAAAACATGCAAGAGACACAAACAGCAAATAGAAGTGATGCATCGGGTCAAGTTAGAGTGATCAGAGTTATTCCATTTGTCCCTCACAGCCCTGCTACGGTGGCCCTGCAGGGCCAATCCCTGAGTGATGCTTTTTTTTCTGTAATTAATCGCATTACTGGATCAATGGTTGCAATTACATTTTGTCAACTTTATATTTAAGCTGCTTACATTTATATGTAAGCTTGTAACTGACATTTATGCAATTTAATGAAGAAAATGCAGAATAAACAAAGAGTGCTAAATGCTTAAATTCAGAGTATTTGAATCGTTTATGTGAATCTTTTGGCACAGGCTCTCCTGTGAAATACAACTTTTAAAAAACCTATATACTAATAGGTAAGTACACACCAATATATAATATATATTAATGCTGTCAACCAATTACAATGTTATTTCAGGTTCATCACAGGGTTACTGTGGATTAATTTTTAATAATCACGATTAAACATCGTTTTTATTCTATATTAATCACATTTCATGTTGCATGAGCAAACAGGCTCGAGAACAAAGGGAAAATATCCGCATTAACATGTTTATTGAACATCTTGAACATTCAAGTTAACAAAAACCTGTAAGCATGTCTCCTCTCTCTCTGTCATTCTTGGGGAGGCTTCAAGTCCTTGAACGAGGAGCCAAAGCTCTGTAAAGGTTCTCAGTGATATTAACAGGTCTGCAGTTTGTTGCAATCCACTCGGCAACTGTGTCAGTCGATACGTCCGAGGTCGACTCACTGAGTCTCCGATGCTCTGTGACTGGTTTGTCGCAGGCTCGGTGACGTGTTAGCCAAAGTGCTAGCAGCATCCCCGACGGACCTATGCTTTGAGTCCGTGTGATATTTTAAGCTGCAACTGCTTCAGTGAAAAAAAAAATTCCTTCTTGCACAACGTGCATAAGACTCTGTGTCCGTCGACTGGTCCGTCTTATTTTTTGTAATACTCAAATTTCCCATCGAGAGGGCCGATGTGCGTTTATCATCTTCCATATTGAGTTGATTGGTTCAGCTGCCCATCACTACAGACCAACTGCCCATTTGCACATGTGCGAACTTTACATGGACAAACTGCCTGAAATTCAATTCAATTCACTTTTATTTACACAGCGCCAAATCACAACAACAGTCGCCTCAAGGCGCTTTATACTGTAAGGTCGACCCTACAATAATACATACAGAGAAAAACCCAACAATCATATGACCCCCTATGAGCAGCACTGTGGCGACAGTGGGAAGGAAAAACTCCCTTTTAACAGGAAGAAACCTCCAGCAGAACCAGGCTCAGGGAGGGGCGGGGCCATCTGCTATGACTGGTTGGGGTGAGAGAAGGAAGACAGGATAAAGACATGCTGTGGAAGAGAGACAGAGGTTAATAACAGATATGATTCAGTGCAGAGAGGTCTGTTAACACATAGTGAGTGAAGAAGAAACACCCAATGCATTATGGGAATCCCCCGGCAGCCTACGTCTATTGCAGCATAACTAAGGGAGGAGTCAGGGTCACCTGGTCCAGCCCTAACTATATGCTTTAGCAAAAAGGAAAGTTTGAAGCCTAATCTTGAAAGTAGAGATAGTGTCTGTCTCCTGAATCCAAACTGGAAGCTGGTTCCACAGAAGAGGGGCCTGAAAACTGAAGGCTCTGCCTCCCATTCTACTTTTAAATACTCTAGGAACAACAAGTAGGCCTGCAGAGCGAGAGCCAAGTGCTCTAATAGGGTGATATGGTACTACAAGGTCATTAAGATAAGATGGGGCCTGATTATTTAAGACCTTGTATGTGAGGAGCAGGATTTTGAATTCTGGATTTAACAGGGAGCCAATGGAAACTGTCACACTTTAACTTTAAACCATGCTGGCTACACATTTTAGGATAACGTGGTTGTTTTGCTCATGCACAGATTACTTGATGCAAACATTTTAATGTTGTTATTCCATTATGGAACCTTTAGGTTAAAGTGCAAGTAAAAGTGACCCCAGTGTGGAGCTCTGCGGGACCCCTAACAAACGCTTCACGTTTCTCTCTATGGGACAAATATGAATCCACTGATTAGCTCCTTTATAAATATTAAAAAGTGCACCTCAGGTTCCATAATCTGGTCTTTAATCCTCCTTTAGTTTTAGGCGGGCTTCGGGTCAAACACAACGACCCTCTGAAAATGTCACCGTGGACTCGGGGGATAACTGATCGCTGCTTTCTGATGTTTCACCGATCGATTCATCCAAAGCAGGCAGCTGAGCTCTTCTTCTGAGGATAACTGAGATGATATTTTAAGCTTCTCATTTCACACATTTGATGCGTATTAGCTGCTAATAGAGCCGACAGACCTGACATCTGGTTTCTGCAGCAGAAAGAAGTTCATTACTGGAGTCTTTGTGCTTCTGTGTGCATTTAACCTGCAGACACATGTCTGAACGCACACGTGTGCGTTTGGGCCTCGTAGTGGATTAAACCCGACATGGTGTGAGGATGATTCTCTCTGCGGTGCAAAGTCAGGCCGCGGGGGATTATCTGACATTCCCTTAATTTCACAGCAGAAGAAACAATGCCCGTATTTTTCCACAGCTCAGCTCGGGAATGGCACGCTTCCACTGTGAGCAGCTCGGGGCTCAGGTGGGCGACCACGTGACTCCTTGGAGACTACCACACATGATCATGGAGGTCTGCTGAAGGATCGCCGAAGCTCATGTGTGATGCTTTTAGGCTAATATCAGCGTATTATGGGTGATTCTGCACCCTCTGAATTCTTTGCAGTTTAAATGTGAGCTGAATGTGTTACTAGCTGCTGCACTGTGTGCCACAGACGGACAGATAACAGCTCTGGGTTGTTGTAATGCTGAGGAAAACCTAACGACGGCCGGTTTCTGAGGCAGGTTCTGCAGAGTCGTTTGTAAAGCAGATTTGCATGTTGGACGTGAGCAGTAATAACGATGTGCATCTCGTGTCCGTGTGCTCAGATCTCACTGAGCTGAGAAAGATGATGATGTTTGGAGCAAATTGTGGCAATCGGGGCAAAGCACCATCACTCATCGCCTCCGTGAGATGTGTGTCATTTCAGGCTTTTGCCCCATTGGTGCGATCAGATGGAGCTGAATTATCTGTCAGCGGCTCCTCTCTGCAAAGCAGCCACGAATATAACCACCGGCCGCATCACTGCGAGGCAGAGAGGAACGTGGAGCGGGCAGATTCAGTTTCCTGTGATTTCAGAGCAGATTTTTCTGATGAGTAAGAGCTTCATTATTGATTTAATTGAGTGATTCTAATTAAAGTATTTCAGACAGATAATCAAATGGAGAATAAGAGCGTCACAGCGTGAAACTCAATCCTGTGCTTCTAGTTTTGGTGACATTAGTGGAAACTGCAGCAGCAGATTTGTCAGCGAGTTGAATGCACTCGTGGATGTTCAGACAAATGTCAGCGGATCAGTGTGAGACTGAAGCAAAGCTAAAATCAGACAGATTCTCAGGGAGCTTCTGCACCATCTTTTTGCTCAGATTTCACAGCAGATTTCTGGGCCTCTGTTTGTGCTGATGATATTCTCAGCAAGTGTAAATCACGCTGAATCAGCTGGGTCACATTTGGCTGAGCTGTGACTCAGAGGAGGAGTGAGATTTTAGCACAGACCGTGTGATCCGGATCTTCATCTTCCTCACCGTTTTCCATTTGAAGTGCCATTCGTCAGGAATGCCTTCGGCTGTGTGGGATAATCTGATCCAGCCACAATAAGCTGACGTTTCAGAGCTCGTTTCCTCGACAATGCAGACAGGAAATATGATGGCGCTCTGACCGGAGCGCGCAGTGTTTTCAGATTAAATATTAACGTCCCCTTCAGCCGGCGTTGTTGCCTTCGTGTTGCAGGATGCTGCCTGCGTGAGCTGCTGCGCTCACAGCCACTCAGTCTCCCTTTAGGGACAATTAGCGTTGAACTCGGTCTTATCTTGTCATCTCGTGTTTTCATTAAGCGTGCTGACTCGGCACCAGGTGCCCTCGTTAGGGAGCGTACAGTGACGCTGACGCTCGGCTCACCAGAAGCTCGGCTCGGAGAAAAAGTGAGGGAGCTTCGCTGCGTCCCGGCTCGTACCTGTTTCACTGAGTCACCGCTTCGGGTTCGGAGGAGAGTTTTGGCCTAAAGTCCCGGCGCTTTGCTCCAGAGCGTGAATCATCCTGTCAGCTGTGGTTGCTGTAAGCGCCGCTGAATCTCTCAGCCAGTCGTGCACATCTCTGACCAGCTGCCCCGAGCTGCAGCAACTTCCTGTCAGCAGTGTGAAGAAATGAATTCACGCTCTGTGATTTTGTTCCAATGCAAACCTCTACAGCAGCTACAGGGAGTCAGCTCAGGGTTTGTGTCTGAATCATCTGTGTGAAGACGAAGGTTGCTTTGGTCAATTTTAATGTAAGCTTCATGTACAGTCAGTTTTTACCGACTGTGGGCGCAGCAACATATGCTTTTGAAACATCTGCGCTGTGCGGCGTTCATGCTGCAGCTGCAGAGTCTCGGGTTTAGACGGAGACGCCAAAGACAGAAAGAGGAGGGGCTCAGATCCATGACGGCCAATGATTAAACACACGACACAGAAACAAAGACCTGCAGCTGACGATGCTAAAGACCCCGATACACTAATGCTGCTGTTAAACAAAGGTGTCAATGATACAAACGCCAGGCTGCAGGTTTCCTTCTACACACACACACACACACACACACACACACACACACACACACACTGGCCTGCATCACACAGCAGTGGTTCCCATCTCATCATTATTGGATCATCAGCATCGAGCTGCAGCTTTTGAACTTTTATGAGTTTTTATTTGTTTATTGTTTTATTTCTTTATGATGTTCTGACTTTTTATTGTTTTTATGGTGTTTTCTTTATTTTATCATCTTTTCAGTCGTCTGTGAAATGCAGAAACGTGACAGCAGACGTGTCCGAGTGTGTCCTAAAGCTGCACGTGCACAGCAGAGCATCTTAATCTGAAGGTTTACTTCCTGTTTTGTGAAAAGCTTTGCCTCCAGTCCATCTCGATAACTGCACTTTGCATTATTTGGGCAGTTATTTTGTAATTTGCATTATTCGGGCAGTTATTTTGTAAGTGCAGCTTTAATTTTAAAGTCCAACCAAACATAAACACATGACTAAAAGCAGCTTTGTTTCCACAGTAGGAGACGACTGCATCTGCTTCGAGCTCTGTACTGTTACTGAAGCTTCCCACAGATATCGTTCAGACGTCTTTGCTTAAACCTGATTGGTCAGTGCAGCTCGTACTAAAACAGAAACCATAACCCAAAAGTCTGGTCCCTGTATATTTGCTTTGACAGTCTGAAGATAACTCTGTTATCGCCCAGGGTCAGCTCCTACAAAAACCAGAACTCCTCAACCATTTGGGCCGGAGAGAAACTTCCAACGGTTCCTGAAAGAGGAAACCTGTGTGATACATGAGTTAAACCTGGATAAACATCATAAATATATGAGATGGATTAAAAAGTCTGAGACTCTGTGAACAAGACCAAAGCCTGACCGTTTTACTGCCAGCATTCATCAGCGGCCCCGTCCTGCCTCTTCGCAGGCCGGCTAATTTGGATGAAGGGTTTAAATTTGTCCCCGAGGAGCAAAATTAGCCAACACCTTTAACTGTACTGCGGCTGATTATGAGCAGTAAACACCAGGGAGGACTTGTTATAGCTGAGACATGCAATACAGAAGAGGCAGGAGGATCCAGAGGATTAGGAGGGAGGGTAATCGAATCACACTTTCCCCAAACTCAGCGTTCAATCAAAGTGCCCCCGAGCAAGGCGAGCATCCCCAGCGTTAAACAGATGGTGACAAGCACGAGACTGCGGCCTGACTCGGCACAGATTCATCCCGACAGTTTAAAAGCTTTAATTGGGTGTTTCACAGTCAGAGTCATTGTAGCTGGTCATACGTTCAGCTTCAGGGACTCGGAGTGCGGTTCATTAGCACGCCACCACCAAGTCACCCACTGGTGGCTGCTCCTTTTGATCGCAAGCTGAGGTCTCATCTTAAACGGAGGTCTCAGGTCACAAGGGGTTTGCCCAGTCAGCCTCGAGTCTTTAAACGACCGGTCCGGGTCCCATCTCTGACCTTTAGGGGTCAAAGAAAGTGGCGTCTCCACTCTTTTTATCTTTAGGTTCAGTTTCAGTGAAGTTCCTGGACCGTAGTGCAGTTCGAGCTTATGTCATCCCAGTAATAAGTCCCTATGATGTAAAGGAGGCAGAGAACATTCAGTGTCCGAGTCGAGTCTTCAAAAGTGAATCTCAGGATTAAACGATTCTCTGAACACGAAACCAGAAGAGGAAACATCGGTGTGTGAGGAGCTCCTGGCCCCGTTCGGCTGCAGCTCTGTAAACCATCCTGATAATACTCAGGAGGCAGGACTGAGCTGAGGTCTCGAGTCTTGAAGGGTTTGGTCCATGTCTTTTTCATTTCCCGGATCTTAATTTGAAGCCTAGAGAGAAAACTGCATTCAGGAAATAATTTCTGTGGATGTGGGTCAGCAGGTGCCAGGTTTTACTCTCTAACCTCTGGCTCCACCTCCAGTCTGATCTGACTGACTGCTCATCGTATCGCAGCACGGCGACCCAATTACAGCGAGTCCTGACTCAGCCGTGCTGTTAGCGCAGACGAAGACTCATCTGATTAAAAGCTGCACCGCCCTCTGCCGTGAGGACTGAACGGCACTTGGTCAGCGAGGAGGAGACGGTGATGACAGAGGAAGGCGGCGTGGTGTGCGCTCTGAGCAGACGCCTGCCTGGTGCGTTAATGCTGCGAATGTTTGTGAATTCAGCATCTGATGCTTTCAGGCCGCCGGCCTCGGGGCTCCGGTCTGCATACTAACAGCACCGCTAATGACGATGGTGAAGGAGAAGGGCGAGGACAGAGGGAGAGGAAGTGCTGAGTGAGGGAAGGAGAGAGTTTTAATGATGATGAAAACAAAAAGAGGCACGAATGTCCGGCAGCAGTCGAGCGAGGACGGCGTCCTGAGGCCCCGAGGAGGTGCCACGGCGACCTCTCGTCTCGTTAGTGAGAACAGGTCCATCCTGGAGTGTACGGAGGTTAGAGGAGGAGGAGGAGGAGGAAGAGCAGGCAGAAGCAGGTCAGGAGCTTTGCTTAATGTTCACATCAAACGTCAGAGAACATGTCGGAGTGTTCCTGATCTCCGGAGGTTCATCCCAACGCAGAGCTGCAGGAACCATCCAGCAGAGCTTGACAGGGACCTTATTTCCGTCCAGCTGAGGCCGTGTCGAGGCTCACACACAGCCTTACCCCCCGTGGTCCCGCCCCCACGCTCCACACTCAGCCTTTTCGCCTCCACATCCCCGCCACGCAGTCAGGTGTGCAGACGTCAAACGTTTCAAATCGCTCGACAAATATGAGCAAACACAAAAACTACTTTTAATGTGCAGCTCGGCGGCTGACACGCATCGCTAACACGAAGGTCGCTTCAGCAGCTCAGAGCGCTCGTGACGTGCTTCACAGGAAAATACAGCACAGCAGGAAGAGGACGGCGAGGTTAAACCCGAGGAACACCACAGAGGAGTCGGGGGGACTCTCTTGTTGAGGACGCACAATTAAAAAGTTCAGGAGCTGTTTTGGTTTCTGGGTGAAGCCTGGTGTTAAAGTCCTGCTGAGTTCAACTCGCACGTGTCACCAGGAGTCTGTTCATCACCTTCATGCACGAAGAGGAGGAGGAGGAGCGTTCAGACCAGCGTGGGGGAGTTCAGGTGTCTCAGGGTGTTATTCACCAGTAACAGCACGTTAGCACGAAGGTAAAGCTCCCAATCTATGACCGCGCCCACAGATGGCGAACGGGTTCAAAGCTACGAGCTTCTTCTGCAGGGTGCCTGCCCTCAGCGCGTGGATGAGGAGCTCAGCACGGTGAGCCGTTAAGTCAGCTAAAAGGTTTCAGAGCTTAGATTTGAACCTGTGTCACAAACTCAGACAAACTGTGCTCATTACCCAATCACACAGACCAGTCTGACTAAAGCTTCATGCAGACGAGCTGCGCAGCAGCACTGACGGGTCGTTTATCTCTCAGACATGTTTGGACTGTTCGCCTGGAGAGGAAGAGGAGGATGAGCGTGTTTAAACAAGGGGACGGTCACAGCGTCTGGTACGTTCCCCTGGGGGGGGTCTAGGCGTTAAGGGGGAAGCAACAAAAGTGACCAGGTCAGAAAAAGGAGTCAGGGAGGCAAAACAGTTAAATTAAAGAGTTTTATTAAAGTAGCTCAACTAAGAGAGACGGACAAGCCGTTATCACCATAAAACACCAACAAAACAAACAAAACTCAGGCGTTGGTCAAATAAAGCAAAATGTCAAAAGGAAAGCACAGCTCACTAGCTGGAAACCACACTACACAGCTCACTAGCTGGACAACACACTACACAGCTCACTAGCTGGACAACACACTACACAGCTCACTAGCTGGACAACACACTACACAGCTCACTAGCTGGACAACACACTACACAGCTCACTAGCTGGAAACCACACTACACAGCTCACTAGCTGGAAACCACACTACACAGCTCACTAGCTGGACACCACACTACACAGCTCACTAGCTGGAAACCACACTACACAGCTCACTAGCTGGAAACCACACTACACAGCTCACTAGCTGGACACCACACTACACAGCTCACTAGCTGGAAACCACACTACACAGCTCACTAGCTGGAAACCACACTACACAGCTCACTAGCTGGACAACACACTACACAGCTCACTAGCTGGACAACACACTACACAGCTCACTAGCTGGACAACACACTACACAGCTCACTAGCTGGAAACCACACTACACAGCTCACTAGCTGGACAACACACTACACAGCTCACTAGCTGGACAACACACTACACAGCTCACTAGCTGGACAACACACTACACAGCTCACTAGCTGGACAACACACTACACAGCTCACTAGCTGGACAACACACTACACAGCTCACTAGCTGGATAACACACTACACAGCTCACTAGCTGGACAACACACTACACAGCTCACTAGCTGGACACCACACTACACAGCTCACTAGCTGGACACCACACTACACAGCTCACTAGCTGGACACCACACTACACAGCTCACTAGCTGGACAACACACTACACAGCTCACTAGCTGTACCCACACAAAATGGCACTCTTAAATACCCTTAATTGCTGATGGGAGTCAGCTGTACAGGAGGGAAAGGTGGCACCTCAGGCAGGAGGTAGTGGGACACGCCCACACAGGCACCCTCAGGAGAGAGAGAGAGGCCCTGCTAGGGCCGTAACAGCGTCATCCTCCTGACCTGCAGCCCCTCCCCAGCCCGACTCTCCGTGCAATATCATCTCTATATTTCTGCGATATCACAGTGATTTATCTTCTGTGCTCAATGCTGTGACTTAATTATAGATCCCAGCCGTGTGTGTCTGTGTGTGTGTTTTCTATCGTTGTTGCTGCGTTGTGTTCAGAGGAATCCTTCAGACAATCTGGTACACCAAGAACGATGGTGCCAGAGCAGCTGAATGTACGTGAACAAACAGGAAAGTCATTGTCAGGCTTTGTGGGTCGTATCCTCTCACGGCTCTACGAGTCGTTACTTTTCTTCACAGTCCTGAGTTTTAAACACATCAACCAACACGTCCTCGACATCCGAAGCCACCTGACCTGAAGTAATGAGCTGACACAGGCCCACAGAGCGTGTGCAGCTTAACAGCTGATTTTGATTTGGTTTCACTCATCATCTAAAGTCTTTTACTCGACTAAATATCGCAAGATTACAGGTTACACACAGATGATTGAGGCATAACGTGTAAAAGTTAGAGTTGCTCGTGTGTGCGCTCTCCTCTTCCTCCAACATGTCGACATCGTGTCACGTTCTCACGCTGAGTGAATGGCAGATAACAGCACCGCGTGAATGTCATCCATCACTCAGACGCAGATACCTGCTAATCAGTAACATCGCCTACAAACTGGAGCTCGGCCCTCGTGGACGGTCTGTGGGCACAGTGACCTCACAGCAGCCGTTACTGGTCAGATGATGTCATTAAAAATGCTCCAGCAGCACAAACACGAGGTCCAGTCCAGTGAGCTGATTGGGTGAGGTAATCACTGAAAACGCTGCGTGTATGAGACGTGATTGAACACACCTGGAGTAAAGCAGACAGCTGTCCAGTGTTTCCTGCATGTTCAGGTACATGGAGGCAGACGGCCTCCGTAACATGTCGGCAAGTTTGGCTAATCGAGGTTCTGACACTCCACGCCGCTCGTATCGGCGGCCTGGTTGTTGTGCGACGAACGCGCTCTTTGTAAGTCCGCGTGTGTGCGCGCTAAACAACTGAAATGGAAATGTGATTGCACTCACGCATGCAGAGAGAACAATCGACACCTTGGTTTGCATAAAGCGCCCTCATTTGTGGATGCGAGCGGCGCCCTTGCTGTTCAGAGCTGCAGGGATAAACGTTCAGAGGCAATTTCACGTGTCAGTCAGCGACTGCAGGTTAGATCCACACAGGAGCTGCAGTGTGTGCATGAACAGTCAGTCGAACTGGAGTGATGAACACACGCAGGATCAACGTGGACCAGGAGAGGAAAAACAATAAAACGGACCATTAAAGTGCAGAAGAAGAATCCGAGAGGATGATCACGGCACCATTTATTTAACAAATCCTGTTTCGTTTTTGTGTGCCAGAATCCTAAATATGAACCCTGGTGTCATCTGCATGAAGTGGCAAAGCTCCACGAGATGTATGTGCACGTGTTTGATAAAATACTTCACCTGTGTTTCCCTCCACATGTTTAATAAGCACCTTTACGTTTCAGTATAAAAACCTAAACAAGAAGACACAGATGCTGAAAACTAAGATGCATATTTGGAAACATAAACAACCTCGTGGTTTGTGTGTCCTCTGGTTCAGCTACGTCCTTTTATACGAGTTAAAACAAGCAGTTTTATCCACAGCAGGAAGCTCCGCATGTTTGATTTAGCACAGTTTTATCACCTGAAACAAACTCCTCCCGGGATTAAACCGGCGATCTTACTCTCGTCATGCAAACGTGTAAATCACTTGACTTTGTAGAATCAGAATAGAAACTGAAAAAGGTGAAAAACAAAAGTTGTGCCAACATCTGAACCGTAAAGTCATGTGATCTTTTCATTGATTAGAAGAAAATAAGAAAACATTCTCCATCAGCTCAGTCCCACGCTGGGCTTTTATCCTGCTGAGCAGCCAATGAACTAATGTCTTGAAAGGTAAACAGACCTCTAAGTAAACAACCGGCCCGCTCCAGCTCCTATAACCAAAGAGGTGGAACGAGGGTTAACACCACCCACTACAGCTTTCAAGCTAACAAGACTCATCCGTTCGTGCTAGCATTAACAGTGCCTGCACACATACACGACACACGCGTGACACATATTCACAGCATCTAGTAAAGACAGACGAAATGATGACAGCAATGAACTGAAGCACACAACATCAGGGTGGGTAAAGATATAATTAGAGTTAGAAATGACTCCGAGCAGGGGAATTGTAGCAAAGGTGAGAGGTCAAAGGTTTACCCCAGATTTATAGGGCTGCACCAAAGAAGAAGGATGAGGAGGGGCTCTAACTACAGGCTTGGAGGTCCTAACATTCAGTACGCCAGCAACAGTTTGTGTAATTATAACGACATGTAATTTATGACCTGGTAACACTGCCATCAGGGGCAGACGGTCCAGACAGAGACAGACGTGAGACGGCTCAATGCAAACAGGCACCGTGATGCCAGGCTGTTCACAGTCATTACAGAACAAAGTCATAGCCTTTAGTTTGTTTATTGAACTGAGACAGACAGAAACATCTGTCCAGCTCCGGCTTTCTCATCTTTTACCGGGGAGTCGATGTGATCCCGGCAGAGAGTGACACTGAGCCTGATATCAGGTGGATTCATCTCAGCGGTGATCCACGTCAGCTGTTGCCTTCCAAAGAGGAGAGGAAATCTGACAGTGTGTACACGGAGAATATGTTTTCTGATTTCATGTCTCTGTAAATGGAAATAAGGGTTTTTTTATTTGTATGACGACACAAAGCAAACATCACAAAACAAGTTATTACTCAAGTGTTTCTCACACATTTACTTTACCTGGAAAACTCATTTTAGCGTTTTTCTTTTTCAACGTCTGAACAACGACATCTAGATTTATTTTGAAATCCTCTGAAGCATCCTGCTCATTAACAGTAGCAGCTTCCTGTGTGAGTGGGTGATGTCACCAGCTGCAGGCCTGATGTTAATGTTAACCTCGGTCCAGCTGTGCAGGGAGTGACAGTCAGTCGTACCTATAAGCAGCAACGCAGCCGCTGTTATAGAGGAGACGCGGAAAAGGCGAAGACAAAAAATGTTGCAGCTGCTGCTGATTCACTGGACTCGTCTCAGTAAATGTGTGTTCGGTGAGATGTGGGAGGTAGTTTGCAGAAACTTCACTTAAATTACGACCACGGCAGGTTCACACAGAACAACAAACTGTGTAATTATTACAAATGACTCGAGGTCCCCACAAAACGCCGCTCCCACATCTTTCAATCAGAAACATCCTGTCGCGACGAGCACTGCTGGATTCTTATTGCAGAGCTGTGGCGTCACGTGATTCTTGAGGCTAAACGATTCAATCACGGGAGTCTGAGTCTCGCCATCTCGTTAGCGGATCCCGAGATGCCCCCAGTGAGAAGGTCTGACCTGCTTTAACAGCTGTGTGGAGGAGCTGATTAGCAGCCACAGCTGGACTAACGTCGTCCTCACGTGTCGTTTCCGCCGTCTGCTGGTTTCAAACTGTGATGAAACATCCTGAGCGGCTCGCCAGAGGCCGGCTGGTCCGAGGCGTGACAGTCCAATTAAAAGGTGAGGAAATACGATGTGTCAGAGGATGTCTGATGCAGGCCCACTCTGACACCCCCACAGCGCTAATAACCAGTCAAAATGTCCGCCTCGCTGCTCTGCCTCCTCGCCCGCCGCGTCGTGGCTGCTCGCCACGTTTCTTCCCGTCACTTTGCTGACACTTCTCCACCTCTGCTTCCTCTTCCTCATCACACAAAGAAAGGCACAAAGATCACCCGAAAAACACCTGAATGTGATTCTTCTTGCACCAGTAAAAATCCTTCTGACTGCAAATAAAGACTCTGACCAATGACACGGCTGCTCTGTGGTCACCTGTACCAACAGGCTGAGCTCCAGTTTACCGGAATAAAGTTCCAGGATTTTAATTGGATGTTGGATATCTGTGTGCTGCTTGATAACAGAGCTAGCTAGCATTAGCTTTCCTTGGTCACTCTGGATACAAAATCACCATGGCAACGACCCAAACAGTAGCACCGAATAACCTCGCATGTTTGATGCTCTGGGTTCTCGTGCTGTAAGGCCGAGTGGTCGTCTCCACCCGATGAGGCGTGGATGAAGGTGTGACGGAGGTCGGCTTCTCTCCGATTATTAAACCCGTCTTTCTGCAGACGCTGGTGTCACTTTGTTGCTGCGTTTGTAGCGTCACCTGATCTCCTGTGGCCCAATCACCTTTGGTTTAGGCTGAGGCCTCAGCTGATTGGGGCTGACGTCTGCGACAGGGACTTCCTGTTTCTGCACAGGAATCAGATTTTTGAACGTGTGTTTTTATTGCATAGATGTGATTATACAGCAGCTGTAATGACGGCGATGTTTCTGTG
Organism: Astatotilapia calliptera; assembly: GCF_964374335.1. Classification (NCBI taxonomy): domain Eukaryota; kingdom Metazoa; phylum Chordata; class Actinopteri; order Cichliformes; family Cichlidae; genus Astatotilapia; species Astatotilapia calliptera. Next base: position 825,770 of record NC_137426.1, on the reverse strand, counting down.
GGAGATGAAGGAAAAGCTTGTCACTCAGACTCTTCCGACTTTAACTTGATGTCTTTGTTGGTGTCAGAAACACAAAAAACTGAACCCTCAGTGTTCTCGCTGTCTCACCCTTCAGCACCTCCTCTTCCTCCTCCCAGGCCCATCATTTTCTCCTCTTCTACCTTTCTCCATGTCTCCTGCCAGACAGCTAAAAACCAGAGGGAACACTGATAGCAGCCTACGCTGTCGGCACGCCGTTACTAAATTGTCACGTGTCTGAAAGAACGACGGCCGCTGCAGCAGAAACAGTCGTTCAGGCTGCTCGTCGTGTCGGAGCGGAGGCCCGAGGAAACAGACAAGAATGCGAGTTAAAACCTCGGCGTGGATTAAAATCGTGTGACGTTCGGTCCTCACGCAGACGAGCTAAACCACCATTTGAATGAATCCTCTCAGCAGGGCCGTCCTTTCACGTCTCAGAGTACTTTCTGGAGAGGTCCACGCGCTCGTAGGCGGCGATGTCAAACTCGCCCGACAGAATGACAGAATCCTTTCAGTTTCCACCGCCGCGCTGCATAATTGAGCTCCCGATACCGACTGCCAGCATTCGCTGTGTGCCAAACCGGTCGCCAGCACAGCGTCACGGTTTTGTGTGGTGACACGGGGAGGGGTGCAGGTGAGGTGGGCGACAAGCACCAATATTTATTCATGCAGGTAGTTCCACACGGAGCTGGGAAGGAACCGACGAACAAAGGCGACAAACCGCCATTAAAAAAACAAAAACATCCTTAAATTCACTCGTAGCGTCTCCACAGCTGTGAGGAAGTTCGCGTCATGGATCAGAGACACGTGGGAGCAAATCCAGTAAGCCTGCAGAAACCAGTCCGACAAACATCAGTCAGTCAGCGTTTTGCACTTCCTGCTCTCGTTTCGAGTCGGTGTGTATCGGCTGCGTGACGCACACCCACACCTGCATGATTAATAATGATGTACACAAACTGTGCAGGGCTTCGTCTTTAGCTTGTAGCCGTTAGCAGAGCACGGTAAGCAGGAGGAAACCTGTTTCTGTTTTACGTGAAGCTCATTTTTGCTCTCGTGTCACACTTTTTGAAGTCACTCGACCTGAGTTACATTTCGAGTAAGTTTCATCAGCTGAGCCTACGCAGCCATGTCCGCTCACTGCTGTCGTAAAAATGGAGGCGGATCAGAATATGAAACGGGGGTTCGCCCGCGTGTGTTCAGTACGTCTGTGGGAGGAGCCACAGATCGAGCCAAAGTGCAGTGTGCGACTGCACGTGTAGGAAACCTGAAACCAGATTTCATGATTAAACATCATCACCTGTTTGTTCCTGAAGGGGCTGAAAATGAAGCTGCTGCGTGACGAGAGAGACACTCAGCACAAACCTGCAGGAGTCGCGTGCATGTGTTGGAGGCATAAAGCCGCCTCCTGCTGAAGGACGCTGCAGGCAGTGACCGTTTACAGGGGGTTGGATCTGCAGCAGCTCTTCTTTGACTCCAGTCACTCTGCTCCATGTTTCTTGTTTTTTGTCACAATCGGGATGATTTTCCGATGGGCACACGCTCACATCAGGCTTTAGCTTGTTGAGGATGCATCGATGGCGTGGGGATAAGTGGGGAGGGTGTGATTGTGGATGAAAGCTGACGATGAGGACATGCATGTATGACGTCTGCGACGTCTGCGTGGGTTCATCAGAACAAGTTCAGAGGTCACGCTTCGTCCTTCAGTGAGGAGACCGGAGCTAAGACCGGCCGTGGACCCAAACCAGAGAAACCTCAGGGTTAGCGTGAGCTCACCTCTCAGCATAAACGGGTCACAGGTTAGCCACATGCTAACTAAGCGCGTCACCTTCTTACATGTCTCCTGTTACAAGATTGGAGAGGCTGAAGAGGTGAAAGCGGTGGGCGAGTGACGAGTCTTTAATACGTCTACGGACAAAAACCAAAGACTTTAAAGTCAGCTGGTGAACACGTCACAGCCTGAGGGTTTTCTCAGGTCTTCTGTTTCCTTCTGTATCCATAGAAAGCATTTTATGGTTGTGCTTGTAGTTTTGTAAATCTTTGTAATCTGGTGTTTCTTACAGATTCTTCGTGTTTCTGCTAACACGGTGTCGCTGCTTCCTTCTGTGATATCGGATCCTGTTTCGTTTAGTTGTCGTCTGTCTTATTTCCTTTGTCATGGTCTTAGTGTCAGCTGTGCCCTGGTGTTTCCACGCTGTATCTCCTGTGTCTATTTAAAGATGACGTCTGCACCTGTTCTCTGACTGCCCTCCTGTTGCCCTCCCTTGTGTGGGCTCTGCTGCCTTTTGGTTCCCTGCAGCACCTTAATAAAGAGCCTGGTCTCACAGGTGCACACAGGTGTGCTGCTTTCATTCCAGGGTGTTCAAGCATTTATGGAAGCTGCTGTTTCTTTAGGTCCAGTCTGGATTCGAGCGTCCGTCTGTTTGCTCTCGTGTGCACTGACTCGTGCTCGTGCACATTAATACCCGGCGGTCCTGTAGGAGTCGTCGGGTTGGCGAATCATTTTGCTGCTCTCGCCACAGTTTGAATCAAACGTGGTAAATAGAGTGTCAGTTAAACACAGCAGCGACTCGAGGTGCTTTATACTATAAATAACACAATAACAGACGTCACAAAATAAGCTGTTAATGAAACACCGCCTGGTCTGAGTTGTTAGTCCATCAAAGCGTTTGAATAATGTCCCAAATTTGGTTCTAAGCCAAACATTTTTAGGTGTTATAGAAGGCGAGGTGTAATGGTGCATGGCTGTGAATGTTTTCCTGTGATAAATGCAGACTGAAGCTCGGTTCTCCTCTTCCTCGGCCCCTTAAGCCCATTAGCAGCGAGGCGCTGAACGCTGTGACGCCGACCGATCGGGTATTTCTGGGTTTGGGAGAAGCTGAGTCAGCTGGCTGAGACTGCGTTTCTTTGAAAGACTGGAACATCTCTGCGACGGCACGAACACATTTCTGTCTGAACAGGTTACAGAGCCATAAATATGTGGACTCGTGTGTTTGAGGGCCGACGAGCGGCTGCAGTAAGAACGTCCTGTCCTGTCCCTGTGTAAAACACGCCGTGGCTCTCATTAAAGACACATTCAGGCGCCGCCGGTGTCCTGACCTCTTGTTTTACAAGCTGTCATCCGGTGAAACACGGAAACGACAAATTTAAATGAAGCGTCGTCTCCGCGCGACACCTGCTGCGAGTAGGAGTCCTCATTAATGTATCGCTGACATTAATAGTGATGAAATATTCTGCAGCACCATCTGGCAGGCTGTAAGTCGTGCATCAGAGCGGAGGGACGGCGCTCTAACGTGTTTATTAACGTGACAGCGACACGTATGTTGGAGCGGCTCTCTGACAGGCTGACAGGACGACTCCAACCGTCAACACCGCTCTTACCTCTGCCGGGACAATCTGGCGTCCCGTGGCCCTCGTGCGGCTGCTCCAGCTGCGTCGTGGACCTGATGGCGGTCAGAGAGACCAAACCCGGCCTGAGACATGTCTGCAGTAAGCGAGACGGTGCGCTGCCATCAGAAACACATCCATCGCCCTTTTCTGTGAGCGTGCGGGTTCACACGTCTGACCCGTGACAGGTGGTAAAGAGCACTTATGTATATGTGGGGATTGTTTGCAGGAAGTATCCTGGTCCATTTGATCCCCTCTGGCTCGGGCTGTTTGCCTCCTCTCGCACTGACCCAGCGTTTCACCGCAGCAGTCAGAGGGGGGATGAATAATTTAGCTGTGGTGGGCTGCCTGGCCAGCACCTCCGCCGCTAACCCACATAGCAGCGCTCTCAGTGGGCTGCCATCAGTGTGGTTTGGCTGGAAGGGACAGACCTGCTGTGACAGCCAGTAAACAATTAATGGTCCTCGTGTGGGGAAAGGCTCTGCTGATAAACCCAGGACTGAGCTGTGGACGCCTTTGTTATAAAAATAACTTCATTCATAGCAGATGGTAGAAACGGTGTTAAGAAATAAAGGAGCAGATAAATGGAGCGAGTCAGCTTTAAGCTGAATGTTTTCATGTTTCTGCTCTTTGAACTTTGAACTTTTGTGTTTGTAACCTGTCGTGTTTTTGTCCACGGGGGAAAATGCGACACGATCACTTTCTGGGTGGCTGAGGACACGCCTCTCTGTTCTCATCAGTGGGGTTAGCAGGAAGTTGAATCAAGTCAGGAGGAGAGGGCGGGACTTCCTGGACCAATCAGCTCGATAAGTGATGAAGACCAGCACCCTGCCCTCCTCCTCCCCCCGAGTCGGGCTGCAGCAGCAGTCGTTAGCAGTAGCTGCAGGCTCTCCTGGCAAATCCTTGCAGCTCAGGCTGAAGCAGAGAAAATAGCCAACACGAGACGTGTTCAGAGCTGACAGGCGAGCGTCGGGCCGAGGCTCGCCATAAATTACCTGCGATTGTGAGAGCCTTACAGATTCAATCTGAGCAGACGGACCAGCGCCGCCTCGCCGGTTAGATATTTATGAGCCGACATCTGCCACGCAGACCGTGAAAACACAGCCGATGCTGGATCAGCTGATCCGTCCCTGATCTCGGAGACGGAGACGATTAACCGCCGGAGTGCGCACACTTCCACCAGCATCAGGGCCTCACAGCTCAGAGCAGGAAATCAATGCTCACTTCCTGTCCTGGTTCTAACTGGAGCGTGACTGTCTGTGATGTCTGGGAGGTTTCCTCGTGACTCAGCTGGTCTCCTGACCATGAAGTGATGATGTCATAACATGTCATTTCATAACGTTTCCTGTTCAGATGCATCTAATTACACTTAAGAAGAAATGAGGCAACGGCGTCAATGACATGAAGGTTCATTCTTGTAGATGTGTGGCGTGGAGGCTCGCTGGCGTCTCCTCGTGTTCCAGTCACCGTGGTTTTCGTGGGGTCGTCTTTTCCCTCCTGCTGCAGCCTGCATGCTGCTCCGGGCTGATCTGAACTTCTCTCAACATTAAGACTCTCAGCTTTCTCCTCGCCCACGACGCAAAGCAAAGAGTCCGCGGGTCAGAGGCTCCTGAGGATCGGCTCGGGGGGCTCGGAGGGTTAGGGAGCTCCTCTGCAAACCTCCGAGCAGCCGCAGGGAAGTGCTCAGCTTCTCCCATCGAGCTGCAGAAAGAAGAGGAGAAATTTAATGCATGCTCAGTCTGCTCCACCCACGGCACATTTCTACACAAGAAGTGTGGAAAAATATCCCCAAGCTCGAGGCAGCAACCTCGAGAAAGGCACAGATTTACATCTATCTACAACTCACCTGTTTCAGTTATATTAAATTATTATTATTAGGGGCGTGGCCTCTCTGACCGACAGGTGGTTACCGTGCTAACAGACCGAGCGGCTGCAGGGCGGCTGAGTGTCGGCGCGGCAACGCGCTGAATGAATGAGAGGTCGTCCTAAACGAGCGTGTGCAGGCGGCGTTGCGGCAGATCGTTGCTGCTCCTGTGCGACGTGATGATTGATATTCAGATGATTGGTGCGTCTGCTGTGCGTGCCCCTCCTCCTGTGTGCAGCTGCTCTCACACTGGCTCGGCAGGTTTTCCATTTACAGCCTGATATAAAATTTATAGCCGCTGAGATCGGATAGTCGCTCTCAGTAACACGGTTAGAGTCTGTGTTCGCTGGACGCCGTGGTAACAGGAGAGGCGGGGTTAAAGAACGCAGGTCTGCTTGTTATCCCACATTTAAAGAAGTGAGCTGAATACGACGACGATGATGATGGTGATGATGGTAAATTAGCTTTAAAGCATCAGACGAACTCCTGGAGCCCGACTCTGACCTGTGGAGTCAGGCTTCACCTGAAGGTCTGCTCACGTGTAACACGGGCGCTGCTTTTAGACGTCTGTGTGGTTGTTTGTGAGCATTTGCTGTTCTTGAGTAAACAGAGTTCCTGGTATCCTGGTGTGTTTCTCCGTCCCCGTGAGCAGGACGAAGCCTGTGATGGCTGAGGCCCCTCCTCTCGCTCTGCATGTTGACGGCAGCACGTTTCAGACTGGAGGTTGTTCCTCCCCGGCTGTAAAGTAAATGTGGAGGAGACGGATTAATAAGCAGTCTTATGGAAATGTGTTCACCCTCGGCTCATTAAAACGTACAGGTGGCCTCGTCGTGTCAGGGCCCCTCACAAACAAACCGACCTCCACCCTCGATCCGGTCTAATAAATGCAGGCGCGGAGCAGGAATCACATTTAGCTGCTTGTTAATGCACCACCTCGGCGCTCCGCGGCCTGCCGAGTGATTAATGCTGAGGCGACGCATTCCCGGGAAACACCTGCTCTCTGTCCAGGTGAGCTGTCGTAGAAGCATCGCGCTATCAGAGCTGCAGCGAGGAGACGCATCCTGCTAATGAAACTGTCCAATTAACTCCAGCAGCGGGAAAGCGTGCTGTCGGGGAACAGTCACACATGGACAGCAGTGAGAGGTGTGGAAACTCACAGGTGGATTAAAGTTTCACCGACTCTGAGTAAACGTTTGAGAGGATTTCCCACACACAGCTCAGGTGGGTTTAAACCATTAGACTACCTCATGCAGGGCGCCGTTTTATTGGATTAGCACAAACCACACTTGTAGCTGCTTGGTACATAATATATCATATATCTGAACGGTTTGTTCAGCACTGAGACCAAAAACTGAGAAACAAGTTCAGCATGTGAAAGTAAATGGACAGCGTGAGCCTGAAGAACCACAAATCTGTCCAAATACTTGTGTGAAAACGTCTCGTAGTCTGTCTCAGGTAGCGTCGCCGTCGTGTCAGCGATGCGGACAGTTTGCTCTGTGCTGCTGTCACAGGTCAGGATCAGTGAAGCCTAAAGAGGAGAAATCAATAAAAGTGACCTGACGCGGCCGCGGTTCATCCGACTAACTCGCCACGCAGGCATCATTAGTACATGAAGTTAAGATCATTAAGAGAAACCAGCGACCAGTCAAATCATGAATGACTGAATGGATGCACATATTTGTTGGTAGTCAACGATTTGACTAAAGCCACAAAGGGCTGCTTTTTATGAAAACAGCACTTAGGAAGAGAAATAAAAGTCGGTTTTTTTCATGTGCGTCCGTCACATCCATGCACTTTTTTCCATGACTTTGATGTTTTGAGGAGCTTGAGTCCTGCAGAGGGCTGTGAGACACGTCCTCTCCCCCTGAAGGTTGAGACTCCCGGTCCAGTAACCTTCTCTCTATGAGCCGATCCGCTCACATTCATCGGCTGCTATTATTATGAGTGCATTCGGTGGATGCAGCAGTTCGTCTTCGTCTCCACCTGCTCCTCTCTGCTGGTATAAATAGATCAGTTGGAGCTCAGCATCTTTCCCGAGCTTCCACCGGGACATTCCTCATTTAACTGCAAGGAATTAGCATATTAGCGCCACTTTAGAGCCAATCCCGGGCCGCGATGCTGCCAAGCCTCGTCCTGCTTCCACAGGAGTGGAGCCAAAGCAGGCGTCCAAGAGAGATGGAGGGAGCGGAGGAGATCAGAGAGCGCCACGTCTTCCATCTTCAGCCAGCTCACACATCCACCCACCGCTCTCCTCTTTCAGCATCCCTCGTCCTCCGCCTCCCCGCGCTGTGATGAGCGGGGAGAACAAAGGCCTGGAATTCCCTGGGATGGAGGAAAGTGGCTGCGGGCGAGCCGCCAGCCTTCACTTTGAGCTGCTTCTGCCCTGCTGGGAGAGGAAGCGGGTCGTTCAGCGCGAGCTTGTTGGGCTCGAAGGTTGATCTGAACGCCGTCTTCATTCTCACGACGCCAGGAGACTTCCTGTTAGCCGCGCACATCTCAACTGTCGCCCCCGCAGCCTCTCAGCGGGCTGCTTCGTGTCTCGTCGGCCTTCAGCTCGGCACAAAGGGAGAGAGCGACTTGAGGGGGATCAGTTTGTGGGCTTCTGCTTTTTAAGGCATCCTCATGGTCGGGAGCGGCCCGGTGACTCCGCCTCCATCACGCCGTGTGTTATTACTTTGACACTTTGCAGATTTTTGAACGTGTGCAGGATCGATGTCGCGTGTGATCGTGGGGCGCTCCACACCGATTCAGATTTAAGTAAATGATCGATGAGTCCCGCCTCCTCTGAGGACGACCCTCCTCACTGGCCTGTCGCTCGCCCTCCTCATCGTCTCCGTGATAAATTAAAAGTATTAATGGGGCCGCTAATGAGGTAATTAGTTTGTTGAATTAATGGTTAGCTAATGTTTTCGTTCCTGACAGCACACCAGGTGGACCCGGTGGGTGGTATTAATATTAAATCTGTGTTTTTGAACATGAAGGAGAGGCCCAGCTGCTGCCTCGCCTCGCAGACACGCTGCTTCCTGATAAACACAAACTTCAGCTGCCAAACGTGGAAAGGGTGAGAACACCGGTCGACCTCTGAAAATGAAAGCACGCAGAAGCATCACGGTGAAGGCAGAGGCTTCACTATCTTCTGTATTTGTTTTAGTTTCCTTCAGTTACTCAATGTGAGCGCGTGCGACAGATGACCCGGGGGGGCGAGCGTGGCGAGCTCGTTTGTGCAAAGACTTTGCAGGTTTGTTCTGAACCACAATGAGCTGCAGTTCTCACCAGAATGACATCATGACTATCAGAAACACAAACGCCAGCTTGTGCGAGCGTGTCGACGCACTTCCTTTAAAGGAGCGACACAAACAGCTTGCATCCTGCTGCTGTGACGCTGCGTTCGTCTTCTGCGTGGACGAGGCCCAAAGCTCTTCCGTGGTCGTTCTCGTCCTTCTCCAACAGGTATTATGTGCCAGCTGGCCCAGCTTCACTAACCCCGCCCCCTCCTGCAGAGCAGGCACACGGATCGCTTCACTGGAGCTGAAAGAGTTTGGACGCCTCAGGCTTTGATTGATTTTAGGACTGAGGAGGATTTGGACTCCTTTGTGCTTGATGAGGTCGGAATGAGCAAGCAGACTGGAAGAAGTTTGGTCTGGGGCGTGTCCTCGGGGCGGATGGCGAGCGCGGGGATTCACGCTCTGTATTAGAAACTGTGCTAAGAGAGAAACGACAGAGAACTGTGTCTTGCATCGTCTCATTTCAGACCCACGTTTCTCAGCCCCGTTCCATCACTCGTGAACCTGCGGCGGGCTGGGGGTGTAATAAGCGGCGACAGGCACGGTACCAGCTTAATGTGTCCTCGGAGCTCGCCTGTCGAGTGAGGCGAGCCACCGAGGGTGGATTCATTGCTGCGAGGAGCAGCTATCTCTGTGAAACACGCCCGGCGCCGAGCCCAGCGACATTTAGAAAGGGCTGCAGAGAGCTGGACGCCGCGGCGAGGGGCGTTTGTGTGAGAGAGCGATACCGAGAGGCTGGAGCTCGTCCACTCACGCTCAAGTGTTTGACTGCTGCTTTTAGCAGAGCGAGGCTGAGTGCAGCCTGCCCGAGCGGCGAAAACAAGATGAATGAACGAGCGGCCGTTTGTCCGTGATTGCTGAATGGGCTCTGGGCAGGCGGCGAGGAGTCGAGCACTCGGGTTTGGCAGAAAGATGTTCAGACGGGAGGAGAGGCTGAGGGGGTGGAGTAAGGCAGAGAGAGCCGAGGGAACATTAAAGTCATCAGTGAGCTCGTGTTTCACCTAAAACACGTGCCGAGTCGTACCTGTGTCTCACCTGTTCAGCCACGCCCCCGAAACTCAGAGCAGCAGAAATAATCAGGTGAAGCTCAGATTCGACGATGATGATTCGATGATATCAGCAAGAACGTCATGAATCAGAGATGCTTCAGACTTATTTATGAGTCGGCACAAACTGCTCTGAATCAGGAAAAACCCTAAACACACAAATAGAAACGATAAAAATGACAAAATGACCAGAGAGCCGCTTCAGCGGGGGTGGAACCGGATCTCGGACGTGACCGCACCCAAACAATGAAGACGCTCAAAGTTTGCTTAGACATTTTTATTGCATCTCGTCATGTTCCCGTGTTTCCATGATCGCCTCGCCCTTATTTTGAAAGTTCCCGTTTACCTGTGAGCAGACTCCTGGTGTCAGACTGTCAGTGGATGATGTTCAGGCTCCGGGCCGTGGCGTCCTGATGTGGACCCTCTGAGGTGCTGAAGCCTTCCTCTCAGCCGTCAGCTGGGCTGAGCTCGGCTGGAAGTGTACCATTCAATTAGGTGAGGTCACTGAAAATTTAATTGGCAGCGAGGTCATTATTTCAGCGGCCGCGGACGGCTCGCCTCGCATCCCTCTCCTCCAGAATATTCTTCTTCTAATGACCCACCTCCTCCTCCTCTTCGGTTGTAGGTGACAGCGAGGTGAGGATGGAGGGCGCAGTAGGACAAACGAATTAACAGCATGAGATTAAAGAGAGGAGCATGCCTGATGAATTATGCAAGCACGAGTCCTGACCGGACTTAATGGGGCCGCTGTGTGGAACGAGGCTTTTAATGTGAAAGCATCTGAGGAGTGTGTGTCTTTGCATGAATTAATCAGTTACATTTAAATAAGTGCCGGGTTACGTGTTTCATGAATTAAACACGTTTGGAGCCGAGACCTCGCTCACCTTCAACAGCCCGTGGGCCGATGTCGCCGCCCACCGCCGCTCTCCTGCTCCCGCCATCGAGCCACACACGCTAACATTAACTGAGAGTCCGGTAATCGGTAACATCACCAGATGAGATGCACGCCAACATGGATTCTTCTTGTAGTTGTAGCTGCTGCTGGTTGTTTTCATCTCTTGTGACTTGTGTTTTGGCTCTTTGTGGTCTTTAATGTCTCATGACCTTAGCTGTTGTCTCTTTGCAGTCCTGTTGTGTGTCTTTGTGTCTCGTTTTGGTCTAACATTAGCTTGGGTTGGTGTGATAACGGCGGCACACACAGCGCGGTGTTAAACGGTTTCAAGCGCACTCTCTGGTCTGTAGGACGAGGCTCATAAACCGTGTGGCGCAGGTACCCCGCTTCCACCTCGCCGGCCTACTTAATCAGAGAAATGTCAGCGCCTTCACTCGCTGCTCCACTTTCATCCACGTTTTTATGGCGCCAAATTAGATCCTCGCTGATGAGGACTTAAAAAAGCCAGCAGGCGGAGAACCGGCAAGAAACAGAGAGGGGCGAGGAAGATTAGAGGAGGGAGAGGAAGAGGAGGATGAAGGGATGGAGGCTGAGTCAGTCGGTCTGTCAGACTCCTGCTGGAGGTGAATCACAGTCAAGCTGAATGCTGATGGTTTACAAATAAAGTGATAATAACAGTGCTCACACACAGACACACACAGTGAGTCAGGAAGTGAAAGTGTTCTGCAGCTCGTTGTTTCTGCTTCATTTAGCCGTCCGTCAGCAGGCTGGAAGAAACAGTGTGTTGATGAATGCGTGCACGGTCCCGTGTGTGTGTGTGTGTGTTGCCTGATCGCACAAAATGAGCGGCTGTAATGAAATCTGTGATTGCTGCACCGTAGGCGAGCAGGGTCATTGTAATTAAGTGTGATTAGGAGGCAGCGTTTCTCGTTCTCCACCTCTGATTCACTCACAGAGGGGCGACTGCACCGCCTCTCCTCCCACATATGATACGTGTGCACGAACGTGTGCACGAACGTGTGCACGGGCCTCATACGCCTCGGGTAGAGCGACGGATAAGAAGAGATGTGAAGTGACATGGAAATAACTGTCTTTGCAGCAGACGTGTAGTTAACCCAAGTTTGTGCAGAGAAAACAGAAGGAGGGACTTTTATTTTGAAAAGTCAAAATATATAGGGTCTGATTGGCCGCAGTTCTTACAGTTAGCCTCTTAAAATCCACGTTAGCTGATTAGGGGAGGGGCTACCTTTTGTATATACCACTATGGTGACCTGGTGCTCAGCAATTATAGACCTGGAGGTCTTTTTGTTGTCCTCCTCGCTCTGCTCTTTGTAAATTTTATGTCTTGTGTTGTGTTACGTGTGTTTGTTGTGTGTTTGTGTCATTGCATGTCAGACAGCTATGAGCACAAACATGGACGCATCTGCATTAAAGGTCTGAGACTGAATAAAGAAAGCTAAACCCTGGAAATAGACTGGCTTTCTCATTTCATCAGAGGTCAAAGGTCGGTGGATTTAGCAGCTGTGTTTTAGGATTATGTTGCTATGCTGCAGTGTGCTGTAAGCAACTGTTTACAGGGATTTAAAGGCAAACTTCCAGGGACTGCGTGACACTGACAGCCCCTCAGCACAGTAACAGCTCTTTGATACTGAAATAACTGAGCTGTGACCAACATGGCTGCAGCTGTTCTTCCTCTCTGCTTTCAAGATCAGGCTTCAAACTTTCCTTTTTGCTAAAGCATATAGTTAGGGCTGGACCAGGTGACCCTGACTCCTCCCTTAGTTATGCTGCAATAGACATAGGCTGCCGGGGGATTCCCATGATGCATTGGGTGTTTCTTCTTCACTCACTATGTGTTAACAGACCTCTCTGCATTGAATCATATCTGTTATTAACCTCTGTCTCTCTTCCACAGCATGTCTTTATCCTGTCTTCCTTCTCTCACCCCAACCAATCACAGCAGATGGCCCCGCCCCTCCCTGAGCCTGGTTCTGCCTGAGGTTTCTTCCTGTTAAAAGGGAGTTTTTCCTTCCCGCTGTCGCCAAAGTGCTGCTCATAGGGGGTCATATGATTGTTGGGTTTTTCTCTGTATGTGTTATTGCAGGGTCGACCTTACAATATAAAGCACCCTGAGGCGACTGTTGTTGTGATTTGGCGCTGTGTAAATAACATTGAAATGAAATGTGAACAGGAAGTGGAATCATGTAGTGGAGAAAGCAGAGGCATTTTTATCGTCAGCTGGATTTTGAGTGGATACGAGATGTTCCCAGTGATTCGTGGAAATTAGCCGTCAGATCAAATTATCTCTGAGACCCTCGACGGGGTTCCAGCGTCGCCGCTCTGGGCCTTAAGTAAAGATCATATCCTTCAGCCACAGTCTTTAAAACACAAACGGCTGGCTACAGGAGCCCGCTGGGCCCAATTCAGAAGGATGGATTGTTTTATTTTCAGGGAGAATATCATCTGTTTTACCCTCTAAATGTGCTGTTATCACAGGCACGGCACATCCTGTTGAGACCTGTGAGTGAGGACTGTGTTATCTCGCTGCTGCAGCTCAGGGAAACATGTCGCCTGGTTTTAGCCTGAAATACAGCAGCTCTGTTCATTAAAGAAAGGGCGGTCGTGGCTCAAGAGTTGGGAGTTCGTCTTGTAATCGGAAGGTTGCCGGTTCGAGCCCCGGCTTGGACAGTCTCGGTCGTTGTGTCCTTGGGCAAGACACTTCACCCGTTGCCTACTGGTGGTGGTCAGAGGGCCCGGTGGCGCCAGTGTCCGGCAGCCTCGCCTCTGTCAGTGCGCCCCAGGGTGGCTGTGGCTACAATGTAGCTGCCATCACCAGTGTGTGAATGGGTGGATGACAGGTTGTGTAAAGCGCTTTGGGGTCCTTAGGGACTAGAAAAGCACTATATAAATACAGGCCATTTACCATTAGCGCGTCGCGAGCTTTTGACTTCCTGTGTTTGTTCCGGGTCTCAGTTTATTTGAGGCCCTTCTCTGTTTGCCGAGAGGCTGCAGAGGATTTTTCTGTCAGTCACAGAAGGATTTGAGTGATGTGGTGTGTTTGTCATGCAGGGACTCTGCTGAGGAACTTTCCAACAACACAGTTTTAGTCTTTAATCATTGGCTTTTGGTCAAGATGACAAAAACCGTACAGACTGATCAGAGGGGAAACCGACAAAACTAACAAATGTTCAAAGTGTTACTGTGAGCAGAGAGAAACATGGCCGACACCAGTGCAGCAGTGACTAAAACACTTTGACCATGACGGCCTTCGCTGTGGTGAGCCGACGATCTCAACGACTGTGACCGCTGATTACTCACAGGCGTCGCCACTACGAGGAGATGCAGCGGCTCCGCCCCGCACCATGACAGAAACCTAACGAGTCGGGCTTGCTGATTTGACGACTGCGTTGGTGCCAGCTGTTGTTGTGTGTGTGGTTTTATTTTGTTGACGAGTGATGTGCTGAGGATCGGTGCAGGGCTTCCCGGAGCATCGCACTGATCCACTGACAGCTGTCTGCACGTCCACGGCGAGGGCGAGCTGCTCACACAGGATTCAGTTACTTTTACAAGCAGCAGAGATGTGAGACTCTGGAGGAGATGAAGATCCTCGGCGTGTGACTCTCAGAATAAAACGCTGAAATGGTCAGTCTGAACACGCTGACATGAAACACATCATTTTAGATTCGGTTTGATCTGCTGAGGATGAGCACGCCGCTCAGAGAGAAATCCCTCTGCGTCTGCACGATGACGCTCTCCAGCACGTCCAATGTGCCGTGCCGATTCAGTTCAGAGAGCCGCCGCTGCAGCAGATGCGGCCCGCTGGGTAATAATGGAGGGTGAAGGAATCTGTCAGAGACGCGAGAACAGCGAGGAGATGGTGACGCTCTCACACTCAAACAGTGTTTAATGGATCTAATTCATGTTCAGCGCTGCCCCGTTTTTAATTAGAAACTCTGGACGGGCCGGACGGCGTGCAGACGGAGCGCGCTCACAAATCTCACATGCTCATAAATGTCTTATTTTTATATGAGGCAAAGATCAAATTCAGCTTCTTCTTCTGATACATTCATGGAAACCTCCATCTGGGGTCTCCGCCGCCTGTTTGTTTTGACCTCTGACCCCCTGGAGGTTCAGGTCTCACACGGAGGCTCGCAGCGGCGCCATCCTCCCACACAAGCGCTCGTTAATAGACATCAGTGACGAGCAGAAGGTCAGTAAATCCGAGTCCTCTGCCGTCGTCACGGCGCATTAATGTCAGATGGGAATGCCAGCGTGTAGGATCATCGCTGCCTCTGATTGGCTGTTTCGTTTTCCTGTCAGGGCTGCCGATCGATGCTTCAGCTCTCCCGTCATCTCTCTCCTCGCCTCAGAGGCGTGGACCGTCCTCGCCTCCCAGCTCACCTCGCCGTCTCAGATCAATGCTGGCCGAGTTTTATTGAAGCCGGCAGGGGGCGAAGAGGAAGTCCACAGGAAGTCCAGTCATGTTGATGTGATCCATACAAAGCGATTCACACTTCATAATAATCCTTCTTTGTCTTATTCTGGGCCTTGTAACCGGAAGGTCGCCGGTTCGATCCCTGGGCTCTCTGTCCTGGTCGTTGTGTCCTTGGGCAAGACACTTCACCTACCGCCTACTGGTGTTGGCCAGAGGGGCCGATGGCGCGATACGGCAGCCTGGCTTCTGTCAGTCTGCCCCAGGGCAGCTGTGGCTACACCTGTAGCTGCCTCCACCAGTGTGAATGTGAGAGTGAATGAATAGTGGCATTGTAAAGTGCTATATAAATGCAATCCAATCCATTTG
Source organism: Astatotilapia calliptera (assembly GCF_964374335.1). NCBI lineage: Eukaryota > Metazoa > Chordata > Actinopteri > Cichliformes > Cichlidae > Astatotilapia > Astatotilapia calliptera. The sequence continues at coordinate 810,481 of NC_137426.1, read as the reverse complement.
AGCCGTAAAACAAACGTGTTCAGCGCCTCGTTCTGCTCACCTCAGCACCTCATGTTCACAACTCCTGTTCAGACTTCTTCAGTACAAAAACGATCAATAACTCCAGTTTTTATTAGCGGCTGAACAACAGAACCAATCAGCGTTAATATTAATGAGACCTCGTTAACCTGCAGCTCAGGCTGATGAACAGCCGAGCAGCAGAAGGTCCTAAAAGCTCGTGAAAACATCTAAACATGTTAATAAAAGCTTTGAATATTGTAACAGTAATAAAATGTGGTAAAAGTGGTTTTATAACTCTTATTTACATATATATAATTATCACAATGTGACATATACACCATAAAATGTTAAGAAAAGCATGAATTTACTTTATAATTTACCAGCAGATAAATACACATATATGTAATCATTTATAAGGGAACAGTCAAACACGGTCACACCATCTTATCATCAGAGCAACAGGAAAAGCTCACGCCATAAG
>NC_137426.1:795000-805000 GCF_964374335.1 Astatotilapia calliptera | reverse complement strand
GTTTCAACTTCACATGTTCGCAGATTCATCAGACTCAGAGCTGCAGCTCGACCTCATCGGGCCGACCAGCCCCTCACGTGATGCAGCTTTAATTAAGATTAAATGAGTGCCGGCCTGCAGATGCTCATCTGTGTGAAGCGATAACTGAAACAAATGAAAAGTGAAGTGCACACGTGAGGAAGCTTTCCTGTTATTCTCTGAGTCAGCAGGCCTGTGAAGACAAACGCTGCCAGGTATTTGTTTTCCAGAGTGCTGACCGAATAACGGCTCCTTAATACCGAACTCTGAACTGGCAGCTCGCAGCGAGAGGACCAACACTCGCCGATATCTGCCTCCGGGAGCTCTTGGGGAAATTTCTCCCCCGCAGCTGCTGTTTGTTTCACTTTAAATTTCATCTCCGGGTCTCAGTCTGTGTAAAATCCATCTGACCTCGCAGATCTGCAGATTTGATAAACGTGCAGCGGCTCAGGAGCAGATCTGCGATTGCTTTTGTGATTCACAGTCAGCTGTGTCGCACCTTCATTTGCATTCACACAGTCAGCTGTGATTTCCACACTAATACGTTTTCGTTTGAAAACATCTTTTTCTCTCCGTTTTGGCTTTCCATCCACACTCAGACGGCGTTTTGAAAACGCTCTCCAAAGCGGATGCATTTGAAAACGCTGTTTTGGCGTCGCAGTGTGGACGGCAAGAACGGAGCCTTTCGGAAACGATGACGCATTTTAGCCATGTGATGCAGTCATGTGACCAATTCGACTAAGACGGCAGACGTACTGTACAGCAGCAGTTTCGTTTGCTCTCAATTGTGACGGCCCTAATAAAGATTAATATCAGTTTGTAAGTGCTCCAGATAGCTACAGATAACAGTCGATGCTTTTCCTCGACATTTCATCGCAACTTTTCAAAGAGCAGGAAAGAAAAGGTCGAATCGTCCTACGTTTCACGTGTACACAGGAAGATTTCCAGTGTGGATGAAAAGGATTGAAAACGATAGTGTGGACGTGGAGCGTTCTTAGACGAAAACACCGTTTTCAAATTTATCCGGATTAGTGTAGACGCAGCCTTAAGCACTTTCATTGTCATTTATTCGAGACAGACCGCTGTCACGACATCCTGGGGAAAAATCACGATCATCATATCTTTAAAAAAATGTCAAGTACTTAAAAGCGAAGTCTTGGTAAGAACCAGCAGGGGGAGACTCCTTGCCGTTGCACTGCAGAGCGCCCCCTTGTGTTTTTGCTCTGTAACTGTCAGCCAATACCTCGCACATTCCCGCCTCTTGTCCTCCTTGAATTTTGACGTTTGTCTTCTTGTGTGGTCGGTGACACTTTGTAATCACCGCGCTTAATAAAGTGTAAAACCTGTAATCTGTTCTGTGTATAAACCTGGCTGATGTATATGATATAAGCTGTGGTCAAAGGTTTGGACAGCAGGTCCATCACAGGCTGATAACAGCCTGCAGCTGTCTGTGGGCAGGTGGCAGGCGCACTGCTGTAGCTCCATGTAACAACAGTAACAACAGCTTCATATGCAGGAAGCTCGATGAGTTGGATTCTTCCTCAGGAGCTCGTTCCTGGTGTTTCGAGGCTCCACTCGTCTCCTCCGTGGTTTTAATGGTCGTAGAAGTTTTTCTATTCAGTGATTTATGTCCGTGTGTCCTTCAGAGATCAGCGGACAGACTCAATGTTTTTATTTCCATCATTCAGACCGAAACCCAGAACAGCGCTCACGGGGAGATTGTCTGAATGAAGACGTGTCTTTGTTTCCTGCCGTGCTTTCTGAAAGCCTCCTTCATGCGTCTAATGTTCTGTCTCCTTCCAGCAATCATTGTCGTCTCTGCTGCCTGATGATTTTTTTCCTGTTGACGGTTCATCTGCTTCCTGTTTGTATCCGTCCAATTATTTTTTTGCACCCTTACAGTTTGAGCAGTCGGTGTTAAAAGGACTGTTTCTCCCACACTCGTCTTCAAATTACTGCTCAGGTGTGGCTCTTCAATGTAGTGTTCATTTCTTTATTTATAACGGATGCAGTGAAGCAGGGAGCCTGAAAAACATCCGGATGATTCTGGTCTGACAATAATTGTCCTGAAAGCTCCACAAGAAATGATTTGGATAATAACAGGAGTGTTGGACATGTGACTGAAAACAGCATCTACAATATAAAAAACAAGTTAGAAGTTCATCTTCAAAAAAGATGGTGTGTGCAGTTATTTCATTGTTGTTCCAATGAGTTAATTAAATACATTAAATATTCCTAAATATCATTTTTTAATTCTACGTAAGCTTTGCATTTTCTTGGAAAATAACTAACTGTGTCATCTGCATTTAGATGTTTCCAAACCTTCAGGAGCGACTGTAAGTGGATGTGTTCTGAGCAAACTAGGGGAGCAGCAGAGAACTGGTGTTTGTGCAGAAACCAGAAGAAAGTTTCTGGAAGAAATGAAATAAACATGAAAAGCAATGAAATGAACTCCAAACGTCTGATGTGTGCTGACACCGTGCAAAAACGTTCATTCACTTTATGTAGCAATAACTGTGATGGTAGACTTTGCATTCGTCTGATTTAACATTATCTTTGTTATCAGTGTTTTTCAAATTGTGCATACGTTTCCATGACACTGACATTTTCCTCTCTATAAGGCATAAATCATTTAATTTCCTCAAAAATCGTCAGTGTGCCTTATGTATGAATTCTGGTTGTGTTTACTGACCTCGAACCGATTTTATGTGGTACACGGCGCTCAAACATCTGTCAAAACTGTTTTAATGCGACTTTGCTAAGCTACAAAGCCGCACCGCTTGATGGATTGTTGGAGCATTACGGCTACTGTAGTCAGGAGCCTCGCAGAGGAATCTGGGTCCTAAACTCCATCCGTTTCAGGTCCCAAAGTCAAATGAACACTGCAGCATCACTGAGATGATCTTTACTAAAATGATCAGTGTTGCTGCTTTACCAGGTGTAACAATTAAGTTTAACATCCAGGCATCCATGAAAACAGAATTTATTACATTTAACGAAGGTAGAAGTTAGCAGGAAGTTAACAGGAAGTTAGCTCGCTAGCTTCCACCTAAACATGATATAGCATGTTCTGACTGAGAGATTTCTGAAAAGATTAAAACGTACAGCTCTGCTATCACTTCCAACATAAATGAAGACAGAAAACTAAACAGCAGTGATGTTTGTAGGGTTACTGAAGTTGGGCTAGCTGCAATATAATGATGTGCTACGTGTGGCTAGCGACACAGCTATGTTAGCATAACATTAGCACAGTGAAGCTGGAGGATGAACGCTAACTTTTTTCCACTCGATAAAAGTTAACATGAGGGTTCCTGATGGTTAGAGACAAATGCAATCACATGGCACGATGCTGTAAACGGACCAAACTTCAGTCAGGAGGACAACTGAGATAATCCATCCACAATACCAGGTTAGTCATTAATATACTGCAACAACATGGGAACAGAGCAGCTGCTAGAGAATTCAACATTAATGAATCAATGGTACAGAAGTGGAGGAAGAAAGAAGAATGAGTTGAGTGAAGTTTGACTTATCTGACTGTTTTGTTTTGCTTAATGCGCCTTATAGTCTGAAAAACACGGTAAAGTGAAAATGTCCTTGTTTAAGGTTTGTTGAACAGGTAACCTTCACGATTTGTGGTTCACCGTTTAAGTACTGAGACAATCAAATTCAATAACAGTTTTGATATTTGTCCACGTTTTCATCTAAAACCAGTCATGTCAGGATAAAAGAAAGAGTGCAGATGTAACAGGCTTGTTTCTGCGTTGTGAAAGGTAAAAGAAAGAAAGACCTCCAAGTAAATAACTCGCTCACTCCAGCTCCTGTGACCAAATACAAACAGTGGGGAAGAGGGTTAGCGCAACCCACCACAACTCCCAAGCTAGCCAGAATAATATATTCATGCTAGCACTAATGGCACCTAAAACACATTTGTGGCACACACTATTCTGCCCTCACTGATACACTGGATACAGTTATGCAGATAGATAAACTCCTCGACAACTGACAGGTGTATCGTCCCTTTTATTGACGCTGCCTTCAATTATCAACGGAGTGAAACTACAAACAGAAGGAATAAGCAATATTCAGTCTATATATTCACACGATAATGCAAATCAGTTGGCTAAACTAGCTAACATTGGAAAGAAAGTAAATCTGAATACAGTACACCTTTAACCATAAAAGTGCATAAATAATAGCAAATATAGTTGCATTAACTCTTGTTCAACTTAAATACTCACAAGCGATGCTTTCTGTAAAACAACGAAGAGGATGGATGCAGATGTTTATCTGAACAACATGCTGAGTCAGTCTTTTCTCAAAGTGTGCTGCATTACTAACTCTACAGCTAATAACAAACAAATCTTGGCATGAAAGAACTGTAGCGACTCTTGCTGGTGGGAAGAAGAACTACACCAGCACACACACATACTGCACATTTATAGCATCTAACGAAAAACACGGAACAATGATGACAATAATTGAACTGAAATCGCAATCAGAAACATCAGGGTGGCTAAATATGAATTATATGTGTGTTGTACAGGGTCTGGAAAGAAATGACACCAACCTCTCCCACAGGGGAACTGTAGAAAAGGGGAGAGGCCAAAGGGGTACCCCGTATTTATAGGATTGCACCAAAGAAGAAGAATGAGGGGCTCTAACTGACAATGACTGTAACTACAGGCTTGAAGGTCCTAACAGTCAGGTATAAAGAACACATTTTGTGTAATTATTACAATATGTAATCTATGACCGGGTTCCACAGACAGTGAATGGATGCAGAGCAGAAATCAGTTTATTACAAGCTTACCTTAAATAAATGTCTGCTACTGGAGTTTGCTGAATAATGAGTTGTGCTGTCTGCGTGCACATGTTGCTGAACCTCCATAAAAATGGTGTAAATAGATCAATTTTGATGAACAGCACAAACGTTTCTGCTCAGCCTGAAGTTCCCCTCAAATAAACTGTTGATATCTGCCTTTAAAGCTTAATGACTTTACCTGTTCATGTGTTTATCTCATTTATACAGTCGTAATTGTTGTTCTTGGTGTGTGTAGTTTATGAATGGGATGGATTTTAAATGTTGCTTGTCTCCAGGCTGGCGCAGTGTGGAGGTTACATTTGGTACTGCCCGCTGTTTTGTACTTATGGCTTTCACATGCACTCGTGTGTGTGGATGTGATGCTGGAGAAGAAGCAGACTGTGTCAGCACTGAGCTGAGAGCTGAAACTGTGGGAATGCAGATTAAGCGAAGAATGATTGACAGCTCCATGGTCCAAAACAATAATCCTGCCGAGTCCATCAGCCTCTCTGGCTGTCTGCTCTCAGTTTCTTCCCCCCGTTTTTGTCAGCCTTGTGTTTCTTGTATCAGAGACGTGAGCTCAGAGATGTTTGGATAACAAACATGTAAATGGAGGCTTTGCTTGTTTTCTGAGGGTATCCCTGCACCTCGTGATGTCCGTCTCATTTCTCTGGGTTTTCTTCTGTGAACTCCACAATGTTTGCAGGGTGAAAATGTGGATCTGATTATTTTAGATTCTGATCGTTGTTCTCCCCGAGTGGGTCCTGAGTGTGAATGGATGTGTGTGTCTCTGTGTTAGCCATGTGCAAGTGTACCCTGCTTTTTGTGACCCTGAGTCACAAGTGGAAGAGGATGGATGGATGGGTGGGTGGATGGATAGGTGGGTGGATAGGTGGATGGATGGGTGGGTAGATGGGTGGGTGGATGGGTGGATGGATGCGTGGATGGATGGGTGGGTAGACGGGTGGATGGATGCGTGGATGAATGGGTGGCTAGACGGGTGAGTGGATGGATGGATGGATGGATGGATGGATGGATGGATGGATGGATGGATGGATGGATGCATGGATGGATGGATGGATGGATGGGTGGGTGGGTGGGTGGTGGATGGATGCATGGATGGATGGATGGATGCGTGAATGGATGGGTGGATGGATGGGTGGGTGGATGGGTGTATGGATGGATGCGTGGATGGATGGATAGATGGATGGGTGGGAAGACGGATGGGTGGGTGGATGGATGGATGGGTGGATGGATGCGTGGATGGATGGGTGGCTAGATGGGTGGATGGATGCATGGATGGATGGATGTGTGGATGGATGGATGGATGGATGGATGGATGGATGGATGGATGGATGCGTGAATGGGTGGGTGGATGGATGAGTGGGTGGGTGGATGGATGGGTGGATGGATGGATGGATGGATGGATGGGTGGGTGGGTAGACGGGTGGGTGGGTGGGTGGATGTATGCGTGGATGGGTGGGTGGATGGATGGATGGATGGATGGATGGGTGGATAGATGGTGGGTGGGTAGATGGTGGGTGATGACGAGGGTGAAATGTGTGGGACTGGGCTGAACTATAAGCTGTGTTTTGTTCTTTAATGATAATGATTTGCTATCATGTGACTGAGTGAATCCACGAATCCTTTGATTTCATAGAAACAGTTCAAAGTGCTGCAGTGGAAACAGTCGTGTCATCTGCATACAGGTGTTTCTGCACCTCCATCAGAGGCTCCGTGGCCGACTGAGCTGTAACAACCTGACAGAGTAACAGAGACCCCCCCCCCCCACCCCCCCGCAGCAGTCTGATGCAGCTGCTCTCCTCCACCCCCTCCTCTCTGCTGGTCTGAGCGTTCATTAGTCTGCAGAGATACGAGCTGCAGCTAAGCAGTTAATGCAGCATCCGATCTGCCTGTTTGATTACCTGGGAATCCCGGAAGGCATCCATCAGCCGGTTATGAGCTTCATCTTCCGCCGCAGGCTCTGAGCAGCACCACCGCTGCACTCATCGCCACGGTGACGACTTAAAGGATAGAAATGAAAAGAGAGGCGGGTTTTACTTCATCACGGCACATCGTGTTGCCCGGGGAACGATGGCACGTCTGAAGTTATTCAGGGAGAGATCTGTCAGACGTTGAGCAGCGTGCTTCACGGGCCGGAATAATGTTTTCTCAGCCGATCAGACAGCCATTCATCACCAAACCTCTGCTCGCTGCTAAATATTCCACTCTGTCGAGGCCCATCCATCCTTCCTCTTATGTTTCCCCATCGCACCGACACTGACGGAGCTGCTCTCCACACTTCTCTCCTCAATTAGTTCCAGATTTGATGCCGAGCATTTTTAAGAAAGTCAGCATGAACATCTGAAGCTGGAGTGTTCAGGTGAGCTGCAGTCGGTAACGCCTGAAGACGCTGCGCTTTGGTTTTGGTGCACACCGGATCGATTTCATGTAAGACAAAAAGCATAAAGTGTTAGACATCCATATAAAAATAGAATTATTCACTTGTTTAAAACATCCTTTTCATACCTCATAACATGATTGAATTTAAGGATTTAAATGATTTGATTATGTCAGGTGTGAGACATGTTGGTGAGATAATAAACCATCCATTCATTTTCCATTCGGCTGTTCACGCTCTGACTTACAACCAATTTACCATCACCCAGCACCCAGCATGCTCTTCTTTGGACTGTGGGAGAGGACCCTCGCTCACGGGGGGAGAACATCCACACAGAGCACGAGCCGGCTGCAGGATTTGTCAGGACGGTCCCGGAGCCACCACAGCACCGGCTCTCCCGGTGGAATAATGAGGTCGTGGTTTGTTCTCGAGCGCTGCGGAGCTGTAACGTCGGTGCTTCATTAAAGTAAAATAAATCTCACAGATTAAAACGATGACTCGATGAACGATGAATCCGATGACTCGGCCGCTGCTTACGTACCTCACTCGTGGATTCCTCACTGAAGCTCTTCCACGATCTCTCTGCATCTGCTGCGTCTCCAGGCCAAAGAGCAGAGATAGAGCAGACCCTGTACAATCAGCCCGCTCACGCCTCTGATAAGCTAAGAGGCTTAAAATGGGAGTCAAAGGAGTGGAACTGGGATGAAGTGATCCGGAGCGTCTCAGGGCAGGAGCACTTCCTGTTTGGACACGCGTTAAACTATCCTGACCTGTGATTCAGCGCCTCGTGCCGTTAATCTCAAGCAACAGATTCAGAGCTCAAAGAAGGAAATGAATCAATATAATCAATAAATGATTGAAATTTATGTCCGTCGAGGAATTGTTGTGTAATAAACCACGAGAAGGAGGCAGAGGCGTGTCGGTGAGCTCATCACGCCGCTGACAACGCCTGCTCGTCCAGAGAGACGGTGCTGAGCGCAGGGCGGGGCCGGTGTGATGTCAGCAGAGCTGTGGGATAAAGGTTCGCTTTATTCTGTCATCGACCCCTCTGACCCTGTGAATGCCTCGGCTCCACCTCGCAGCGCGGTGACATTTAAAGAAGCTCTGATATCGCCATAGAGCGCTTCACTGTCTTTGTTCGCCGTGACCGGCGCTCATCCACCTGCCTACACTCGCGTTTCCAGTCTGAGTCAGACTCATTTCCCAGTAACACATGAATGTTTCTGGGCGCTGTAATCAGCGAAGCTCTGACACAAACCGTCCTGACTGAAGCGTAGCAGCAGGTGAAGCGTCCTGCTGACGCCTAACAGCCGGGGCCAGTCGCCGCTGACCCGCTGCTGCTGAGCCCATCGGCACTAGAAATACTAGTTAGTTAAATATTATTTTGTTAATGTATAATAACACTTTTACCCACAGCTACAGCTCTGAGAGACGCCCTTTAATTTTGGAATAGACCTTAAATAAAGTGAATAGCTGTGATAAATCTGACTAAACTAATAAATGAGGTCAAATAAAAGGAGCTGAAAGGGAAAAATGAAGCCAAACCACAGAACTAAAAATCTAATTAAAATAAAATATCAGCTAATTACATCAAAATGTTAAATATTCAATAATTAATTAAATATAAACTGAATATTATAAAACAAAAAAAACAAAGTAAAATAAAACAGGAACGTCTGAATAAAGTTCATTAAAACACTGATGAAGATGACGTGAACATGAGATGCTGACAGACGCCGTCCCGAGGCCCAGCACAGTTTTGCTTTCTGATGTGCTCAGACATGTTTGTGGATCACAGAAACACGGATCGATCCTGGTTATCAGGGCGTCCCGTGGAAGAAAACCATCCAGGTTTGAGGGTTTCTGAGCGCTGCTGACTCTCTGCCCTCCTGCAGTGGCACAAATTTCCAACAAATAGATTAGAAATAATTAGATAAGGAATAATTAGATTAGGAATAATTCTAGCAAATTATGTAGATCCAATTAAAGCGGGATAAACCTGCAGCTACTGGAGTGGAGCAGCTGCCTCAGTGGAGCTCCAGCATTAATGAAACAGCAGAAATCACTTAAAGACGGAGTCTCCACGTGAGCCCGGAAACCTGCGCTCACAAAGAAAGAAGTCGGAGTCACAGAAACACGAACACTGACAAACCTCACAGGAAAAATCCACAGTTCACACAGAGCAGCCAAAGCAAGTGTTCAGACCGCCGTCAGCTCCTCTCAGGGTCAACTCACAGACTCACGTCAATGAACCGTTTGGACTCCTCGACGTTTGTTGTTATGAGCAAAGAAATGTACACACACACACACACACACACACACACACACACACACACACACAGACACACACACACACACTGTCCAGTAATCGTGCACACACACACACACACACACACACACTGCCCAGTAATCGTGCACACACACACACACACACACACACACACACACACACACACACACACTGCCCAGTAATCGTGCACACACACACACACACACACACACACACACACTGCCCAGTAATCGTGCACACACACACACACACACATTGTCCAGTAATCGTGCACACACACACACACACACACACTGTCCAGTAATCGTGCACACACACACACACACACACACACACACACACACACACACTGCCCAGTAATCGTGCACACACACACACACACACACACACACACACACACACTGCCCAGTAATCGTGCACACACACACACACACACACACAGTCCAGTAATCGTGCACACACACACACACACACACTGTCCAGTAAT
>NC_137426.1:775000-790000 GCF_964374335.1 Astatotilapia calliptera | reverse complement strand
TAGTAAAACAGTTTTTCCTCCCTGTTTGTCACAAAGAGCTGAGAAAGGGGAAACCAAATCCCATCTGTGAGAGAGCAACACAATCAGATAGAGACAACCCGGACGCCCGCAGAGAGCTCCAGATGTTCCTCTCATGTAAACAACAGCTTTACCATCGACCCATTTTCTCTTTTTGGCACCCCGGCGCGTTCCCACGAGACGAGGAAGAGGGGAGGGAGGAGGCTGCGAGCGGAGGGATACTCCACGGAGCCGACGCCGCTCCGACACACTTTGAAGGGATGAGGCCTCGAGAGGAAGGAGAAGGCCTCGGCTCTTTCCCCGGAGCCGCTGAAATAAGCCGATCACAGGGAGAGGCGGGACAACGGGCTGCTCTGTTTTACAGACATCAGTCGTCTCACACGCAGCCACGGTATTTATGGAAATCAGGTCTGAAAAATCAGGTCTCAATTTCATGTCACATGACAGTGTGAACGCCAGTGTAACGCTCGCCTTCCTCAGTGTTGCATTATGGGTCGTTTGCAGGCTGTTTGCAGGATTTTATAGTATCTCATCAAACACACACACACTGCCTGTAAAGTCATCTACAAATGCTGTTATTACACAAAGTATATTCAAACGTTAACTGTGACGCCTCTCCCTGCACTGATCACATGTGTGCGAGCGTCTCACGCAGTCAGCCTCTGACCACGGACGCAGCGAGGCCTGGCTTTAAATTGAAGACCACCACTATTATTATTATTGTTATTATAATTATCATTATTGTTATTGTTATAGTCATACAGGTTTTTTAAAAATGGGTCAGAAAATACTCTGAATTTCAATTAAATGTAAAAATATATAGCTGCATGTAAAGAAGTGTCTCCATGGAAACGATATTCAGCCCGAGCCTGTTCCTGTAAACAGCCGTCCCATTGGCTTAGAGTGAGTCTGGTTTAGTAACACACGTTTGTAAGAACGTTCCCACACGTATCAGTACATGAGGCTCTGGAGTACCCCAGCGGCTGATGTTAGATCCCTGTTAGAGCCTCGTGTTTGAAGCGAACATGTTCCTGAAAACACTCCGTGTTGTAAACGCGGTTTTTAAGCTCCACTGATCGCAGCGTGAAAGCGTTCTGCTTTCTGCTCACGTGTCGTACAGCAGGCGCTCCCAGAGGTTATCAGCAGAGCCACCAGCACAGAGGCAAAAAACAAAGGCCGCTTGTATCTGTGATGTGAGGAGAAACCACGGCGACAGGTGTGGTCGCCAAGGTGATGCAGGCTTGTGCAGATTTGCAAAGTTCTGATTAAAGACGAGGCCAAAGAAGCTTCTGGACTTTTGTTTCATCCAAGTAAGGGAAACATGAGATCCTGTCAGGTGACGTGTCACACATGCATCACACACATTCAATTCAATTCAATAAAACTTTATTGATCCTGAAGGTTGACCCCGAAGGAAATTAGGTTAGGGCTGCCGACCTTTGCCGGCGCCGACTTACCCTTCTGACCATACATACATTACACAACCATCACATGGGGAAGACAGGTCAGAGGTATAACAATGGAAAATGCACCACATGAGGAAAGATAAGGAGAAAAAAATAACTCCCCCCAGACTGAGCTCCAACAGGGAGATCAGTTTGAGAACAGAAAAAACACCTCTGCAAATGAAAACACTCTTAATACACCAAAGAAACACATGACAAGCAGCAGGGGGGGTAAAGGTGAGAGACAGCCGATTTAGACAGCACATCCGGGCCTGTGTGCGCTGGTCTCCTTGATCCACCGTCAGCATCGGAAGGGAATAAGCGTCGAAGGCGTTTGGAAAGGGAGGGGGGATGAGTGTGTGCATATCAGTGTATATGTATGTGTGTGTGTCCAGAGTTCAGCTGAGACAGTGTCCTTCGCCCTATCAGGCTAAGTAAACAGTCTGCCAGCCAACCCAGGTGGCCTTGCATGGGATGGGGGGAACAGTCTAAACACAGTCATTATCAGGGTGTTGTTGTTCAGCTCCAGCCTTGAGGCCGCAGCTGGCGCCAAAGGGGTCTCCGCATGAAGTGATGATGGTTTTTACTTTAGTGCGAACAACTCATATGAATTTCAAAGCAGTTCTACAGTCCAACACTGGTCTCTCACTCTCCCGTTGGAGAGCCGCGAGCTTCTCCATGATGTTATCAAACTTATGTTCTGTGATGTTGTCGTTCTTTTTGCTCAAAGAGCAGGTTCTGAGAACTCACGACCGCAGTGCACTTCCCCAAGATGTGATCAAATTTGCGCTCAAAGGTGTTATTCGAGCGAGCCCCTCCAGATGTAATCCAGTTTTTCACTCAGAGCTCTTGTTCTGAGTGTTCACGGCAGCCGTAGCCTCTCCAAGATCTTCTCCGTGCTGACTCAATGAGCCCATTTTTAGAAACTCACGCCTCTCCCATCGCTTCAATCCCAGCGGGCAGCCTTGTGGGGGTTTGAACAGCCGGTTCCACTTTCTTAATTCTTCGATAAGTCAGGGCCAAGCCAGCTCCGATCAGCCAGAACCCTGTTACCATGGTTCCGAATAGGTAGATATCTTCAGCACTCAGGCTCACCTGAGCCTAAACTTCTCGTTGAGAAGGGGTGTCAATTGCATTTAGGGACCAGTTGATCAAATCCATAATTTCTCTTTTAGGTTTTAGAGAACAGACTGAGAGAGTGTTCCAGGGAAAGTAATACAAAAAACACGAGACTAGACAAGGACACAAGAGGCTAAGCAGGGAAGCTAAGGGAGAGGAGGAGGAGGAGAAAAGTGCGACCGCCTTCGTCAAGAGCAAGAGCAGACGCACGCACACACAGGCACGCGCACACATGCATCACACACGCACACACACACGCTGCGTGTGTGTGTGCGTGTGCAGATGTAGTTAATGTGTGCGTGTGTTTGTGTTTCCGAGCCGCGGGGCTCGTTCTTCTCTCTGGCAGTTATTGTAGCAAATTCAGTGTCAATTGATGAGCTCCCCGGGGTGGACGGGTCCACAGAGGGGCTGTTTGGCTGCGCTCGCGGCCCCCGAGCTGTTTATTTCTCCCCACTCATCAACAGAAGCACCGGGAGGAAGTAATAACGGAGGGGGAGGAGGAGGGAGAACAAAGGAGAGGAAGGGCTGTAAAATATGAAGATGAGAAAGGAGGAGATTAGTTTTGCTCTTGGAGACGAGATGAAGAGTTTGACCTCGGTGGAGTCGCCCGTTCGTGGCCGTTAGCTTCAGCACGTGCTGCAGCTCGGACGCTGCTTTGAAAAGCGCTCGGACAGTAACGCGTCAGCGTCTGCCTTACGTTCGCTGACGCGTGACGTGTGTCAAAGCGGACGTGGCCTGAAACGTGAGGAGCTGCGCCTCTGTGGCTTCCACCGCTCGCTCCGTCTCCCCATTCATCATCTCTAATGAGGCAGAGCGCGCTCAGAGAGACTGAAATATCTCCCTCAGCAGTGGGAGCCACAGTCCTAGCACCGTCCTCCTCCACCCGTCATATATGATGCATCTTCCTTGAGCAAGGCCTCATGGGAAATCTAAGCTGAGAAATGCCTCTTAGTGCTTGAATACATGCGATGTAGTTTCTTCTGTCAAACAAAGAAACTGTCGGCTGCTCAGGCCTGTGTTTAAGCAGGTAAACAGCCAATGAGAGCAGAGCCACGGTCACACACACAAGGTCGTGTTTTAATGTCAGAGATGCTTTCTGTTGCCAGTGTGTGCCTCAAACAGCCTGCGGGCTCATTTCTGTCCAAGGTTGTACTTAAGTCTGACGTCATCAGCCGTCGTCTTCGGTTCCCAAACTCAAAGAAACACTGACATCACTGAGAGATTCGCTCATCCAATAAAATGATCAGTGTGGCTGCTCTCACAGGTGTTCCAATAACCTTAAACATCTGGGCACAGAGAAGAGGTTAGCAGTTAGCTGAGCTAGTTTCCATCTGCAGATCATACACGCTGATGTGACTGAGGGATTGATCCAACTGTGAGCACAGATGAAAACCAGCAGCGACGTTTGCAGGGTTACTGAAGTGGAGCTAAACAATGCCCATAATAATGTGCTACGGTTAGGACACACATGATGGAAAGACTTTAGCGCAGTGAAGGTGGAGGATGAGCATTGACTTTTTTCCATTCAGTAAACGTATACGGGAGGTCCTGATGGGCGGAGCCAACTGACATCACACTGCAGGGACAGCAGCAAGTTCAAGCTTCAGCTTTTATTCTCATATACAGACAAACAGTGTAGCAGCGTTCACCTAGAATGAAATCGCTCGCTTTACATGAACATACAGAAAGTGTACAGGTATATTAAGAAAGAAAATAATAATAAAATAATAAAGTAATAAATATTAAGAGAATTAAAACTATTTTTGGTATTTACAGGTTGTGCAAAACTTGTGCAGTTAGGATTTAAAATGGTTTAAAGTGGCAGTGGGTGGAGTCCAGTAACTGTAGTGAGTGTGTGCAGCCTGATGGCTTGTGGGTAGAAGCCATGTCTTGATGCGTGCTCAGTCATCCAGGTAAGTAATCTGGACGTTTTCAGTTACGTGTTGTTTGTGCCGACACAGAAGGAAAATATGAATGTTCGTGATGTTCCTCGTGGGGACGCAGCGGCGCCACAGCGCTTGTGTGGGCGTGTACAGGTGTGATTGTGGAAATGAAGAGTCTGAAAAGTTCCTCAAAGTTTGGAGGAAAAGCGCAGGTACAGCAGCATGTTTTAGCTGATTAAACAGGATCACAAACTCATTTCTAGGCCAGGGCCCTGTTTCAGGAAGCCGGTTTAGTGGAAAAACTGAGTAAGTATACCCTGAGTTAACGAAAACTCTGGGTTTTCGGTTTCACAAAGCGAGTTCAGATGAAGCCTCAGTGAGTCACTATGACGACACACTCCGTGAAGCTAACCTGCCCCCTAGCAGGTTTACTACAACTAACCCTGACTGTCTCCGCCTCTGTGTCGGAAACCTGACTGTAGGAAGTGTCGGACATGGCGTGCCCCGTCCTTGAAGAGCCAGTAGATCGTGAAGCCCAAATTCTCCGCAGAGCTCTCCGCCGGGAGAGAGTGATTAGAGCGCGTTTGGACATTTTATCATTTCCTGATGATTTCCTGTGTGAACGTTACCGTTTCTCAGCACAATCTATAATTTATTTGGATAACATCCTCAGGCCATATATTACGCATGTGACACATCGCGGACATCCTCTCAGTTCTGTACATATTATTTGTATCGCACTTCGGTTTTTTGCAAACGGGAGCTTTCTGTATAATATTGATGACGCTGAGCACGTTTCCAAGGCTACCGTCTGTCGGGCAGTCAGGAATGTTACAGTTGCACTGAAACGTCTCCTGTACTCGTCTGTGGTGTTCCCCGGTCACAGACCCACAAGATTTATCAAAGAGGGATGCCACAAAATTGCAGGTATCAGGATGAACGAAACTTAATTCATGATGTGGTGATACTTGGACTACTACTTAAATTTTACATTTATTTTCAGGGTTCCCAGGCGTGATTGGCTGTACAGATGGCACTCACATTCCAATCATTGCTCCTTCAGTAAATGAAGGAGACTATGTGAACAGGAAGTCTTTCCACAGCATTAATGTACAGGTACATAGTTCCCTGTAGCATTTCAAACTAACAAATTATTTCATTATAGTAATGGATGCTAATTTGTGTTCTCTGCACTGTGAAGATCATATGTGATGCTGCCAACATTATCACAAATGTGGAAGCCAAGTGGCCAGGCTCTGTCCATGACTCACAAATATTCCGTGAATGTACACTGAGCACAAAATGTGGACATGGTGAGTTGAGAATACTGTAAAATATATAAAGACCAATTGCTTCAGGGACATTTGAACTGAAGTGTATCCTTCTGTCTTAGGAGAGTTCACTGGCTACTTGCTTGGTGATAGGGGGTATCCATGTTTACCCTATTTGCTTACCCCTTACCCTGACCCTGAACCGGGCCCACAGCAGCGATATAATCTGGCTAATTGCAGGACAAGAGCCAGAATTGAAATGACTATCGGAATGCTTAAGGCCCGGTTCCAGTGCCTGCAAAGACTCAGGGTCACCCCAGAAAGGGCATGTGACATTATTGTGGCATGTGTGATTCTTCACAACATTGCCACAATTAGAGGAGAACACTGTCCTTCTGAACCAAACATCAGCAGTGATCCAAACCATGAACATCCTGACCCTCCCACGGACATACAAGATGGAAGAGCAGTCAGAGACACCATATGTCACAATCATTTCCTTTGACCCATCACCTCAACATGTTGAAAGAAGAATAAACAGATTTTTTGTTCAACTGGCTTTATTGGTCGCCTGTGTTTCCTGTACACAAAGTATTAAAAGATGTAAACCTCATAAAGTGTCTCTGTTGCTTCCTCCTCTGTAACAGCTGTCAATGTTTCTTCATTATTTTCCTGTAGTAAAGAAATAAACAACATTGCTGTTCTACTGTAAACTCATATAATCTGTGGAGTATTACTCACAACTGCATGTTGGTCTGGCTCAACAGGAGGCTGCACCAGATGCAGTACACCACCACCATCAACTGATAGAATATGAGGTTTATACAGGTCACTTATAACTTACAAGGGACCAAATGGCAATTAACAAACATACCAAGCACCTTACACTTCATTGTCATTATGCTCTCAAAGACAACCAAGACTGAGGGAAGGCAAAATCAGTAGGAAAATAACTTCACTACAAAATAATCCATTATGGTGAAGAGTTTATCAAATGAATGAGTAGCACTGCAAAGGTGACTGTGAAGAAAGGATGTATGCACATCATGTATTATTTTGAATTTACCCCCTATGTAGGCACTTGTGTCTTGCGGGGTTATTGACTCAGAGGATGTCCCCGCAGAGATGCCTTCGGCCACAGGGCGCCCACTGTTTTGGCTGAGGGCCAACTGCTCAGCCTCTGTGAGTGGTGGTGGTGGAGGACCCCCACCTGTTTTTCGGGCCTCCGCTTTTTTTCTGTTGGCTATAACGGGTCACATTTGAGCATACAGAGTAAGCAAATATGTACTTGTAATGTGCTCAGATAATTTCAATAAGTGCTTACAGAAAGAAAATTAATGTAGCCTCTAACTGCAATTGATTTACATGGGACAAACAGACCAAGCACTGTGGCTCATAATACAATTACACCTCACCTGTTTGGACTATATTTTTATATTTCATTTTTACTTGCTGCCAGGAACGTTTGGGGCCTGTTGGGTTGCACCTGCGCTCACATCACGTCACAAAATAAAATGTATAAAATAACAAATAAAATAACATATGATAAAATAACGTGTTAAATGGGTGGAAATCCCTCGATCAATGTTTAAATTAACACTCACGCATTGACTCTGTCGGCTTTGTTTTGCCATGCATGCTCCCTTTCTTTTGCAGCTGAGCCTGTGTTACTTTTTTCCGCGGAATTTGCATGTTATCGGCATATACTGCCATCAGAATTTTGGCCTCAAGCGCTGTGAAATACATTGACCGCGCCTTCTTTCCCTCCGTCTCCATGGTGACTCGCTTAATCTGTGCTCCGCTTATCAGGGCTTTATGTATCCTCGTCCGCGCGCTTCACTTGGGGTTAAAGCAACTCCGCGTTGATTGAACTAATTGTTATCAGCCTTTCTGAAACCGAATATTACGAGTTGGACAGTTCGGGGTTACTCAACCCTGAGTATCGTTTTTCACTCTGAGTTTTCTAAACCGGCTTCCTGAAACAGGGCCCAGATGTTTGTCAGATGTTTGTTGATAACCAGCATTAAATTTACCTGTAGGAGATGTTCCTGCTAAACCGAGCAGACGGCTTCCATCTGACAGCGTCTGAATCAGATAAAGGTTATCAGGAAGGAGAACGAGGACGCCTCCAGCAGAGCGACACCGTGAGCTGAGAGGACTTCCTGCTGCTCCCCTGTGCTCGCTTCAGTCTCCATCAGACTGGACGTTACGATGGTTAAATCCTTCTGAGAGGGGAGACCTGGACTAAACTAAAGCTCACTCGTGTCACTTCCTGTCGTCTCCTCTGAACGTGACTCAAAGAGACTTACTTTGTGACATGTGGTTAAAACCACTCAGCAGAGGTGAGGAGGCACTGAGCATGCTCTGTCAGCGGGGAGGGCCGAGGAGAGGCCAGGCCTCAGCCGTCTGAGGAGGTTGTTGCTACCCGATTCATACCGGAAACCCAATGTTGGCAAAGAGAGGAAGTGACGTAAGATTTGCGCATGCAGGGTACGGATCGGGTTTCCGGCACGGATCGGGTAGCGACAGAGTCTCTGGGAGAAGACCGCCAAGCCCGTCCAGTCGTCACACACATTTAAAACGTGACGAGGACTCATTGATGACCGCTGAGCCGTCTCCTCCTTCAGTTTGGCTCTGACTGACGTGTTTGGAGGCTGCTTCAGCAGGACGACCCCGGTCCATCACCCACTCACGCTGTCACTTTTCATTAACAGCCACGGGGGCGTGTTTGAGCGCCGTGAAGCTTCACGACTGCCACGAGCTCTGATTCCAAATTACAGAGGGGACAGCATGATTGATGACTTGTTGGTGGTGATTAGATGGCTGAAAACTGTCTGCACTGCAGGCTGAACAGTCAGGAAGCATCGCGCTGAGAGTTACTTTCCTGCCGACGAGCCCGATTACAGAAGAGAGGGTCGACCATCGAGCTGTGAGAGTACAGATGCTCTTCTAGGCTCCACGCAGCATCGCTGCCTGCTAACAGGCTAATTACGTTTACAAATTATTATTAATGTTTACTAAAGTCAGGCGTTTGTGATCTGACACACGTTTATGTTCTTTATGTGTTTTTGATGGTTCAGACATACAATAGCAGCTCCGCTGGCACATGTAACACGTCACATACATGACCTCAGGTACTGATGCGGCGTCGCTTGTTGTCATGGCAATAGTGAGACAGATCACACTAAGCATCCACATCATCCTTACAAACCAGTTTTTAACCAATGAATCAAAAGATGAATTATGTCAAGAGACTCACAAAGACTGTACATAAAAGATGGACCACCCAGTGGTCGCGGTCTTGTTGTGAAGACTCAGTGTTAGCGTGTAGACATCTGCCATGTTGGTTTCTTTAGAGCCAGAACTCAGTTTAGCTAAGTTATCAGCTGATCACACCAATCCCTGCTCCTCAGTAACATCCTGATAACATCCTCGAACTTCACCTCACAGCAGCCATATTGCTGGTCACGTGATGTCATTAAAAATGCTCCAACAGCACCAACACGGCCCAGTTAGCTGAGGTGAAGCCTAGCTAGCAGCTACAGCACCATCAGCCTGTCAGTCAAAGAGGCCACGCCTCTAATAATGCAAACAGATGAGGTATGAACACCCCGCAGGTGTTACGAAGGGGAATTTGTATCAGGCTGTAAACGTGCTCATTAGCTTAACATGTGACTGAGTCACTGCTGGACATTAAAGCATCACAGCTGTTGGTCCATCAGACCTTCACTGTGGCGGTTAAATGTGATGATCAACCTCCTCCCTTCCACGCCAAACATGAGCCCAGAATAGGAGCAGCAGGAGCGGGCCGTGTTTTAATTATTTCAGCCCTCAGCACCCGAGCAACTCCTCTCCTATGGGGAATGTTCTGATTCCGGTTTTGGTGCCTCCACATGAATTTTTCACAGTTCAATCTCACAGATGCTTGTTGTGACACAGCAGAAAGGCCTCGCACTCACAGAGAGTATCTGATGAGTCTGACAGCAGGCTGCAGTCCTACGCTGACACCGCCGAGACAAAAATACACCATCGCATTCACCACTCGTCTCGCTTCCCCCAATTAAAGTCGGGTTCCTTGTAGCTTTGTGGTATCCATGGTAACTGTGCAGTCTCCACCTACGTTATAGAGAACCCGGGAAACAGGAAGTCACGCAAAACATCATTTATTGGGCGAAAAGCTGATTCATTGATGCTCTTTTAATAGTTTCATGTCTGAGAAGGACGTCTGTGGTTTGGAAACTTTTAGCTTTGACAAAAACATGAATTCCTGCAGCTTTTTTAATGATTTCAGCTGAATGCTCCCGAATGCTTTCAGTCTGAATGAGCAGAAACACTGAACTTAGCCACCTGCAGCATTTTGCTGTAAAATTAGACGTCAACAAGCCAAAAATCAGCTGAACCTGGGAACATACATCCCACTGCTGCACAGCTCCAGGACACTGGGAGCTGTGGTTTCAGACAAGACGTGACTTAATGCAGCTGTGAGGTCATTTGTAGTATCTGTGATTGTATTTATGTATTTAAAGCACTGCAGGTGGTTTTTAATCAGACTGGCTTTTGACCCTTTGTTCGGTCAGACGGAGGCTGAAACACACGACAGTAGTCGAGCACCTTCCTCCCTCAGCTGTGATCAGACGCTCTCTGAGATTTACTGCCTGGCTTCTTTTCTGATTGGCTGCTTTGTCTCGTTCGTCACGCCTCCTGTCAGCTGACGGCCTCAGCGCCACAGGTCGCTGTAAATTACTCACGGCGAAGCTGTTTGGGGCTGACGCGTTCAGAAATATAGAAAACGGACGGTTTCATCATATGACGAGCTTCAGACCAAAGAAGATGAATGAAACCTGAAAGCCAATCGAACGTGGGAGCGGATCTGCAGTTTCAGGAGGAAAAACGGCAGATTAGTTTTCAGGTTT
Source organism: Astatotilapia calliptera (assembly GCF_964374335.1). NCBI lineage: Eukaryota > Metazoa > Chordata > Actinopteri > Cichliformes > Cichlidae > Astatotilapia > Astatotilapia calliptera. The sequence continues at coordinate 779,351 of NC_137426.1, read as the reverse complement.
GGAAGCACTGTGCTGTTACGGCGGGTCATCGTTCCACAGCTTTGCAATGACTCTTGGACTCTTGTTGTGTTTCTGTGAGCATGCCTCGCCCACGGATGATGGATTGTGGGACAAACTGGGTGAAACTTCTCTTGTTCTACTTCTTTACGACCAAAATCTTCAACACAACATCTGACAGCACGATGCCAGCACGATGACCATGACTGCTTAGTTCTCATGTCATCCGTCAGTTGTGTCTGTGAGCAGAAACACTGACAAAAGCTGGATCTGCTGAGCTGCAGACGGAGTTTGGATGAACTGAGACTCAACCTGACACCAGGGACGTTTTTGCGGCGTATGCATATTAGCTAACAACTTGTTAGTGCTCAGTCATTAACCGATGAGTTAACAGTTTCAGGAAGTGACATCATGGGAGTTGCATCCATGCTGATACATTCTTTTCTAGTTGTGTTGAAAAATGGCGAGAGAAGAAGTCGATTCCAGAAACGGCGGTACCTAACGGACCAATCACAGCTGTTGGAGGATTTTGGAGGGTTCATGATTACGACGCACTCACAGCTTAAAGCCTAGCCTTTCATAATTTTGTTACCTGATTTTTGTTTCTGAGGAAAGATTTGATCCACATATGAGGACATTAGTTTTACATTCTGATAGCACAGTGGCAGTATGACGTCCTCGTGTGGATATCAGGCACTTGTAGAGCAAAATTTAGTATTTTGGTCTAAATAACCCAAAATGTGACGTCCACACATGTGGGCGGCAGGTCCTAGGAGGTTAAATGACCAGGCCTCATAGATACGCTGAGGATCATCTGCATATCAGTGAACGTGTATGCACAGGTGGGCATCCACTTCACGGTCATGGGGGGAGGAGCCTATCCCAGCTGTCATAGTGGGAGAGGTGGGGCGCACCCTGGACAGTCGTTGCAGTGCCACCACATGGAGACAGGCAGCTTTCACACTCATGATGAGCCAGTCTTGTGTCCCAGCTCTTCACCAGCTGAGATCGGTGGCGTGTTTCAGCCGCCGTGTTCGAGGGTTTCTCCTTCATCTGCTGCTTCCTGTCAGACGCTAATTCAAAGCCACCATTGTCACACCTTCTTCCTGTGAGACATCAGAGTTTGGACGTGCTGTAAATTGTCACCAAATGCTGTGAGGTGCAGTATGCTAATGCGCCCGACCCCGGGTCGACCGCTGCCGCCGCTGCCTTGGCTAGTGAGCTCTCTCTGAGCGTGCTCACAAACGCAGCACTTTGATATGCTGCCGTTGGCCGGAGTGAAAAACGCCTCTGATGGTGATGAAAGCGTCTCAGCCTCTTTCTGATTCATCCTCTCTCAAAGCAAGCTGTTTATATCTCATGTGATCAAACACGTTGAAATATGTGTAACCCGTTCAAGTGTTACGCCTGTTGTTCTTGATATGCATGATGTTTCTGCACGCGTCTGCGTTTCTACGGAGACTTTTTAATCACGTGGTTTCGAGGCGGAGGTCTGAGCTGTGTCAGCTTCTCAAACATGGTTTGTTTCTGCTGTGTGATGACGGTCAGGAGCTGAGGGCCGCTGCAGGTTTGCTGAAGCGTGTCGCTGAGGAGCCACTCGCTGTTTGGATCCATACTGGGCTGTTGCAGTTTGGTTTCTATGGATTCGTTGTTGATTCAGTTCCTGTTGGTATCAGGCAGCAGACTCGCAGTCATGTGACTCAACCAACAGAAGCGTCATGGCCGCAGCTCGCGATGACGCAGCGACGGTGACATCACCTGCTGACTTCGAGCGTTTTCAGGGTCTGACTGTCACTCACAAGTTCTTACCCAATGAGCATGCCCGGATAATCCTCTGTTGTAAGTGTTTGCAGAGGTCAGAGGTCAGAGACTCGTGTAGATTCAGCCGTCGCCATCTGGTGGCCTTCAGATGCAAAGACGTCTACGGCACTTCTGCGCTGGCTGCATTTTTCTGAACCACTGCGTCCGTGTTTTTGAGCATCACTGGCTTCATCGTGTCTAAGTCAGTTTTGTTGCCATGGTTACAGGTTCAAAATGGCGGCGTCTTCACTGTCTAACAGCAGTGGGAAACATTTTCAGATTCATGCACTGATCTTCACAGTAAATATGAAAACTGTCCTTCAGATTAGATCAGGTCCGCACAGAGCTCGTCCGTCCTCTTGTCCTCTCGTCCGCTTCCTGTCTCGTCTCTTCCTGCTTCGCCATGTTTCCACGTCACAGCGTCAGCTCGGCAGTGTTTGTGAGACTTTCTCGTCCCGAGTAGCGCCCAGCTTCCTCTCAAAGTCAGAGCTCTTTTTCTGTGTTTCCTGTTCAGAGCGACATCAGAGGAAGTTTAAAGATTAGCATCGGTCTCTGCTCGGCGTCCCACGCAGGCCTTCGCTCCTCTGCCTCGCATTTATTTGAAGTCTGTTTTTTTACCTTTTAGCTGGGAAGATAAAGGGTGGGACGTGAGGTCAGGGGTCCTCAGGGGAGCAGCGATCCTGTTTCTGTGTGTGGTGCACTGACGGTGGCATTTACAGCTCCTACAAAGACATAAAAGTCTCCGTCACACCTGACGTCCGAAGCCACTTCCTGCTTTTTTTAAACTGATGGTACTCATTGTTGGACAGAAGGAGGAGCGGCTAATGAGCCGAGCTGACCCAGAGCCACCTGTTGTCCCTGATCAGGTGGACTGTGAGGAGGCCGAAGGCTGCAGGTCCCTGTTTCATTTGCTTTAGACTCTGTACTTTTCAAAAATAAAACATATATTCTTTCTAGAAATTAATAACTGATCACTAATTACCACAAGCAACACGCTGAGAGGAGGCGGGCTGGTCACATGCTACTGAGCTGCTAATTAACAGCTTAAGTCAATCTACAGCTCGCTGCTACTGCTCGAACATCCTCGACTGTTCGTCCTGACACGTTTAGCCTCCGGAGGCTTCGACAGGATGGGGCCCAGTCCTCCTGACCCTGACAGACCGGATCATTCTCTGGTGACTCTTTCAGGATTTGAAGGGACATTTTTCTGCTTTCAGCCACTTGAAACCTTTTCAGGCCAGCAGGAAGTCTCTGTAGTGTTTAAAATGTCATGTGACATCTGTGCAGCTGACGTTCAGACACCAGGTTTGTGCTGAAGTGGCCTCACATCAGTTTACCCGCTGCCATGGTCACGAGCTGGGTCTGGACCGGTCTGTTGGGTTTATCAGTTTAAATCAGATCACAACATCCGTCACCTCCGCTTCTGCTGCTGCTGTGAGTATGTGGAGGCGTTTCTGTGGCGTCAGATTAAATCAGATGAAATTCTTCGATGATTAAACACAGAAACATGGTTTCATGTCTAACCCTGTTTTTAAAAAGTCATGTAGCTGAAACCGCTGCGCCCGCGACAGAGCGCCGCGCTCCTCTGCAGAACTGAGAGCTGTGACGGCTGCGTGGAGTCGGCGCCTGAATACCAAACGCCAAATGTTTAATTCATTTGTTGAATAAAATGTGGAGCTGCGGCAGCTCTCCTCCTCCTCCTCCGCTCGCTCCACGGCAGCAGCTGAATGTGAGATGAGGCGTCGAGGCCGAAGCTTCAAACAGACTCCCGCCCGCTCGCCTTCTTCTTTACCCTCGTCTTCATGAAGCCCAGAAGGAACGACACACACAACTGCTGAAGACCTCTGACAGAGTAAAACTACTCGAATACACTGAAGTATTTATCTCTGTTAATTAAGGAAATAAAATCACAGTCATTGAAAAGTCAAAATTAAGGAAAAAATAAATTTTCATAAAAATCTAAACAAAGTTTCAAAAAATTAAAGAAAAAAATTAGTAAAAAAAAGTTTACTGTAAGTGAAAATCAGTAACAATTAATTATTAACACTGAGATAAAAGTGAAGACGAAAGTTTCACATCTGAGAAAAAAGTTATTGAGAAAAAATGTAAAAAAAAATGTCAAAGAATATTTTAAAATTTATTAGAAAAAGTTAAAAAGAAATTGAGAAAAAGCCCAAAATTGGTGAAAAAGGTAAAAATGTTAAATAATGAAGCTTCTTCTTGTGTGAAAGTGTTTACATGGCACCAAATCACAGCAGCAGTTTCCACAGTACAAGCAGATGACCCCTATGAGCAAGCACCAGGCGACAGTGGGAAGGAAAAACTCCCTTGTAACTACGGCGTCTCCGAGCTGCACGCAAGCCAGCTCCCTGTATTTCTGGCCGAGTCGCCACACTCTGGATTTTAACGCTTCCTGGAATCCAGATATTCTTGTGATAACATAACCTTCACAGCTTTGTTCGTAAACAGGCAGTCAAACAAGTTCTTTAAGCCTGAGGTTAAACTCCGCCCACACATGAACACGTGGAAGCAGCCGTGATGAATACAGCAGCGT
>NC_137426.1:747500-770000 GCF_964374335.1 Astatotilapia calliptera | reverse complement strand
TTAAGCCCCGTAAGCCACCCCCCCGCTCCGCCCCTGCCCTGAATGTGACTATAACTAACATCAGACTCAGACAAACTACTGAAGGGAAAGTAAATATGTTTTCATTGTTTAATGTGAAATTATTGCCAGTGTGGTGAACGTGTCACATTTTATCTTACAAAGCTGCTAAAGCTGATTATTGATGACTGCTGGTGGTCACAGTGACGAGGTCATCCGTGATTTATTTACCTCTGAGATCACATCAGTACTGAACACCTGCGTCTCGTCTCAGCTGATGAAATGCTGCTAATGAGCGACTGTCATTTGTTTCATGGTTCGCTGCTCGGTCGCTCGGGTGAGCTGAAACGGTGGAACAAACGTAAGATCTGAAGCTTTCCTGACGGCGTGGTGAGGAGAAGAAGAGCTCCGGCTGAGCGTTTCTCTGTCAGTGACATTTATTGAAGGCAGCCTGCAGCTCTGACACTGTTAAGGCGACTGTGCGCGGAGATGTCGGCGGTTTCGTGAAATGTCAGGAGAGCAGAGTCCTCCTTCTTCTTCTGCACTTTCGTCCTCTCAGACTTTAACCTTTAGGACGAGCTCGGGGCCAAACCTCTAATAACGCTGTTTCTGAAAGGTTAAAGCCATTGCCGATAAAACGGATAAATTATACTTTTTAAGGCTGCTGCAGTTCAGGAAGCTGATGACTCTGAGTTAATTGTGCCCTTTGTTTTGTCTGCTCAGGTGGAATCTGTATCGCTCAGTCCCTGAAGATCCCTCACGACCACAAACCCTCCGACTTCGATAAAATCATCCGCCAGCTGCTGGACACTCGGTACGCCAGGGCGGTCATCCTGTTCGCCTCCGATGAAGACATCAGGTAATAACCCTGCTGAGGTAACGTGCAAAAGTTAAATACGTGACCTGAATCGTCGTCTTCAGCTCAGGATGAGAGAAAACGTCAGGACTGTGTTAGTGCCAGCAAACACAATGCTACGTTTTTCCTTTGCTATATTTAATGTATTCAGATGGATTTTTATTGGATGCTCAGCACATCAGGACTCTTCCAGCCGTACCCTCCATCCACTGAGAGGAAGTAAAAATGTTTGGGATAATGAGCACGACCCTGAGGGAGGAGCTCCTGCAGCTGACCCGGGACACGCTGGAGAGGTTACATCTCTCGGCTGGTTTGGGAACGCCTCGGTGTTCCTCGATGAGCTGGCGGGAGATTAGACTGCCGCCCCGTGACGTGAGCCGTGTTCATGAGTACCCACCATAAAATACTGAGGTTAAGATCAGGCTGAGGAAAACTCGACATCAGTCAGACACTCTGGTGTCTGCAGACTTCTGTTCCCCTGCGTTTCCACAGTCTTCTTCTCTGACTCAGCGTCTCCGTTGATCAGTTGCTCAGATGGAGCTCGTAGTCTTCAGCATCTTTAGGAAAGCCTGAACTAATCAGATAAGGTCCTGTAGGTGCAGCAGGTTGGTGGGTAACGACAGGTTAGGCTCTTTAGTGACCCTGTTGCTCCAGGACAGGTAAACTGATGTGGAAGCTAAAGTGTGGGTGGGGTCTGTGACTGCTTTCTCACGCAGGGGCATCCTGAACGCCAGTAAGCGAGCGGACCAAGTGGGTCATTTCCTGTGGATCGGCTCCGACAGCTGGGGCGCCAAAAACAGTCCCATCCAGCACCTGGAGGACGCCGCGGTGGGAGCCATCACTATCCTGCCGAAGAGGGCCACCATCAGCGGTAAGTCCGTCGCCGCTTATGGTTTCACGTTGCTCGTCTTTATGAGAATATGTGAGTGTAAAGTTCATCAGCTCGCTGCTACATGAAGGAAAGGAGAACTTGGTTTTCTGTCCTCGCCGCTCGCTCTTTTTCCTCCACGTCTGCCTGAATAAGCAGAACTTCAGAAAACTCAATCGCGTCGGGAACGCTCGCAGTCTCACTGGGTTTGCAGTGACACCAGATCGCTCAGGACTCTTTTGATGATTATTATTTTGTCGTCATTATTCTGCTTCTATCAGCACGGAGAGCTTTACTAAAGACCTCTGCTGCTCTTACTTCCTGTCAGACGAATAAAGTTTCACTGCGGCCTGAAAGTCGTGAAAACGTTCTCTGTAATGATTTTAAAGACATGACGACAAACGTGTTGATGCAGAGCTGCAGTCCAAAGACGTTCATGCTTTTGAATTTATAGAAAGTTTCAAATGTGTTGTGTTGGCATAAAAATGATTTCACTTCCTGTATTTCCTCTGATGTCACAGTGATGATCTTTTTTAAGCCCAATAAAGTCGCCGTCTGCAGGAGTCGGCTGAGGCTGGCTGTAGTTACTGTCGCAGTTTGAATTGTTTTATTCTGTCAGTTTGAGACGCTAATAAAAAGTCTCAGGTTTGATGTACACGGACACGCCGCTCACAGTTAACCTTAAACAGCTTATCCAAGGACACGTTTGCTTTTACTCTCCACAGTTTGATTAATTAAAGCTGAATGAAACCTTTAAGCAGACGGTTTGTTTGAGATATAATTAGTGTCACTGAGTCAAAACTAAAACATGTTTGTGTTTCTGTGACTCGCAGGTCACAAAGCGAACTTATTTTGAAAATCCCGACCTCTTCCTTTGTGTCAGAGTGTTTTTCTGAACTCTCTTCAGAGGTGTGACACGCAGAGAAGCGCCGCCATCGTAACGACGCTGAAACCGCAGATCAGAGGAAACGTAACGAGACCGCGGCCGACCTCCTCATCGGCGCTGATGACAGCGTTTAGATTACAGCGCGCGTTGTAACTACAGACGGCGGCGAGCGCGGCTGTCGTGTCAAACACAGATGGTGACGGGGATATACGGCGGCGGGTTGTTGTGCCACTTCAACGCTCTGACTTCAAATAAAGCCTGAGCTCTTTGTTCTTTTATTCTCGCTGCACTAATACTTCTGTCAGGAGGCGAACGGAAGCAGCGTTCCTGCTCGCGTAACGTCGCTCTGACCTTTTTTCTGCTGCCAAACACGAGCCGGGCAGACTCGGGCTGTCACCTCGGATCTGACGGGAGGTGCTGCGCTCATAAATTCTGCGCTCTGATGACTGATTTATGGAAATGGGGGTTTTCTGAGCATAAAGGCACTCGCAGAGAGCACTGCAGCGTAACGAGGGGCGGGGTGAGTCAGGTTTAAGGGCATCAGACCCATTACACCAGAGGGCACGCCGCGAGGAGCAGGAAGAGATGGGGTGATGGGGAGAAATTTAGCTTTATGATGAGAGTCACAGCCAGATTAACCTTCTGCACAAACCTCATCAGCGGCTGCCTGTGAAGTGTGCTCTGAGAGCAGCGTTTACATCACCCGCTGAGCCTGTGTGTTCGGGCTGAGCTCTGAGGGTGACTCAGCCTCACCAACAATACTCAAACTCCGGAGATTATGACTCTCAAAGTCCTTCTACAGGTCTCAGAGCTGGCTTCATTGTTATACTGCGACATTAACTCCAAACGGAGGCATGCAGGCCAGCGTGCATGGATGGACGGTGACGTGTTCACCCTCTCCGGGTTATCCGGGGCTCCGTCAGAATCGGTGCTTTTGTGAGGGCTCGCGCTGGCAGACAGTAAGTCGGGCACTAAGGTCCCGGCAGGGCGTTGAGGTGCAGAGCTCTCGGAGCAGCCAGGCGGCAGAGGGCGCACGCTTCACTGACCTCTTGTCTTTGTTTTTTGCGGATGATTCAATCCTGGTTTCAGGATCTCCAACTCGTGGCTGGCTCGCAGCTGAGTGGGAATCGGCTGAGGCGGCGGCGGCTCTCGGCTGGAAAAGGCTGGTTTCTGGGTCACCGATGAGTTTCTGCCTCAAGTGGAAGAGTCCACGTGTCTGAGGGTCGGGAACAGATGGGGTCATCTGATCCCACCTGCACACTGGTGAGCGTCGACTTACTGATCGGCACGCCTGCCCTCACCTGCGGCCCGTGAATAACGCCTCAGTGTGAGGAGCGCCGTCACTCAGGGGGAGTTTAGAGTAGATGCTGCTCCTCTGCATTGAAGGAGACGGCTGCAGGGAGATGCAGGAGGTGCTGAGGAGAGGGAGGTCTGGGCGTCTCAGTTGGACGCGTTGATGCTGCTTCAGGTCCAGCTGCACAGACGTGTAGATCATGGCGTCGCTGCCCGTCTGTCCTCGGCTCATCCAGGTGGAACAAACACGGTTTCCTGCCGTCTGTGAGCGACTGAAACATTTAAGTAGCGGCGTGCTTGTTCCTGTTTCTGCGCTCTGATAGGTTACGTCTGATTTTAACGCAGGCCTCTGTCCGACTTATAGACTTGTCCAGACAAATGTGTGCAGTGACAGGAGCCGTCCTCATTTATGCAGACATCGCTTTGCTGCGCACGCTCTCCCTCTGCGGCCTTCCCTGTCACACCGGCTGATATCGCATACATGTTAAAGACACTGAGGCTGATTATGAATAAATCAAGACCTCATTTCAAATCTGCAGCCAAGTCTGTGTTTCGGATCCCGGACGGAGGAGGTCAGCTTGGCTTTGATTTATTGTCTTTTCAGGTCTGAGAAAATAAATCCAGCTATTTTCATGTGAAACGTGGTGCTGCGAGCCTGAACGCAGCCCTGCTTACTGTGCGCGATAATTGCTGAGACTGAACCCAAGAGAGGAAGCGAGACAGAGGGGGGGTGTGGAGAAGAAAAGGTTTTAGTGAAAACACGTCGGGAACAAAGGCAAAGCAGAAGAGAAAGTTGAAGATGGGGTAGAATTAAGCTGCAGGCTGTGAAGTTTCCCCGTGACAGAAGATGCCTGCTGAGTCTGCAGTCTCCAGCCGGGATGGATCCACTTCCCAAACTCAGTTACAGCTTCTAATCCACAAATCTGAGCCTTTTAATGTCACACTGGAAAACTGGCCAAGCCGCCGAGTCTGCAAAAACCTGCAGGTGACGCATTCAGTGTTTCCCACCTGAACAGGTAAAGTTCAGTTCTTATTGCTGTGAACTGACAATTGGGCCTGTTTGCCACCAGACCGTCACTTGGATGTCTGGATCTCAGCAGGGAGGCGGAGTCACGGACAGGAAACGGAGGCTTCAGGGAGTCACTGAACCGAGGAGGCATGAAGCAGCTCTGTGCAGTCCAGGAGACAGAGGTCTAACTGCAAGAGAGGAAATTATGCAGCGAGGAGCCTCCCTCCAACTCCTCCACCTCCTCCACCCTCCCACTGCTCTCCAGCTCCAGCCTCTTTGTTTGAAGAGCTGCCGGCTCCAGCGTGCCCATGTGTGCACCAGAGATGGGAGGATGCGGATTTTAATCTGACTCCATGTTTAAAACATGATCAGCATCCGCCAAGACGGATGTCCTCCCTCACACCGCCAAACGCAGGAAATAACTGCGAGCGCAGCGTCACACAAATGGCGCTTTTGTTGTGATTTGGCGCTATATAAATAAAATTGAATTGAAAACAGAGGCAGGTGTAATATTTGATCAATCGATACTGCAAAGATGAAGTAACTAACACAGAACACGAAGTAAAAGAGCTGTGACGATGCACTTTACAACAGATTTTAGTCTCCGAGGGTCATCATGGTTTTTAGTATTTAGAGACGGCGATCTTATTTTAGAGATACCTGGGACGCCTCATTATTAGAGGTCCTAATCAGACGCCTGAAACACCTTCACAGCCTCCCTTTGATGTGGAGGAGCAGCAGCTCTTCTCTGAGCACCTCTTGCCCTCTCTAAAGGAGAGGCCAGCCTCCCTCAGAAGCAAACTCACTCTTCTATCCAAGATCTCGTTTTCTGGGAAGATATCAAACATCCAGAAAAATCAAGTCAAGCCAGTGGTACAGTACACAGTGAAGCGAGCCCGCGGTGCTATGACAGACAATAACACAGGACGTGTGCAAGTGTGCAAAAGCTGCAAAAAAACAAAGACGGTGCAGCAGAAACGTGCAACAACTGAGAACCCGACCACAGCATCACCAGCACTGACAAGAGCTCCTCTGTTCCTACAGAAATAACTCATGTGCATGCTAAAAGTTATTATATCCATATGACTGCACTGCACGCTGTTGAGATTAAGCAGGAACTATAATGTGAGTGGGTTGAGCCCAGGACAGCACAGCCTGACTCTGCAGGGACTGGTCCCACTGCAGGCCGAGTCTGTGGCTGCGCTGCCTCCGTGTCTGTTTCCTGGACTCCTCAGTCAGCGGGATGCTCTGTGGCAGCCCGTCACAGCCCATTCCTGCGGCTTTGCTCGCAGACGAAACACTAATCTGACAAACGGCAAAGAGATGGGAGGAGGAGACGTTTAGCCGCTGACACTGATCAGGCTAAGCATCCTTTCTCCTGCTTCACACCAACGTTCGTCTCCAGTCTCTCCACCCACCACACCACCCGCCTGCTGCATTTAGAGAAAATATCCACCTTTTGAATGAACGTTATTATCTGTGTTGCACATGGATATGCATGTGCTAAGACATGCATTATTGCAAATGCTCGTCTGGATGCTGCTCATCATGATTTCGTCCCACCAACACTGAAATGAAAGTCAGTTCAGCTGCTACTTTGTTTTACTGGATCTGATGGGAAACACTGGAGCAGCGGTCAGCAGCTTCCCACCGAGGATGTGGAAACCAGGCCGTGTCTCGCAGTCAGGCTGTAATTGTCCCAACCCACAAATCCACCTGCTTCATGGAGGATTTGGTGGATGGAGCCTCTTGTTGTTGAAAGCAGCTCCACTGAGGCCTGCAGTCAGTCTGGTTGTGCCGTGTGCTCTGCCCTCCACCTCTCACGCCGCTGCTTTCCTTTCACATTAAGGATTAGTCTTATCTTAAATAAGGGCATTAAACTACTTTTTCCAATTGTTTTTCCCACTCGAGGCGCGGCTAAGTAAGGGCGCTAATTGTCATTTCTCTGTTGCCCCGGCAGCGGTTTTGGCTGCGACTCAAGCCGCTGGCACCCTGTTTTCATTTAGGCCATTAGAGCTGGAGCTTGGCTGCAGAGGGAGCTGTGGCCCCACGTGGCCTCGGCTTGTTTGTCTTCTTTGTGCTTTCTGGATGATTTTGTGCACTAACAGCACACTTGTTGTTGTTCGTGTGAGATTACAGAAGACTGAGCCCAGAGAAGAAATGCACGCTGCTGCAGGGAGGCGTGCGCATCAGCACCGAGCCTCTGCGGAGCACCAAATACTACAAATACCACACGCTGACGTCGTTTAACCAGACACACAAAGACGAAGATGTTTCAGCTGAGAGAATTTTGTGAGCTGACAGCGAGCCCGGAGGACACAGCGTCAGAATCCCAGCTCCTGATTGGTCAGTGAGCTTGGGCTCAGAGGCGGGGTTGGAACTTCCTGTTCTGTGTGTTTTTCTGAATATGGATTTATGGATTTTTACTTCTCTGCATCCCTTTATCGTCTCAGAGTTTCTTCCCTCTGGCTTCACTTCCTGTTTTATTGTGAAGTTTAGCTCTTTGTGTGATTGTTTTTCTCTGGTTTTGCGTCCTGCGGTGTTATTGTGCTGCCCTCAGCAGCGTCTGACAGGCGCCATTAACTGCTGTGTTTGTAGTTATTGTCTCAGGTCCTTCGGCCTTCATCGTTTGGGGGGTCTGGCTTGTTTCCCAGCATCCGTCTTCCCTCCTGTTAGATGCCGTTGAATCCTGACACGTGTCTAACTCCCCCACAGGACCTGGTTTCCTTGCAGCGTCGTGGCTCCGCTGCAGAGACTTCTCTGAGTTTTCTGATCTTTTTCTTTCTTCATGCGTCAGGTTTTGGTTCTCTTTTCAGGCCTTGATCCAAACTCCAAAATCTGCGTATTTGAGGTTAAAAGCAAATAATTTCAAATGTCATCTCTACTTAATTATGAAGTCAGTGTTAGTCTGTATTGGTTTCTGCTTTGCTTTTATGTCCCTGTTTTATTTTGAAGGTTACTTCCTGTGTGGAGTTCTGTTTGAGTTCGTCCTCTCTTGCTCTTTGATTGACTTCTCCGTAGCTTTGTCTTCCTGTGTCTCAGCCCTCGTTTCTTTTCACACCTGATCAGCTTCTTTAGTTTCAGTCTGAACTTTCCCCATAAAGACGACGTTTCGTGACCTCGCTGTACCCAGTGAAGCTCCTCAGCATGTAACAAGGACGCGGTTCGATGGCCGTTACGATAGTTTCTGGGTTGTTCCGACCGGGTGTCCACAGACCGCCTGCCTGGAGTATGACAGAAGCCTCTCAGTTCAGACCTCCTGGTCGGATGTCGAGGGTTAAAGCGTTCACGTCTTTGCTCCTGCACAAGAAATACATGCTCGGAAAATTTTCATAAAGCGGCGTCGGCATCCATCAGTGTGTGAGGAAGAAAGGAAGCTGGACGGGTTAAAGAGGAAGGGCAGCAGAAAACACAGACTGCAGTTCACACACGGCGAGTGCGTGACGTTCAATATTCATGGAAACTGATCCAAATGACCACAGACTGTAGATAAAAAATGGCAGGAACATCCAGAATACAAAGATGCACCTGTCCATGGTCCGAGATCAGCAGCAGGCTCCGCCTCCTGGAGTGACACCGTCTGAGCCGCACGCACAAGCTGATGGCCGCCTCGTGTGGTTTTACCTACGAGAGGACAGGTGTGACACACCGAAGTGTTCAGGCCGACGGGGTTCCTGCTGATCCTTGTGCCTCGTGGCAGGTGAGCGCACTGGAGGAGTCAGAGGGCGTGGTTAAAAAGCTGTTTTATTTGTGTGGCAGAGAGTGAGCGTGTGCAGTGGACACAGTCCGGCTCGATGTTGTCCAATCGATGGCTCCGCAGCAGCGAGTCAGACTCCCTCCTGGCTCTCCTGCATGTGCTGTTGCTACGTGACGCCTGAGAGGAAGCGCAGCAGCGCAGGACTGTCAGCAACAGTGATCCCGTTATAAGCGGCGTAGTTGAGCGTCTCGTTTAAACACGAAGCAGCGCTGAAACACCAAAGCTGCAGTTCCTCTAATGTCCACTAGGGCTCAGGAAGTCTCACCTGACTCACCTTTTAGGTGAGCTGCAGGTTTTGGAGCTTGGTTTTTCAGATCCGAGAGTTTTGCTGCTGCTTTACCTGCACAGGTGCCTTTAGCCTGAACGTGACTCGGTCGTACCAGGAGAAGACGTCCAGGTCGGGTAACAAACGCCCGCGTGTCTGCTGCAGGCTGCTTCACATCGTTTGATAAAATTATCCAAAAAGTCCAAAACTCAGGAAAGAAACGCTGACCTGGAGCTGTTTACCGAGTGCGCGGCACAAATGAGCTCCTGCAGTTTCTCATACATTTAAATGAGCTTCAGCCGGACCCCTGTGTGCAGCAGCGCCCCCTGGTGTGTGGAGACCACCGCCTGCAGCATGCATACAGGCTGCTCATTAACCCGCTCTCAGGCCCATGCTGGAGAACTGCTGAGCAAACTGATGTTAAAATATGGCATAAATGTGCATGTGTTAGCCGCTCGCTGCACTCCTCGCTCTTTCCGGTTTCCAGAAACAAACTCCCAGAAAACATCTGCCCGACCTGCCGAGCACACGAGGCAGACGTGGCGAGGGAGAAAGTCTGAGTCTAATGATGCGTTTGAGGGAGCATTTATCTGATTTTTCCTTGATTTCATAAGCGCCGCATCAGCGTCTCTGTTACAGCGACGTGTGTTTGAGGGTCTGAGTGCTGCTTTGTTTCGATGTCAAAAACAAAACGAGCCATAAAAAAGGAAAAAGCAGCGTGACTCAGTCACGCCAGCGACTGTAAATCGGTGGGATGACGCGTCACGCGGCCGGACACGCCGTACATCGAGCTGTCAGTGAAGTCTGTGACCCAGAAAATCTGAACAAGAGCAACAACAACAAATCTCTGAAGCGTCTCCCCGTGTGTCCGACACAGCGGTGCTGCTGTCAGACTGACGGACTGAAGCAAAATCAGGCGAATTCTCAGGCAGCTTCTGTTAACATCTCTCCTCTCACCAGTAAATCCCGCCTCCAGCATGTCCTCATTTCCTGTTTTGCTTCTCAGTTTCTTATTTGAAGCACAAACTTCTGAATCCTTTCTGTTTACATTCATTATTCATCGTTTCAACAATGGAAAAGCAGACTTCTTGAAATAGACGGCACAGCTGTCCCTCTGCAGCTCGCAGAGACTCCAAGTGCCTGTCAGTCAGATACCCTGAGAGTCGCCATCACGGCTGTCCTACTTTGAGCTTCCAGGCTCAAAGCTTCAGTCGCAGCGAGGAGAAAATCCTCCATCCGTCACAGTGTGCAGACGCAGGACTTCAAGTGATTTCACTGACTGATGCTGGACGTCTGCAGAGCTGCAGAGAGCGCGTCCACATCCAGGCCCACGGGAGAAAAACTCGCTTTCCTGGACGCTCTGTGCAGGCACGCTCGTGTTCGGCGACCCCTAGTGGCCAAAAATATGAAACCAAAACGTACAACTGATCCCAGAGAGGCGAGCTCCGATCACCTGGCTCAGGTGTGTTTACTTTCGTTATCTGCCGAAACAGTCACATGATGTGTGAAACCACGAACTGCTGCAGTCATGCAGAAACGAGCAGGCATGGGGACGGTATGGCGCAGATACAGTGTCACGGTGCATTCACACCGAACGCGACCAGAGCGTCAGGTTTACATGTCAATGGAGGAGCGCGACGAAGCGAAACCTCAGAAGCAGATCTGCGTCACGAAAACGCTTTTCTGCCTGATCCGCGCGACCAAGTAGCGCGACTGACACATTTGAAGCGCGAAGTAAAATACGCGCTGCAGTTTTTGTGTTGCATTTTGTGCATTTGTGCTTATCGCGTCTACCGCTCGAGTTGGAAAAATCTGAACTCCCAGCACCAAGTCACACCACAACAACCAATCAGGAGCCTGGTGACGTGATGCTCTGACCTAGGTCAAAGGGGCGGGTCCAGCCAAAGCCCTTCATTCTAGCAGTCAGTAGTTTTCTGACGAGGCAGCAGCAGAAACAATGTTTCTCCTCCTCCCTGAGGCTCTTCCACTGTAAGCCTCTGTAAATACTTATGTTTTATATATTTATGTTTAATGTTTTCATTTTAATATTATTTCTAATACATCTTTGTAATGACTAATGTGTAAGTCTGATTCTGATTGTGTCAGGATGGCCTCACAGACCTGCAGAGGTCACGACCCTAATCCCAGGCTGTCAGGAATTATTACAATGAATGCGTCACCTGCCAAGGACGTCTGAGCGGTATGGGTGACGGACGGCGAGCACGGAGTGAAGGCGGCTCTTATGGGAAGCAGGAGATGATTAAGTGCACTTTTTTAGATAAAGGACTCGTCTCCTTATGACTCCGTTTCCGGTGATTGTCGGGCTGTGAGCGGTGGAGACAAAGCCACCAGCAGAGAGACGAATGAAATCTGACTCCACTGGTCTGCAGACGTTTTACCCCGTTGCATATCTTAGTGTTAGCATGCATGCGTCACAGGAAACGCCAGCTTGTCTCGACTGAGCTGTTCACTCAGTCGAGGAACTAAAAACACGGGTGCTAAAAAAAGCTTTGCCTTCAAAGTAGAGATGGCACGATACCACTTTTTTATGTCCGATACCGATACCGATATCATAAATTTGGATATCTGCCGATACCGATATGAATCCGATATAGTGTTTTTTAAATATCTTGCTGCATTTTGTATAAGTTCATACTCAAGTTTAAAACAACAACTACACTAAAGCTATTCTGTTATACCTGTATGCAAAAAAAAATATTTCATAGTTCAGCAATACTGATCAATCTAATAAACTTAAACCTGCACCATCCTCCCTATTCTGGTATTTTAAAGAGTACTTAGCATAAATATTAAGCAACCTAACTAATAGGGTTCCAACTCCCAGCAACAACAAAAAGAAATAAATAAAAAATAGGGAACCACCCCTCACGCTCCACCTCATGATGCTTAATCGACGTAATCAACCTTAATTTGATGCAGTGTGAAAAAAAATGCACAGAAATCAATTATTTTTCAAGAAATATTAAATAGATTCAACATCTTTCTTCAACAAAATTGCAGACTGCACAGATGGTACCTTCCCAAAGGAAAAAGTACTATAGCTTACTAGGGTATATATATTAGACTTAATAGTCACTATATACAGTAATGGACTTCTATTCATTTTACATCAAATTAAAACTTTGGGTGTCAGATAATTATTTATTAAAAGCTAGACATTTTAAATGAGAATAAGAAAGAAAAGTATGTCTTTGTGCCCCCTTTTCCCTGTTCATGCCCTATCGGCCCCCCTGGCTAAACTTTGCTAGATCCGCCCCTGCACAGTTACCAGCGTCAGCTACGTAGAAAAAGATCCTCGAGTAGAAAGTAATATTAAATAAATTCTAACAACAGCTGATCAAGCTTAAACGTGCTGCTGTTGTTCAGCCGCTGGTTTCCTCTTTCTGGTGCAAAGTGGGCCAAAAACAAAGACGGACTCGCGACAGAAAAGCCGATCAGCTGATCGTTAAGCAGTTTCACGATTGAAGTAGCAGCAAGAAGAGGCAGTCGCTCATTAAGCTTAACACAGGAATGCTTTACAAACATTCAGAGATGGACTTACACACTTGCTTTACTTCTCTCGGGATAACTTTGTCGGAGATGAAATGCCGGGTTGCTAGCGAAGCTCCACATGCTATCCAGACCACCGACAGGTCCCGCATGCCACAGCCGCTCTATCACGTGATGCATACTGCTCCGACTGCTAACGTTCTGAGGCGAGTTACGGCGCGTTGCAAGTTTTGTGAGGTGCTTTCGTGATATTTAATGGATCGGATTACATTTTTTATTTTTCTCCGATATCCGATCCAGTAATTTAGGTCAGTATCGGACCGATACCGATACGTAATATCGGATCGGGCCATCTCTACTTCAAAGTAAGTGTTGCACCTTTTGAAATGTATTGTTGAAGCATCGATGAACAGCTTTTACTTTGAAGGTGCCTGTGTATGCGTTATCCCGTTTCTCCTCCGCTTGGCTCACGGCTAGCGATGGTTAGCGACATGTCACGTGGTCAGTGCCACGCCCTCTCAGCCTCCAGGAGCGTGGAGTGCACTCCGCACCTGCCCACGTTGTGTTGTTGTGTGTTGTTGTGGCGCGCTCTCATCGGAAGAATTCCAGCAGCAGATGCACGAACAGGTCGCACGCATGGATGATAAACGTGCTGCCAGCTTCCTGTCACAGCACCTGTTGTGATGTCAGGTGGTTGTTATTCGGATTATTTTGTCAGTATATGAATAAAATTCTGTTTTTGACCCGTTTCTTGTTTTTCAGTGATAATCTCTTAATTTGCTTATGCGATTAGAAACCTACGCACCACCCTCCTCGGCTCTCGGGGCCTTTGTGATTTGTGCAAAGGTTACACGGTTGGAGCTATTTCTGGTGATCCGCAGCTCCGTTTCTATTCATCCCGGTGGAATTCCCTTTCCTGCCAGGAATGTTATTACCATATGTGAGGGTTTTGTTGTTGCTGCGGTCTTGGCGTGTGTTCGGGCAGCGTTACACAACGTTGTGAGCTCTTTAAACTGGCAGGAAGTTGTGGAAAGAATCTTTGACGGGTACTTTCTTTATCTACATTAGCTCCATCCTGAGCTGTCGAGTTGTTCCTGTTGTTTTCTTCGACAGCAGCAGAATGAAGTGTTTCCTGAAGAACTCCCCTCTGACAGCACTTTAGATGGATTACATAAAGGCCTGATTAAAATGCAGCACAGATGAGCAGATAAACACTCACATACATTAGGAAACACGTCCTGTTTGCTTTGAGTCTTCGTGCTCGAGTGCTCCGGGCTGTCGCCGCCTAATGAATCAACCTCTGTTTTGTTTTCCGACCTGCTGCCGGATGTCTTTCAGGGTTCGATGCCTACTTCACTTCGCGGACTCTGGAGAACAACAGGAGGAACGTGTGGTTTGCCGAGTACTGGGAGGAGAACTTCAACTGCAAACTGATGAGCTCCTCCAAGAAGGACGAGAGCAGCAGGAAGTGCACAGGTGAGCGCTGGCGCCGTTTGTTTACTGCAGGTGTGTGTGGATACAGAATAAAGGAAGCCACGCCCACCCGGGACAGGTGGAGAGCAGCGAGTCTCCATTACTCGTTTGTTTGTTGGAGGCTCCATTTTCACTTCTTCTGTGCGACAGCAGGTCTGGACCCTCATCCGTCACCGCACGGTCACAGATGCTGGGTTTAGCTACCCGCTGATTTTTATTTCTAACGCCGTGTACAATTGTTGTGAAAATGTCTCGGGAGGGTTCGGAGACTCGCCCACTCGTTTTACAAAGCTCCCACGTGGGGTTGATCCCACCACGTGTCTGATTTTAGAACAGAAAGCACGACTAATGAAGCAGATCTGAGAGTTACTCCTCGTTTTGCGTTCCGGCTTTGGGTGGAAGAACTGAAGCAGAGCGCTGGCTGATGGTGAGAGCTTCGAGGTAAAGCTGGAGAATCAGCCTCACGCAGCAGATCGTCAGAGTATCCGAGTCATTCACGGGACAGACAGCGAACGTTCCTGGGTTTGTGTTATTTTCCACAGATCTGATTGGTCAGTAGGTGGTTATTTCGTAGCTGGCAATCTCTGGAAGGTTAGGTCATGCTTGTTTTGGAACGTTAAAGCCGGCGTTCCCACAGCGTTCCCACGGCGTACGGGGCACCGGAATGCTGCTGAGTCTGGTTCTGTGGTCAGACCTGTAAGCCTCCTGCTCTTGTTCCACTGGTTGTGTTTCATTGAGCAGTGTGTTTGTGACACTCATGCTTGATTTCTTTAATCGGCTTCTTTTAATCTGTGATGATTTTTAAGGTCATATGTGATGTGATGAACTTGACATCCAGGTAAACGTCTCGCCGAATCTGTGTTTGACGCAGAAATGAAAACACAACAAACACTTCGAGCCGTCACGACTACAGCCGCCACTCTGACCCACGCCGCTCCGTCATAACCAGCTCTGACACTTTCAGCTCCTCCTGCAGATCATTCAGGAAACGGCAGGTTTAAAAACGCTTTCCCTCGTCCTGCGCGACTCTGAGAGCGACGGTCCGTCTACATGTCTAAACACAGACGTCAGAGGGAACCGCAGCAGTAAAGTGCTACAGCACAGCCTCTCACACCTGTGCAGGTCCTGGTGCAAACACACTGTAGTCTGATGAAGCTTGGAGCATGTGCACGCACACATTTATACGTGTGAGGGTGTTGGAATAAGGATGGATGGTGACTGCAGGAGGACCTGGCACTATATACATGTAGCACATAGATTTGGATAATTCAAGTAAACAGTATGTAGGGCTCACTGTGGCCCAGGTGAGGTGGCGGCGTGAGGGATCGGCGTGGCGCTCTGTGGAGACGTGGTTGTGGCGTACATGAAGGTAAAGGTGTGCAGAGATCAGAGAGCCGGGGCGATGCGGTAGATGAAAGCAGCAGTAAGACGAGTGAAGAGACCCACCGACATCAAGGCTAACGCTGCGTACCTCGGGAACCGCCTGGGCGTGTCTCGCTACTGGGCCGTGCCGTGATTGGACTCCTTAATCTGATGAACTCTGTCGCTCATCGACTCGTAGCTTTTCTCTGGGGAAGCTTTGCTGCGTCTGCAATGCTAACCAGCACCTCAGGAGCCGCTCTGGACCACGATCGATAACGCCTCGCCGACAGTGACCCGGTATGATGGTGCGAGCAGGCCCTGAACGCTAATGAACCCGTTCTATTAGGCGTATTGATCGCAGCCTCGGGAGAACACATTATCTTGTCTGACTTACTTTTCTTCCCCTCTCCGCCTCGTTGCGTTCCTGTTTCATTTCCCGCTCTGCTCGACTGATATTTAAAGAACTACACAAACACTCACAGACGAACGTTCACTTAATCTGCTGCTCGCCGCCACACTGACTGTCACACGCGCTCGGATCAGCTCCAGAACCGAACCTCCGCTCGCAGGCGGGGACCGCCTCCCGGCCGAGACCGTCCACTCCTGTCACATGACTCCGACAGGAACACTACACCAACACGGGAGCGTCACTTCCTGTATGTGACCACGTCAGAGAGGACGAGCTGCTGGTGTGTGTGAGTCTGTCTGTGTGTGTGTGTCTGTGTGTGTCTGTGTGTCTGTGTCTGTGTGTCTGTGTCTGTGTGTGTGTGTGTCTGTGTGTGTGTGTGAGTTCTCGTCCAGAGCAGCTTTGCATGACTCACAGCTGGAAATAATCCTTCTTTATGTGACACTGACCCCCGATGCAGCTCCTCACTTCTTCCTCTGTCTGAAACGAGCTGTTTTAGCTCCACCCCCTTTAGTTTGGCTGCTCCTCCAAACTGCAGGTATCCTGTCGTTAAGTCTGACGTCACTAGCCGTGTCTGGGCCTAAACTCCGCTGCAGGTCCATATATCAAACGATCACTATGGCGTTACTGAGAGTTGAAAAACTGTCTAAAGTCTTTCATCTTTAATAAAATGATCAGCGTTCTGCTCTACCAGGTGTAACAATTGAGTTTAACATCCAGGCATCCATGAAAACGGAATTTATGACATTTAACGGAGTTAGAAGTTAGCAGGGAGTTAGCTCGCTAGCTTCTATCTAAATACAATATAGCATGTCCTGACTGCGGGGTTTTGGAAACAAATTAAAACGTACAGCTCTGTTATCACTTCCAGCATAAATGAAGACAGAAAACTAAACAGCAGTGACGTTTGTAGGGTTACTGAAGTTGGGCTAGCTGGTATATAATGATGTGCTACGTGACCGCTAGCGACACAGCTATGTTAGCATAATATAAACAAGCTAACTTTTTTTCCACTGGATAAAAGTTAACGTGAGTGTTCTCGGTGGTCAGAAACAAATGTAATCGCATGGCAGGATGCTGTAAAAGGACCAAACTTCAGCCAGGAGAACAACTGAGATAATCCATCCACAATACGAGGTTAGTCATTCATATACTGCTGCATGGGCTGGGCTGTAGCTACATCCTAAGGTTTTAAAAACTGAGCTTAAATAAATGATTAGTGGTAATAAAAGCCGAGGGAGGTCAACAGTGATCACTGACTGTTTTAGGAGCTTTTTGAGATTAAATAGAAGAAAATACATAACATTAAACATGTTAACAACACAAAAGCCACATTAAACGCAGACTACTTTAGACCCGGAAGTAGGATTCGTCGCGTCATCACTGAACAACCGGATTGAGAGCATGTGGGTGGGGCTTCTGTCAGGCAGCAGCTCAGTTTAGAGTTTTGAAGCGTTGACTTGAGCGTGTTCGGTCGATGCCGTGGTGAATTGACCTTATGTACATATTTGAACGAGAGGGCGGAGCAATAATTAAACCCAACACTGTAAGATGTATGAAACCGGAATTAGCTGATGACCTCAATGTTTTTTTTGCGCGTTTCGAGGTGCCTGCTGTGGCGGCAATTCAGACCCCTGCACCCGCTCCCGCTGCTGAACCAGCACCACTGATACTCTCTGAGCATGAGGTGAAGAAAACTCTGAGGGCAACAAACTGCAGGAAGGCAGCGGGACCAGATAGCATACCGGGACGTGTGCTAAGAGTATGTGCAGATCAGCTGACCACAGTTTTCACCAGCATCTTCAATGCCTCTCTGGCCCAGCAGGTAGTCCCCACCTGCTTTAAAACATCAGTGATTGTTCCGATCCCGAAGAACACTCGCCCAGCCAGCCTAAATGATTATCGCCCAGTAGCCCTAACATCTGTAGTGATGAAGTGTTTTGAGAGGCTCATGAAACCCTTCATCAGTTCCTTCCTCCCTCCTGACTTCGACTCACTGCAGTTTGCATATCGGACAAACAGATCTACCGGAGACGCTGTAGCACAGGTCCTGCATACCACACTGAGCCATCTAGATGAGGGATGTGGGAACAATGTGAGAATGCTGTTCATAGATTACAGCTCAGCTTTCAACACCATAGTGCCCCACACCCTCTCGGGTAAGCTCCAAGATCTGGGATTCAGTACATCTTTGTGCAGGTGGATTTATAGCTTCCTGACCGCGAGGCCACAGTCAGTGAGAATAGGGGATGTGTACTCCCATACACTCTCACTGAACATAGGGGCTCCCCAGGGATGTGTACTGAGCCCCCTTCTCTACTCCCTCTACACCGCGGACTGCACGGCCAGACACCCCACTAATTCCATTGTGAAGTTTGCTGACGACACAGTGGTGGTGGGACTCATCTCCAGGAATGACGAGAGGGCCTACCGAAGCGAGGTGGATGGACTAGCAAAGTGGTGTGAGGCAAATCACCTCTCCTTGAACATCAGCAAAACAAAGGAGATGGTGATCGACTTTAGAAGACAGAGAGGAGAGAAAACTCACACCCCAATTCAGATCAATGGAACCCCTGTGGAGAGAGTCTCCAACTTCAAATACCTCGGTGTTCACATCAACGAGGACCTTACTTGGAGTACACACACGGACTTCCTCATTAGTAAAGGCAGACAGCGCCTCTATCACCTGAGGCGTCTAAAGAGGTTTAAGATCTCCAAGAACTTACAGAGGAGATTCTACACTGGTGTCATTGAGAGCATTTTGTGCAACAACATCATGGTGTGGTACGGGAACTGCACAGTACAGCAACAGAAAGCCCTGCAGAGGGTTGTGCGCACAGCTGAACGCACTATGGGAACATCTCTACCAGCACTGCAGGACATCTACGCTGAAAGGTGCAGATCCCGGGCCATCAGGATCACTAGGGACTCCAGCCATCCCGCCCATAAACTGTTCAGGCTGCTGAGGTCAGGGAAACGCCTCTGTAGCCTGAAAACAAGAACAGAAAGGTTCAGGAGGAGTTTCTACCCACAAACAGTGAGACTCCTCAACCAAAAACGCAAACCGGATAATATGCTGGACAATCTCACACATAGTACATAATTCGCACTTTACTTTCTTCTTTCCTGAACCTTATCTTATCTTATCATATTATATAAGATAAGATAAGATAACCTTTATTAGTCCCACACGTGGGAAATTTGTTTTGTCACAGCAGGAAGTGGACAGTGCAAAAGTTATGAGGCAAAAATTAGAATACAATAAGAATAAATACAGTACACAACTGTACAGAATAGAATAAAATAAAATACTATATACAGTAGAATAAAATAAAATAAATATACAATAAGATAAAAATAGAATACAAATACAAATACTATATACAACTGAGTAAAAATACAACGATGACAGAAAGGATTATTGCACTTAGTATTATATATACATTTGTACTTATGTAAATATGCATATTTTTATAGTTTTTCCTGTCTCTTAGTTTAGGTAAAAGTTTTTCTAGTATGTTTCTCACAGTCGGGGGGAGTAGTTTTTAGCCAGGAAAAACATTTCACTGTATGTTGTACTAGCTATAACTACATGTGACAAATAAATAAAGAATAAAGAATAAAGTTATCAGCTGATGCTTGGATATCCATCCATCAGCATCCACAGACTGTATGAGAGCATCACACAGGAGCTGATTAGCGCTCATGCCGGTCGTCCTGCTGCCACACGCAGCAGCAGGTTTCCTCACTTTACAGTCAGACGTTTGTCACACCGACGGCGTTTATGGCCTCGATGTCGGCGGGGAGGAAATGAGTCATGAGAGGATACTTTGTGCCGTTTAATTTGTTCATCTTGGCAGCTGTTGGAGATTAAGAGGTCAAATTTACGGAGCGGGATTCCAGGAATCCAGGACAAACATGGCGGTGCTCCAGGTTATAGTCTGCACCCATCAGATCCACGGAGACTGAATCTGTTGTAAATGAAGTTTTCCATCATTTCCTCGTCAGCTTTAATTATTTGATCTCAGAGCAAAAGTCGAAGTTCTGATCATTTTGACTTTTTACCTTCATGTTGTAGAATTAAACATTCGACTTAAATTTTTATTTATCTCGTTTCTTTACTCTCATTTAAAATGTGTTTATTTATTTTTTTCATTTTTATTGTCCATAAGTTTTTTGCTGTATTACAAAATGAAGTTTTAATAATTCACATTGGTAATGAATCATGTTGACTCTTTTGTCTTTTTAACTTGCATGCAGTCGTTTTATGTCCCACATTAAATAAATCAAAAGTTTATTACAGCACGAGAAAAACATTAAAGTCTGAAGTTATTGTGTAAAAAAACTCAGTCCTCTATTTTTCCTCTTTCATAAAAATGAATTTTTTACTAAAAATTGAATAATTTTTTCTCCTCATAACTTTCCAGCAAATATAAGAATTATTGAGGTTTTTTTATCAAGAGGAAATTTAATCTTGGAGGTTTTTCCTCATTTATCTGTCTGTCACACACACACACACACACACACTCTCTGACTCACTCACTGGCCTGCTCCAGTCACTTTGTGGAGCATTGGACTGCCATTACCTCATAAGACTTTGTTATTACACTATCTCTTACCGTACACTACTAAATCTCCATTTGCACTATTTGCCTATTTTGCACCACTATGCCTCCTTACTTGAATATTGTATATTGTATATTGCATAGCTTTTTTTTTTTTGTTATACGTAAAATTGTATTGTATTTATTTAAATTTTTACTTTTTAATTATTTTATTTGCATTTTTCTAATCACTAGGGTTTGAGAGTAACGCAATTTCTATTCTCTGTATGTCCTGTACATGTGGCAGAATTGACAATTAAAGTTGACTTGACTTGACTTGACTTATTTATTTAGAAACAGGATATTTTCACCCATAATTTTAAACTGTGTGTTGCTTTATTATGTTATAAATATTGCAGTGAGATACAGAAGCTGAGCTGAGCTGCAGAAGCGCTCATTAACTGTGAAATCTCTCCTTTAAAACAGTTCCTTTAATGACACATTTGGCTGTTTTCTTCTTTCACTGATGTCTTCTTAAAACTGAGATGATGCACACCAGGACGCTTCCTCCCGGGAACCAGTTTTTTTAAGTGCCTCCAAACATGGTGTTGCTACCACAACTAGGGCAATTATTTGTGTTATTAACCCACTTACTCAAACTGCAGGGAGGCGAATTACAGAGCGTGAAAATGAATGTGACATCTGCTTCATATGATTTCATCCTGAGGTCACAGAGCTCCTTTGGATGAGGAGGATTCTTCTCTTGTAGAAATGACTACAGTCCAACTTTAGATCACAACTCAGCTGTGCTGCTTTTAGTACAGGCAGTGAGAAACGAACACAGACGCTGGACTTTCCCACTTTCACTGCAGACAGTGAACTAACCACAGACACTGGACTTTCCCACTTTCACTACAGACAGTGAACTAACCACAGACACTGGACTTTCCCACTTTCACTGCAGACAGTGAACTAACCACAGACACTGGACTTTCCCACTTTCACTACAGACAGTGAACTAACCACAGACACTGGACTTTCCCACTTTCACTGCAGACAGTGAACTAACCACAGACACTGGACTTTCCCACTTTCACTACAGACAGTGAACTAACCACAGACACTGGACTTTCCCACTTTCACTGCAGACAGTGAACTAACCACAGACACTGGACTTTCCCACTTTCACTGCAGACAGTGAACTAACCACAGACACTGGACTTTCCCACTTTCACTGCAGACAGTGAACTAACCACTGACCTGACTTTCCCCTGTTACAGATGTTTGGTTTTGTCAGGCATCAGTTCAGGGTGCAGGTGCATCATGGGTACTGTAGGCGCCTCTCTGGCTCTGATTTTCTTCTTTGAATGGTTTTTGGGGTGAAATGTGGAGCCTGTCGTATGTTTTGGCGTCGCTCTTGTCCCGGACAGCTCCTGAATGGCTCTCTCTCATTAACAGCCTCCGTGTTGTGATGTGTTCAGGGTCTCCTGCGGCAGGTGGTTGAAGGCTAACGGCCCGGGGTGAGGACAGCTGCAGGATAACATTGTGCCGGCGGTGCCTCTGAAGGCTGCCGTGCAGATAAGATTGTGCCAGCAGCTCCGGGGTGTGAGGTGGTCCAGAGAGGGACTCCTGTTTATGAGATAACATTGAGCTCGGCTCCCTTTGCCTCTGGCAGATAAATATGGAGGTTTGGAGAGGCGGGGCCTCGGGAGGGTTTAAGAGCAGAGATAGGACGACGCCGTCAGTCTCTGCCTGTGACCACATTATCTGGAAGCCGTGCTATTCGCTGCCGTACGTCTGCCTTCTGGCCATCCTGGGCCTCGCCACCTCTTCCTGAACAGCACAAAGACAGAAGTACAAACACCGCTGCTCCCGAGCTCCTCGCTGGTCAGCTGACGGAGCCGAGCGCTCTGAGTCGCTCTGGGCTGAGACCAAAGATCTGAGCTCCTCAAACAGAGAGAAAAGCATGAAGACAGACGAGCTAGGACGGAGACGCCTCAAAAACAAAGATGCGTCCTTTAAACGCGGAGCCAAATGAAGGAGGCAGACGTGTCAGTGCCAACCAACCATCGCCTCAGAGTCAGGGATGAGACATCGGTGTAAACACTGTACTCGCTCGTATCCATACTTTACACTGTGATGTAGGATTTAATGATACAGACAGACGAGCTGTGTGTGAGGCTGACCTGCTGAGGGGGCGTGGTCTGTGTGAGTAACAGATCTTCTTTGGAGCTTCCTTTTGTTCTGCTCTCTGGGTCAGACTCCGATGGAACC
>NC_137426.1:727500-742500 GCF_964374335.1 Astatotilapia calliptera | reverse complement strand
TCCACACGCCGTTTCGGCAACGCCCTGATTATCAGCACACAACACCTTCTGTGTGGGCCAGCCCAGAATCACACACTGTTACTATTGGTAATACTGGGTATACTGGTATTACTGGTAATTTACTGTCCTGTAATCGTCTTCCAGCATCTCCGAGGTCATGGCGGCTCATTACTGACCAAACTAATTTAAGCTCTGTGAGCTGATTGGCTGTTTGTCTGTTTTCCTCCGCAGGAAGTGCCGGTACGTCTGTGACGTTCAACCGTAACGGCGACGCTCCCGGGCGCTACGACCTGTTCCAGTATCAGTGGAACAACGTGACCGGGCCGGGCTACCGCATGATTGGACAGTGGACGGAGACGCTGCAGCTCCATGTGAGTGTCAAAGATGCTGCTGATCTGAACAGACCAGCTGATGTAAGTCAATGTGAAGGACTCGTGTTGACCTTTGACCTTTGAAACACCTTTAAATGACAGGTGACCCCTCAGAGTTCGGCCAGGAGGTTTTTTACGGCTGATTCAGAGTCAGAGCGCGGCGTCGTTTACAGGAGGTGTACATACAGAGAGCTGCCCTCATTACTTACAGGTGATGTGCTGTAACCCCCCCTTTCTGTTTTTTTGCTAAGGACGGGATTTGTTGAGTTTGCATCTCACGGCGTGGACCATTCCCGCCTCGCGGGTGGTTTCCGTCTGACTCAGCTGGGACCGCCAGCAGGATTAGCGGGCGCGTTTACACCACATCTGGCCCTGAACACGGGCTAATTGGAGGCTGGGTCAGGCAGAGGAGATTATCTGATGCTGTGAGAGGTTTACAAATTTATTAGGCTGAGTCAGCCAGCCGCAGCTCGACGAAGCAGAGGGTACTGCGAAACAAAGAGAGGGAGCAGCGGCGTGGACTCTCTGCTCCACCCACGATGTTTGAGACTTCCTGCTTCAGGGGGTCTGTGTGCTGCCTCAGCCTTTGAACGTCTCTGGTGTTTTTGGTGATGATGGGTTTTACCTGGAGTGTCTGCTCCTGTGAAAGTCTGGATCAGGACGGAGAGACGTTAAGAAGCACAGAGCAGACACTAAATACTGCTGAGATTAAATACTCAGGGTCAGAGCGCTCGGTCAGGTGTAGTTACTGAGACCTGGACGGATGGAGGTTTGGATCTGAAACATGTCACAGTTAGGCTGAGTAACCACGATCGCCTCAGTGAAGTCCGGTCTGGAGCCTCTCTCTCTTTATTCCACGCTACGGCGAGCCAAAACTGCGGGCGCTGGAGACGCTCTGATATGTGACTCGCTCGTCGCACTTCTCGTGATCTGGACAGCCAGCGAGTCGCTCTTCTTCTGCATTCAGGGCCACGTCTCTGCTTCTTCACAACACTAAATTATTCAGCTGCACAGCCCGATGTGGCAGAGCAGGAGCTGCTATTCCTCCGTCCTCGTGTTTGCAACGCTGTGAAGGCGACATATTCTTTTGGCCGTGGATTTTTTTAGATTTGCTCCATCCATCATCTATTTTCCACTTATCCAGGTCAGCCTCAGCCTATGCCAGCGGCCATAGGGTGAGAGGCGGGGCACACCTGGACAGGTCGCCGGTCTGATGCCGGTCAGATTTGTACCAGGGTTGGCTAAAAGCTGCAAGAGTCGCCTTCAAGAGGAGGAGACTTCCAGCCTAGACCCCGACTGTGATGGACAGATACAAAGGACAAAGAGGCCACGCCCCTAACAACGCACGCATGTTTCCGCTCATGTTGGTCACGTTTCTTTTCTTTGAAGGTGAAACCGTCTCTAAGTGAACACAACCATTACAAACAAAATCAAGTTAAAAATGCAACAGGGCCAAAAATGAGTGAATAACCAGAAAGCTGAATGTGACCCGTGATGGGAGGAGCTGGTCGGGTGGATGTTCGAGTGGAGGAAACCTCAGCAGCCAGCAGGACAGCAGTAGAAGCTCCGACACACGTTTAAATGTCAGCGTGATCATCAGGAGCTCAGAGTCTGCTGCCCATCAGCGAGGAGGAGGAGGAGGCCTGCGAGGGATTCCTCTCCCACAGATCAGCCTCAGCAGCCAGCAGGACCTGTGCTCCCTGCTGAGACATGAAAGACCGAGCTCAGAGTCACCGCCGCCGGTCCTGCCACCGCCACCGGCTCCAGGTCACCTTCTTCATGTGGAGACGTTTCCTCGGAGACGCCTTTGCTGCTCATAGAAATCTGACTTTTCTGATCCGCAGACTCTGAAGGGCGAAGACAGAGCAGCAAATATCAGCATGAAACATAAATACATGCTTTCACGTGAAGTTCATGTGTGTACGTTAGAATAGAATAGAATAGAAAATGCTTCAATGGGGAAATTGACGTGCTCAGCAGTGACAGGCTCATGGAGCGTGCAGTCACACGAGGACACGTGCACTTATTCAAATACTTGTGCTGTTACCATGGTAACCTCCAACATTAAAAGCCCCTCCCTGTGCTGTGGAGGTCCCCTGGGTGACCCCTGACCCCCTGCAGTACCTGCGCTGTCTGGAGGATCCGAGGTCACGTTGCCGGTGTCTCCTCCCACTGCTCCATGACATCAGAGCGCTGAGCTGCAGCTGATCAGAGAGGCGTCTCCAACCTGGCTGTACTGTGAGGAGTGTCTGCAGCTCCTCCTGGACCTCGCTCCTCCTGGACCTCCTGGACCTCGCTCCTCCTGGACCTCGCTCCTCCTGGACCTCACTCCTCCTGGACCTCCTGGACCTCGCTCCTCCTGGACCTCGCTCCTCCTGGACCTCACTCCTCCTGGACCTCGCTCCTCCTGGACCTCGCTCCTCCTGGACCTCGCGCCTCCTGGACCTCACTCCTCCTGGACCTCCTGGACCTCGCTCCTCCTGGACCTTGCTGTCCTCACACTGAAGTGGTCACTAAGGAGGGTCTCGGTGAAACGCAGCACCACTTCCTGTTTAAACCCCCAGATGTGGCTGCAGGTGACCAAACTCCTTCAGTGTCTCACACACACAGCTATGAGGAAGACCTCCTTCCCCTCCTCCTCCTCCTCCCCTTCGGTCGACATGTGTTGGTATCCTGAATGCACAAAGCATCGCTCAGCATGCAGAATCAATTTGGCCCTCTGAGGAGCCCGGGCTAATACACGAGCCGTTTACTGGCGGCTAGAAGAAATTACAAGTGATAAATTGAATTAATCTCAATTGAGGCTGGGAATGGGATGAAACGGGGTCTGTGGCCTGGAGAGGATTAACAGCAGATGTCAGGAGGGAGGAGGGGAGGCGGGAGGAGACGAACAAGGGGAGAAATATTGTCTGTGTCCTGTGGTGTCCTTCCTTTTAATGATTTTAAAAAGCTAATCTTTCCCTCTGTGGGACTCTGAAACAGTGTCAGGACCCGCATTAAACTGTCCACTGCAGCTGCAGCTGACAGAGCGCAGGTGAGCACACCTGTTAGCAGGAGGGAGGGGTCACCTGCATCCTGGTGACAGCCTCAGCAGGTTTACAGAGCTATGATTTTTATCAGGGCGCCTTTAAAAAGTCTCAAATATGAGGCCTCACAGCCAGGTTTTGTTGTCCTGCACAACCATGTCAACCAGCAGTCCAAGCAGACACTCCCACAACTCCCTGCTCCAGCCAATCACACCTTGCCAGTCCAGACGTCTCCGCAGAGTCACCGGAGGCTTCCAGGTCAGAAGCTGAGCCTCAGTGCTGTTTGCTGGGCCCCGCCCACGTCTGGTTTTTGAAATGAAACCTTGATGCTTGGCTCTGCCTTCATCAGAGCAGAGCGGCACGCCGCCACCTGCGAACGCCGCAGCCTCGAGCTGACAGGCTCTCTTTTAAACTGGACACTGTGGTTAAACTGGTGTTGATCGAGGCTGTGCGCTGGAGTGATGCGCTCAGCGCCGAGGACGTTTACACTCTCTGAGTTTTCCTCTGCAGCTCCTTTGGACAGTCTTGTGAATATTTCGCAGTAATAAAAGCAGCACACGTGTGACACGATGTCTGTTTCTAAACCCCTTCAAAGATAAAGGACACAGCGGCTCTTCAGTTTGTGTCTCAAACGCAGCTAAAAGGAAGATAATTATTCAAATTCCCTGTTTGTTTTTTCCATCTGCAGCTTTTCTTTGAAGCAGGGTCAGACGTGTGTTTGTTCGGCACCGGCATCAAAGAACAAAGGACCTCAATCTCTCACCTGTGGAGGGAAAACGCCGCCCGCTCTCAGCTGATGTACACAGAGCTTTTATTCTGTGCTTTAGAATAATCCCGAGTCGCAGCGGGTCATCGCACACAGCAACGTTTCGCACCGCAGTGATGTTGGAGCGCCGAGCGCTGCTGTGAAGTGCACCTCACACGGTGCCCGTGGGAGCCTGATAAAGGCTTAAGTGAGCTGAAGGTGCTTTCCTCGCGGCTTTAAATCAGGTTTAATCCTCGTGCTGTTCACACACGCCTGTTATCGCTTCGTTAAAGAAAACTTTTAAACTCGTGCTGCAGATTCGTCAACGTTTCTCCGAGCTGCTGCTGACGCAGTCGGCTCGTGTCGAAGAGATTTCATTTTCATTTCGGTATTTCTTTGTTAATCGGTACCAGATGGAATCAGAGACCATGTTTCACTGGAAATCCTGAATTCCTGTTTGTCAGCTGTTTGTCAGCTGCCGCTCCACCTTCATCATCATCACCGTCGATCACCTGGCAGCAGCTCCGTGATAGGCTGCTTTACGCAGACACACTGCTGACTCATCAGAGCATTTCAGATGCGCTGAAGCTGGTGACTCCGCCCTCTCTGTGTGTAAAAACCCTACAGTCACTCACAGACAAACATGTTCGCAGGTTCAGGAAGTGCTATAGAAACCAGCAGCTTGTGTCGGCCTGTAAACCTGTTGGCTGTGGGGACTGACTCGCTGCTGCCCCTGCTGGACATTTGTGTGATTACCAATGAACATCTGCTCGCATTGTTTGCGGCGGCTGTGACTTCTCTGAGCAGTTTTACATGATACGCTGAATCATAATCAGCCCTCTGGATCATTTTTCAGTTTTCCGGGTGAATAATTAACAGAGGCGGGACTGATTTCAGTCAGCAAACTGAGCGCGCTCGCAGAACGTGGCGTGTGGCTGCTGTGTGTTTGTCACATGAAGGATGAATGGCGCTGGCATGCCTGTGATCTTGTCTCTGATGAGTTTCCTGTTCTTTGGTCCTTTCCGTTGGTTTCTGTCACTCGAGCACGCCGCTCATCCGCTAACCGCAAACGTTCAGCTGCACTCGGCCTCACCGGGACCCGGGGGACTTATTTCCTCCTTCATTCAATTAATCAGTTTAATCATGATCCACAGTGACTGAGTTAATGACTGCGGCTCACAATAATGGAAGGAAAGCAGACGGCGTTTGTGAGAGGCGGCGTGCTGCCGAGGCTGACTCAGCCGAGAGATGCTGCAGTTTAATGGAGGCCGTTGGTCAGGAGGGACAGGATGACTACAGTGAGTGTGGAGAGTCACATGCTCTGCGTGATGGCTGTCCTCTGTCAGCTGAAGGGAGGAGCAAAGAAAGGAGGCGGAGGGGCATGGGATTATAATTACAGACAGGAAACCACAGGAAGCAAATACACCTCCAGGAATCTGTGAAGGGAAGTGAAGAAGAAGCACCCAGTGCATCATGGGAATCCTCAGCAGCCTACGTCTATTGCAGCATAACTAAGGGAGGATTCAGGGTCACCTGGTCCAGCCCTAACTATATGCTTTAGCAAAAAGGAAAGTTTGAAGCCTAATCTTGAAAGTAGAGATAGTGTCTGTCTCCTGAATCCAAACTGGAAGCTGGTTCCACAGAAGAGGGGCCTGAAAACTGAAGGCTCTGCCTCCCATTCTACTTTTAAATACTCTGGGAACAACAAGTAGGCCTGCAGAGCGAGAGCCAAGTTGGTCCTGTTAAACCGTTTGGTCCTCTGGAGACATCAAACAGTGACGTTCGATGGACTTTGGGTGAGGCTTGTTTCTCTCAGTGTCACTTTAGCCCAGCGAAGCTGTTTCCATGGTTATGGGAGTTCCTGTGCTCTGTGGCGTGGAGAAGGCTCGCTGCGTCCCTCTGCTCTGCTCTGATACCACAGATGGATTCTGCTCGCTTTATCCTGCATATCCATTTAAAGAGACTGCAGCACAACATGAAGGAGACGCGAAGAGTTCAGTGAGCTTCCTCACGCTCCGGAGTCGGTTTGATGCTGAATGTCGAGGCGGAGGAAATTAGCCTCGGGAGGCGTTTCATGACTGCTCGTTACTAATATTAGGGGGGACGCGAGCCCCTCGTCTCCCGCGGTGCTTGTGTGCTTCACCAGGAACGAAGATGAAAAGAAGGCAGGAAGAGGGAGACATGTGAGAACAGGGAGGCGGGGCAGACGAGCCCTCTGCGTGCGGGCAGATGGAGGAAAGCGAGACATGTTTGTGAAGCGGTTACTGCTGGGCGACCGGCCGACAGCATCCAACACGCAGTCAGGAGGCGAGGGGGCGGGGGGGGCAATGAAGAATCGAGGCCAAAAAAAAGGTATCCATGGCAACGGTGCGGAGAGCCCGTCACTGCGTCCCTGGTACAGTGAGACTGGAAGCTCCCCCCCCCCAGAGAGTGTTGATGTGTTATTGGCAGACGCTGCTGTGACTAACAGCGAGCAGAAAGAGGCGCTTCCCCTGCATCGCTCACCTGACCCACACTGACCCGCGGCCTACAACGGAATCACAGCGCCGGCTTATCGACGAGGAGTGTGACAGCAGGCGTGGGAGCAAAGGTCTGCCCGACAGTGATAAGAATAACAGCGAGGGAGGCGCAGGGAGTGTTCATGGACCTCCTCGGTTTCTTTTTCCATTTTACACCCAGTGAACATTTACTCGCTCGCCTTTTGTCTCCTTGCAAATCTGACCTTTAGTTTCATTTAAAGCAGAAACCTGCAGGCCGGCCTCCGACAGGAACCAGACGAAGCAAAGCTTCATGACGCCGTCTGCCAGCAGCACATTATCGGTCAGGATCAGCCTCGTCAGCGCTTAACCATGAGCGGAGCATCTAGCCCTCCCCGAACCCCACAGAGCACAAGTTCTCCTGCAGAGCTCAGCTTCACGTAAAGTTTCAGTAAAGCGGCGTGATGGACAGGCGTGGACACAGGTGCATTTGTAGGTGTTTCCTCTAAAAAGTGCAAAGGTTGAGGAGGAGAGTATATAAATGTGCAGCAGAATGCCAAAAACCCACGTCAGGACTCATTTGTGTCTGACGAGGTCCTTTCACAGAGGAGGCTTTCATAACAGCCTTACTCCTTCAGTCTGTTTCTAGTTGCACTGTCATGAACTTTGACCTTTAACCTGCTGACTGAGGCCTGTAGAGTCTCAGATGGAGCTCTTGGCACCGTCTGACTTGGGAGCGATTTACTGGGACGTCTGGGACGTTTCTGCTCAGCGACGGTCAGCGTTCAGGTCGGCACGGACGCGGGCGGTAATTGCATCCTTTTGCAGAAACAGTGCGCCGGCTGATGATGCCGACGGCCCAGAGTCAGATTCTGGCTCCGAACCAGCCGCCTCTCTTTCCTGAAACGTGTTAAAGCTTCGCTTCCTCTCTGTCGTATTTGTCAGACGGCGTGTAGAATAATCACACCCCCACAGGTCTGCTGATTTGTGACCCAGATTGGGCTCATGTGCTCAGAGAGTCATAAATAATCGATTTTATCCTGCTGGACCCCAGAGCAGATGGATTTTACGTGGTCATTCGGTCTCACCCTTATTTTTCCAGGTGTGTGAAAGGACACATTACTGGTTTGGGTCGGCGGTATCTAAGGATGCTGGGTAGGATAATTGGGACCTGGGTGACTCGGGTTGTTGGTCGAGTTGGTGGAGCGCTCCTGAGCGCCGTGATGCAGAGAGCTGCAGGAAGCGTAATGAACAGCGTTGTTTCTGCTGTAACCTTTACAGCGAACACAGTTGTCCTCATTTTATTTCCTGTGTTGGACGAAGCTGTCGGCGTGCCGGCTGAGTTCAGGACCCGGAGACTTAATCAGCTGCTGAGGTTGTGTGTGTGGGGGGGGGGCTCTTTCCACCAGCTGTGACACCTCTTCAAAGCTCGGGGTGAATTATTGAACACGCCTCGGCGGCGGGCAGCCCTCCTGACCGCTGCGAAGGCCAGAAGACAGATGGCGTTTTCATTTAAATGATTGACCTGCCGCCGCTCGTGGCGTTTTGCATCCCATCCCGTCTGGATTTGTGTTATTAGTGAGGCTGTGAGTCACTCTCTCATGGCGTGCGGAGGAGCTCGTTTCTTATGTGACGAGTAGGATTTGAACGCCATCCGTGCATTAAACGTGGCGGCGGATTCACCTGCCTGTGAGCTGATGGCGAGGAGGAGCAGCGGGGATTTGTGTCAGCCGGTCATGTAATTCTGATGATGCTTGGCGTGCAGTGAAAAGGTTGGATGGGACGTGGGAGTGATGGATGGATGTGTGGAAGCAAATGCTGATGAATGTAATCAGAATTTCATAATAGGGAAAATGAATTAGGAGACAGGAGCTGTGTGGGAGAGATGCGTTTCCTTCCCTTCAGAGCTGGACCGCCGCCTGTTTTCGAGGGGGGGGGGGGATTAGAGGCTGGCTCTGAACTGTCAGCTTGGACAGAGACGAGCCAGGCTGTTAGCCCCACGCGGCCTTCCATCCCCGGCTATTCCAGGTTATCCACTCGGCTGTTTGGTGGCGGGCGGGGAGCCGGGGCAATCTGGATCATGGTGGGCGGCGATAACATCCGCTATTGATTCTGGACTTTCTTTCCCGGTGCCGCCGGAACCAAAGGCTCATTGAGATCGGCCTCTGCAGATAATCTGTCTGAGGACGTCCTTAGCGCTCTGTAATGGATCAGCTCTGGGTCACAGCAGCTTTTCAAATCCCTCCAAGTCCTTTTAGATCAGACGGCGAGCAGCTATCTGCCAAATTCATCAGCACACAATAACAAACACACAGCATCCGTCAGAGCTCAGCTCCTTCCAGGGTCTGGGCAGCGTTTCAGGGAGGGCTTGGAGCTCATTTCCACAAGCGCATCACTTCACACAACAGCGTACTGAACAATACTCAGAATCCTGCGCTGGCACATCGGATCGGACGCTTTCTAAAGAGGCGTTTTAAACCTGAAAGAGCGAAAACTCGTTAATAAAACAGCATTACAATCATCCCTTCATGCATTAAGTTTCATTTAAGTCACATCAAACAGGCACAGCTGAAATTCAGACTCACTCAGCAACTGTTCTTTATAATTTATTAATAATAATAAGCACATGCAGCTGTACAGCACATACATGTGTATGATTCCCTCAAAGCACAGGCAGACGAAAGTAGTTTTTCCATCACTGGTTTATTTGAAGACGTCTCTCCAAAGCCACTGTGAAAACTACACAGCATTAACAAAATAAAACTCAGCCTAAGACACTAAAAATAAAACGGTACAACAAAACACGATAAATGAATAAATTCCCCGTTGGCTGCATGCTGCAAGAAGTGATTAGTCACCGTTCCTCAGGGGTTTCCTTATCCGGTTGTTCAGTCTGACGTCACTAGCCGTGTCTGGGTCTAAACTCCGCTGCAGGTCCATATATCAAACGATCACTGTGGCATTACTGAGAGTTGAAAAACTGTCTAAAGTCTTTCATCTTTAATAAAATGATCAGCGTTCTGCTCTACCAGGTGTAACAATTGAGTTTAACATCCAGGCATCCATGAAAACGGAATTTATGACATTTAACGGAGTTAGAAGTTAGCAGGGAGTTAGCTCGCTAGCTTCTATCTAAATACAATATAGCATGTCCTGACTGCGGGGTTTTGGAAACAAATTAAAACGTACAGCTCTGTTATCACTTCCAGCATAAATGAAGACAGAAAACTAAACAGCAGTGACGTTTGTAGGGTTACTGAAGTTGGGCTAGCTGGTATATAATGATGTGCTACGTGACCGCTAGCGACACAGCTATGTTAGCATAATATAAACAAGCTAACTTTTTTCCACTCGATAAAAGTTGACGTGAGTGTTCTCGGTGGTCAGGAACAAATGTAATCGCATGGCAGGATGCTGTAAAAGGACCAAACTTCAGCCTGGAGAACAACTGAGATAATCCATCCACAATACGAGGTTAGTCATTCATATACTGCTGCATGGGCTGGGCTGTAGTTACATCCTAAGGTTTTAAAAACTGAGCTTAAATAAATGATTAGCGGTAATAAAAGCCGAGGGAGGTCAACAGTGATCACTGACTGTTTTAGGAGCTTTTTGAGATCAAATAGAAGAAAATACAAAACATTAAACATGTTAACAACACAAAAGCCATATTAAACGCAGACTACTTTAGGCCCGCAAGTAGGATTCGTCACGTCATCACTTAACGACCAGATAAGAGGGTAGTTAAAGTCCATTCCACTTAATGTGACTTTTAGTAAAGACCATTACGGGCTCGTTCTTGCTGCACACTTACAGGTGTTTTCCTCCCAAAAAGGAAAACCTGCGACTTGTAAGCGAGCTTGACTTTCAAAATAAAAGCACCATGAATGTTTGTAGCTCATCGTTCCCCTCATGGACGTATCGATCAGGTTTCGAGATCCAACCCTGAGCTGGCTTTCTGCGCTAACGCTAGCTCTCCCATTAAAGTGACCAACGATCTGAGTGGATACGATGGATTTGTTCAGGCAGGAAGTGGAAATGCCAGCTGGTCTGGCACATTCCCATCATGCTACATGTGAACCAGTACGAATTACCAACACAGACTTTGTACAGGAACAGTCAGCATGTGTTATAGAACGTGTATGTGTGAGGAGGAGGTGTGGCCGTCATTAATAAATGTTTCCTGTGCAGTCGCAGAGGTCAGAGCAGGAAAACACATTTTAGTTTTTTAAAAGATCAGCGACGTATTTTGTGTCTTTGTGTTTTTATCTGATCCACAAAGTCGTCCTGAGCAGTGACACACCTGCTGCTGGCTCAGTGTCTGTGTGAGATGTTCGATTCCCAACCAGTCGTGCCTTTGCTGCTCACCCGTTTGTGATCTGACACGATGGACACACGGACCCTAAACACAAGAAACCCTCACGCTGATACTGTGACTGATACAAATACTGTGTAATTACAGTTATGGAGCAGCTGTTTTTATACTTACAAGATAGTACTGACCCCCAAATATTGTGGGATTATACCTTCAACCAAGATCCTTTCCTAAATGTAATGTGACAAAACCAGAGCACAGAGGTTCAAACAGAGCATGGTCCAGACTGCAGGCTGATAAACCTGCTCCTGCAACCCCTAAGACAGGTTTCAGGTCTCTAACACTGGCAGGTTATGTCTTGGTGGACAATAATGTCAGCGCATCAAAGCAACAACACAAAAAAACACATTGATGATGAGAGTGGGTTGAAAGACCTATAGCGCCATCGGTAGAAACCAGCAGATCCAGTGAGCCGCTGCGAGCAGTGGTCAAGATATAAAACCCAAATGTAGACATGTAACACCAGAGACACTGACTGTTACTGAAAGCCTGTGAGCGATGGGTTGTTGGTGTCTTTCTCTGGATGTGGTGCCTTTTTTTGTTGTTGTTTTTTGCAGCGCATTGTGTTCTGCGTCCTGTTTGGCTGTAGACCATTGTCACTCACTCTCGTGCCGTGTCCAGTGCAGAACGCGTTCAGCTTGTCAAATTTACTTAAATCTTCGATGCTAGCAGTGTGACTCTGAAGTGCTGCATGTTTGTAAGTTTTCTCCCAACAAACACCAATGTCGATGAAACGTTTGCTCCGTCAAAGTCTCCTGCGGCAGGAAGATGCTAACCATCGCACAAAGATTTGGACAAAAGGCAGGTAGAAGTTACCGTATTTTCCGGCTTATAAGGCACATTAAGCGAAACAAAACAGTCAGATAAGTCAAACTTTACTCAGCTCATTCTTCGTGCTTCCTCCACTTCCACTGATTCATTAGTGATTCATTAATGTTGAATTCTCTGGCAGCGGCTCTATTCCATGTTCTGGACCTGAAAACAGGGTTTGATCTTTGGTTTCATCCTATAATACTGCACTTTCTACAAAGGTTTGAACTTTGACAGTTTAAACAAGACAGAAAAGTGTGAAAATGTTCATGCCTGTCTGAGAAAAGTGTATAAAGTGTGTAGTGAGGGGTTTTCAAAACATCCATAATAATTGTAAAAAATAAAGCTGCTACTTCGTGGATTTCACCTATTGTGGGTTTAGAACGAGGGAACACTGTAGTACTCTAAGCCACAGGCGTCGAACTCCAGGTCCTGCAGGTTTTAGATGTCCTTGATCCAACACAGCTGATTTAAATGGATAAATGACCTCATCAACACGTCTTGAAGTTCTCCAGAGGCCTGGTAATGAACTAATCATGTGATTCAGGTGTGTTGACCCAGGGTGAGATCTAAAACCTGCAGGACACCGGCCCTCGAGGCCTGGAGTTCGACACCCCTGCTCTAAGCCATCGGCGTGAGTAATAGGCGGAACAATTACCTTCTCTTCCACTAGAGGGCAGTACAACTATCTGCTCTAATTAAATGGGTTGCCAACTGCCAGTAAAACAGAAGAAGATGAAGAAGAAATTACAAAATCGTCATGCTGTGAGACGACGCAGTGCGTAATAGCGTAATCCCAGATAAATGTTTGAAAAGAAAACGTAGTCCGTGAGACCAGGGGCCTGTTCGTCGTACCTCGCTAAGTAAGTTAGCTGGATTAGATTGTTGACGATTTCGCGTGATCCTGGATCAGTCGGTTCCCCGAAGCTCATCCGGGACTTGCTGTCATAGCAACAGATCCGTAAGCGTAAACCTGCTCGGGAGCAGGTTTACTTTATGTAAACAGGATTAGATCGCGGCCACGCAGGTATGTCCGCTTCATTTATACGAAAGCAACAGCGATATTCCACCACTGTTTCACCATAAATAAATAACATCAATGTAACTAAAGATAATGCAGCACTTGATCCTTTTATTGATGTCACACAGATACATACAGGTCATTTCCTAAAAAAGGGAAATGTACTATTAACATTCTATTACATGTATGTGATTATTACAGATGTAATTCATATTTCAGAGTAGTAATTGTAAATTACTTCGTGTAATCAAGATGAGAGACCACGGCTATAAAAGCGAAGGTGGATTTGGGAAGTCTGTCGCAGCCATGTCCTGTCCGTATACGCGACCAACCCATTGCGGAAGGTGCAAGATTGATAAGGAGAGTTTTCAGAATCCAGCGTATATTGCGGGACAGACAGGATCCTTTAGCTCAGCGCGACAGTGTGCTCATAGAGAGATATCGATTTTCCCGTGAGGGTATTATTTACTTAACCAACTTGTTGACGAGGGGGTGCAGGACCACCACCTGTCTTTTTTTCCTCTGCCCTTTTCTTGGTTGCTGTTATGAACAAACTAACAGAGTATTACAGGCCAGTATTACCTTGCCAAGAGACGAAAAGCAATCTAAGAGATAAATATTACCATTCTGTAGAATATTCCTGTATTCCACTTTTACTTGTTCCCATGTTCTTGTGGGTCCTGTTGTGGCTCTAATGTGAAAGGGGATATAATATAACATATTATAATATAATATAATGCCATATGATATTGGACAATATAGTGTCATATGATAGATCTACCCTACCGCCTACTGGTGTTGGCCAGAGGGGCCGATGGCGCGATATGGCAGCCTGGCTACAACCGTAGCTGCCTCCACCAGTGTGTGAATGTGAGAGTGAATGAATAGTGGTATCGTAAAGCGCTTTGGGTGCCTTGGAAAGCGCTATATAAATCCAATCCATTATTATTATTATTATTAAATTACCTACGAGTTTGATTTGTCAGCAACTTTCTGCCAGCCCTCTCTCCTTGCTTTTGCAGCCTTTGCAGTGTTCTCTTGCGTTTTAATTAAACTCTGAAACTCCTGAAATCCCTCACTCATGAGTTCTTGCTCTGCTGCCGGAAAATACCGAGCACGCCCCTTCGACATTTTCACCGACCAATCAGCGGGTTGCCGATCAATGTTTCTACTATCGATGCGTAGCCCCTTTTACGACACCCAGTGATCTCACATTCCTGCGTCCAGCTGTAGTAATCGTCAACAGCAGGTGTGTTCGGGGAACCGGATTAGCGAGCTCACGGTTAGCGCGATGGTTTGGTCTTGGATGTGTCATTTGATCTTGGATGTAGTAAGCGACGTACGAAGAACAGGCCCCTGGTCCTGGAGAAAACTGCGACCCAGATGAAGGCCGTAGCATGAGCAGTGAAAGCAAAGCAAAAAAGGTATCCTGGGGACAAACCGAGGCTGGTGCGAGGCAGAAAACGATCAAATGATTTTTGTGACATTTTGCTTCTGTGGTGTGATTTATCTAATGTGAAATATGTGCCGTGGCTCCAAAAGGTTGGGAAGCACTGGTCTAAACCGGCGGTCCCAACCTTGTTTGCGCCACAGACCGGTTTATGTCCAACAATATTTTCACAGACCGGCCTTTAAGGTGTCGCGAATACAACAAATACAATACAACAAAATAAAACCAGTACCAAAAAAAGAAAGATTTATTCGTAACACACAGGAACAGACCCAGGGAAACAGAGTTAACAATAACCCTGAACATCATAGATTTCACACCCAAGCCTCAACTCTCACAGCCCGGCACCAAACGACTCACGGACTGACACCGGTCCGTGGCCCAGGGCTTGGGGACCGCTGGTCTAAACTACATCTGGTACTCCACCTGCCTCCTAACCTACCTGAGAAAATGACCCTGTGTTACAACATGAAGAGAAGCGGTTTCTGATGAGTTGGCAGTGAGAATATGTTGGGGCGCTGATCTAACCATTCACTGTCTCCATGCTCTCTCTCCAGAAGGAGGACATGCAGTGGCCTCGAGGAGAACAGGAGGTTCCCACCTCCGTGTGCAGCCTTCCCTGTAAAACTGGCGAGAGGAAGAAGGTGGTGAAAGGCATGCCCTGCTGCTGGCACTGCGAGCCCTGCGACGGATACCAGTTCCAGCCCGACGAGTTCACCTGCAAG
>NC_137426.1:610000-720000 GCF_964374335.1 Astatotilapia calliptera | reverse complement strand
GAGCCGCAGTATTCCCACAGTATTCCCACAGTATTCCAGAGTATTCCCAGTATTCCCACAGTATTCCAGAGTTTTCCCACAGTATTCCCAGTATTCCCACAGTATTCCCAGTATTCCCACAGTATTCCCACAGTATTCCAGAGTATTCCCAGTATTCCCACAGTATTCCAGAGTATTCCCACAGTATTCCCACAGTATTCCCACAGTATTCCCACAGTATTCCCACAGTATTCCAGAGTATTCCCACAGTATTCCCACAGTATTCCAGAGTATTCCCACAGTATTCCCACAGTATTCCAGAGTATTCCCACAGTATTCCCACAGTATTCCCACAGTATTCCCACAGTATTCCAGAGTATTCCCAGTATTCCCACAGTATTCCAGAGTATTCCCACAGTATTCCCACAGTATTCCAGAGTATTCCCACAGTATTCCCACAGTATTCCAGAGTATTCCCACAGTATTCCCACAGTATTCCCACAGTATTCCCAGTATTCCCACAGTATTCCCACAGTATTCACAGTATTCCCACAGTATTCCAACAGTATTCCCACAGTATTCCCACAGTATTCCCACAGTATTCCCAGTATTCCCAGTATTCCAACAGTATTCCCACAGTATTCCCAGTATTCCCA
Source organism: Astatotilapia calliptera (assembly GCF_964374335.1). Classification (NCBI taxonomy): domain Eukaryota; kingdom Metazoa; phylum Chordata; class Actinopteri; order Cichliformes; family Cichlidae; genus Astatotilapia; species Astatotilapia calliptera. The sequence goes on along the minus strand of NC_137426.1, from coordinate 719,365 downwards.
CAGTATTCCAACAGTATTCCAACAGTATTCCCAGTATTCCCACAGTATTCCAACAGTATTCCCACAGTATTCCCACAGTATTCCCACAGTATTCCCAGTATTCCCACAGTATTCCCACAGTATTCCCAGTATTCCAACAGTATTCCCACAGTATTCCCACAGTATTCCCACAGTATTCCCAGTATTCCCACAGTATTCCCACAGTATTCCCAGTATTCCCACAGTATTCCCACAGTATTCCCAGTATTCCCACAGTATTCCCACAGTATTCCCAGTATTCCCACAGTATTCCCACAGTATTCCCAGTATTCCCACAGTATTCCCACAGTATTCCCAGTATTCCCACAGTATTCCCACAGTATTCCCAGTATTCCCACAGTATTCCCACAGTATTCCCAGTATTCCCACAGTATTCCCACAGTATTCCCAGTATTCCCACAGTATTCCCACAGTATTCCCAGTATTCCCACAGTATTCCCAGTATTCCCACAGTATTCCCACAGTATTCCCAGTATTCCCACAGTATTCCCACAGTATTCCCAGTATTCCCACAGTATTCCCAGTATTCCCACAGTATTCCCAGTATTCCCACAGTATTCCCAGTATTCCCACAGTATTCCCACAGTATTCCCAGTATTCCCACAGTATTCCCACAGTATTCCCACAGTATTCCAGAGTATTTCCGCTGTCTTTCCGGAGTATTTAATCATTTACAGTAACTGTGTTATTAAGATGCTTGTGTTACATTTATTAAGGAACAAATCTGAAGATGATGAATCCTTTGGTTCTATCACAGCGGTGAGGGTGGAGCAGAGCTGAAAACAGAGTTTCCTGTGGCGTCCTGCACTCGTCGCCTACATGTGTGCGTTCGCTCTCTGTCGAGGTCCTAAAGCCTTTAAACCTGCAGTGCAGACGTCGCTGTATTTACTCTCAGGGCGGAGCCAATCAGCTTCTGATTACACCCCCGCCCTGTTAGCTGGAAAACAGGAGAGCAGTCTGTGGATGCAGTAAAGATGGCCGCCCTGCTGTCAGAGGGCGATGTGGCGTGTTCATGTGCGAGTGTTTTGTTTGGGAGCAGTCTCAGGGCAGTGTTCCTGATTCTGGGATGATTTTCCAGCCATTGAAGAAACAGGTTTCCTCCTGTGGTGGATGATCCTGCTGACTGACCTGGATAATATTTAAAGATCTGCTCTCAGGGTCCGTGCTGCCTCATGTCCCTGTCAGGTGAAGGTTCCTGCTCTGCTAGTTTCAGTTCAGCTCATCTAGTTAATTTCCAGGTTGCTGTTTAGTTCCTGGGTCATCTTCCCCTGTACTAAGCCTCCCTGTGTGTCTACCTGTCATGTTTCATGTCTGTGTGGTCTTGTTGTCAAGTTTGCGTCATGTCTGTGTCTCCATGTTTCCTGTTTTACTTTGAAAGAGTCCGGTGTTCCTTGTATTTAGTGTCTGTGTTTCATTCGGTGTGTGTCGCGTCGTCTGTGTAACCCTCCCAGTTACGTCTCGTCATAGTCGTCACAGTCATAGACGTGGTTGTTAAAGTGTCAGAGCTTCATCACGGTTTCATACTCTCGTATAGTGTTCAGTATCACAGGATAGTCGGTTTCCACTTTAGTTGCTTTGCCTTCTGTCATCAGCCAGAATAAAATCTCGCTTTTTGGTAAAGTCACGTCTCCTCGCCTGTGTCTGCTCTTGGGTCCTGCTCTAACCGGCACCCCCCGGCATTACATCAGGAGGCTGAAGGTCGCCGTGCACCACGAGCTTCCATCTCGTGTTTCCTGTTACGTCTTGAGGAGGCTGAATCGTGCCGTCCTGTTCTGCAGAGCAGGCTTCATGCTGAAGGCAGCAGGATCAGGCTGCGTGTGCTCAGCAGCGTCCTGTTCTCATGATGATAAGAGCTGTTTGCTGGAGCCTAAAGAGGGATTTGATGCCTCTGACTGTAGCGCAGGTACATTGTGTGTTTTCTCTGATGTGAATGGCTCATTCAGGATTTATCAATGAGAGGATACACTTGAAGCTCAGAGCCTCAGTGAAGAGATGGGCGAGCTGGAAATGAGATCAGAGCAAAGAACCCTCCTGAAGGACGGTCCGGCCCGCCGCCTACAGGACAGAAATCCTTTGAAACACTGATCCAAAAGCCCGCAGACGCTACGCGACCTCACAGAGAAAAACACATTACAAAACAGCGAACACGGAGACTCAGACTCCGGTGAGGTGATCAGAAAGACAAAGGCGACAACGAGAGATCGGAAACGCTGCTCAGATCAGCGCTCGAACTCACGGAGACTCTAAGTCTGCTCCGAGAGCGCCGAAAGGGCGGGAACTTCAGCGTGACCTCAAAGAAAGATGAATGACATCAGCTTAAAGAGACGACCACACGTGTGCAAGAACCCGCTGTTGATGGAGCGCTCGTATGCGCGACGCCCCGAACAGCGTTTCAGCGTCACCGGATCTGCTGCCACATGTCAGCACCTCATGAATAAATCAGACGAGGCCCTTTCTCCTCTCACGCACACGCCAAGGTCACTACGCCGCCATCACGGGGACTCAGACTGCCGCCGTCCAGCTAAATTAGATGTTTTCCACGTGTAGACAGGAAGGAGCCGCCAGCAGGAGGAGGCGGGTATTTGCAATGCTAATGTCTTTGCTTCATGCAGCAGGGATTTTATGGCACTGATGTTTGTTTCCACCTCCTCTCCTCACCTGTCAGCACACAGGACATCGTCCTCCTCTCCTCACCGCCGTGTTCAGTTGGGCTGCACTGATTGGTCGATTCATCGTTTTTCACTTAAAGGAAATAAACTCTGCATATGTTTCTGTTGCTGTGCTGATTTTACTCCATCCACAGGTACTGATCAATGAGTTAAACTGCAGGAATAAAGACATAAAGACCTGGATGGCCGCAAACTTTCTGCTTCTTGATTCAGACCAAACTGAGGTTATTGGCCCTGAAAATCGTAGAAATATGGTGTCTAAGCAGATAGGCCAATGCTAGGCTGATAGACGGACACAGTTTGTCTAACGATGAGCTCGAAGACAAGCAAGCCAGGGTCAGAGCCTCCATCCAGCCTGTAGCTGTTCAGGTCCTTGGGCTGTGTTTCCTGCACAGGATTTAAGGAGCCTGGAGCTGATAATAGCGGCTACGTGTTGGAGGTCATGGTGGAGGGAGAAGGTGGGTGTGGAGATGGGGCAGCTTATAACCCGAGATGGCTCTGACGCTCCTGCAGACTCCCCTCCCTGATTTCTCTCCTCCGCTCGCTCCGAACACTTTCTCTTCCTCTCTGTTTCCTGATGTCAGGACATACGTTATCTGACAGGATTTAATGTGATTTGTTGAGCAGACCATCAGTGCGCTCCCCGGGGTCATCAGTCGAAAAGGTCCATCAGAGCCTCCTCGACCCCCTGCACAGCGTGACAGCTGGTCCCAGGGTAATACAGGTGTATACACATGGAGGTCTCAGAGGTCTCAGGGTTGTATAGTATGGTATCACTTTGTGTAGCTGCTACAGGCGCGGGCTGCTGGGTGACTTCCCATGATGCACTGAGTGTTTCTGTGGCAATGTGAAGACGTGAGTTTGCAGAATAAAACGAATGAGGAAAAATGTGATCTTTACTTTGAAATTTCTTCTTGTAACATTATTTTGCTCACTTGTTTTAAGTTTACAGTAACAGAAATACATCGTTCTGCACATTTGTGGATACTGTTTTCCTAACGTGAAATTTCAAAAAGAAATGAAACAAATTCGTGCTATTTATTTATTCACGGTGGGGAGGAGTTCTTCCAGCTCTGTGCTTTGTCTCCAGCAGCAGCTCCACTTCCTGCCACTTTGTAACAGCAGGAGAAAGTGGAATTTAAGTACCCCAGTAAACAAGTCATCCTCACACACACAGACTCACAGTGCTGACATTTGGAGAGCCAATCAAATGTGAGGACGCTGTTTCAGGACGTCTGTCTCCTCTCTGCTGCAGCTCTGGGCCATCACACAGGTAGTTAGCAGTTAGCTTTACAGCAGGTGGAGAGCGGTGCCACATTAAACTGTGTCCCCCTCCAACTCATCACCACAGCCGCAGCTCAAAGCTCTTCAAACACATTCAAACATCTGCAGCTGAACATCCTAAAAATCCCAAATACTGCTGCTAATAATGACAACAATAATGATAAAGAATCACACAGTAACCTTCACATAATGTACAAACATCAGAAAGAGAGAAACATGACGAATAAATGAACTATGATCAACTCTACAGACCACATTAGAGGTTCTGAGCTGATGTTTAGGTGTAAGAGTAATCTGAGTAATCTGTAATCCTGAATAATCCAGAATAACATGTGAAACCACAGCGGTCACGTGCTGGGATTCAAAGCTGACACCCCTGCAGCTGCTGCGTGGCTGAAGCTTCATAAAAACACAGGTGACCTAAAGCAGAGCTGAGGTGTGTCAGCACCGTGCTGCCGCGCAGAGACGTCTGCAGCTTTGGAGGGATGAAGGCCGGCGATGAGGAGAGAGGGCTCAGCAGAAGCTGCAGCTCAAAGAGCTGAGACAGGATTGTTGCATCTGTGACCATGACTCCAGGACAGAAGGTCAAATGTGAGGAGGCAGCAGGAGGACGCCCTTTAACCCTCGTCACCTCCTGCAGCACCGAGCTGCTGTTCAACACCACCACCTCAGTGTGCGTGCATGTGTGTGTCTGCGTGTGCGTACCGTAGTCACAGGCAGCTCTGGACGCACTCTGAGGGCGGTCTCAGAGGGAGGCGTCCACTGAAGCTGAGCTTTGGCGTGTGTTCAGGATTGGTTGCCATGGTTTTGGTGTTTCTGCAGCTTCAGAATGCTGATTGGTTCTGGGTGTACCTGCACTCAGATGCCACAGGTGTCACCATGGAAACCAGCTCAGACCAAGAAGACAAAACATTAGGAACAGACACTGTGACTCTCGACTCACTTCCGCCCTGCCTCCACCTCTAACACCACCTCCTCCTCCCTCCATCCAAACTGAACGTCTCGTCGATCTTCCTCGTGTGTCTGATGTTCTTCTAAACTTTGCAGCCTCTCCTCGTCCCCGCCCTCCTCGGCTAGTCGTTTACGCTCACGCCCACTGAACCTCCACCTCCTCTCACGCACCTCTCTCTCCACACTCGCCTCTCCCTTCTCCACCCTTAACTGTCTCCAGCTCTGCGGCAGTGATGCTTCATTTCTCTCGTTTCATCGCTCTCCACTGTGCACCATTTTATTTCTGTGTACGGCGCTAAAATAGCGTTAGCATAACTTTTATCAGCGTCTGGAGGTGGCGAGCAGAAACTGTGGCAGCGGTTTTTATTGAGCGCATAAAGAGCAGCTCCGGCCGGAGTAATCAAGGAAGCAGTGTTTTTGAAGAGTTTACAGCACCCAGCAGTTTCTACTTTAAAATCTGTCGTCAGAGGAGTCATGTGCTACGGTGGCTGGGAGGTCCAAAACGTCCTCAAAGGCGGGGACTGTCTTACCTTTGGAATGACCTGAACGCAGCTCGCTCCGGGCCTCAGGCACACGGCAGAATCATGACCACGTTCCTGCCATCAATTGTTAAAATGCGCCTTTGAAGCCTGAGAGGCGGGGAGGATCAGGACAGGGTCATGTGACTAGCTGCAGACCTCGTCACATGACCACTCCTGATCCACATGGTGCGTTTGCAGCAGACTGATGTCAGTTTAGGTGAACCTGCAAATATTTAACTCTGCTAAAAACTGAGCCTTAAACACCACGTACATCCGACATCGCCACCAATCAGATATGGGGGAGGAGCTTATTTATGCCCTTTGAAGGCAGTTGGAGCTCAGCTTCACTGAGTTGGTTCAGCCTGACTTTGACACAGAGCCGGGAAGCAAAGGGCGAATCAGGCGAATTGTTGGCGAATGACGTGTTTTCACACAGGTGACGCAAAGCGAAACCTGACTTCACATAGTAAGAGTGCAGCAGGGTCTACGACGAGGCTGCGACTGTTTCCTCCACCTAACGCCACCGAATGTCCGTGAAGAAGACCTCAGAAGGTGAAACGCCTCCAGTGCAGGACAAACATCAGTCTGAGGTTTGAGCTCCGAGCATCGCCTCTACTTTATGCTCGCTGCCGACACCGTCCGTGATTTGGTGTTGCTTCAACTTCGTGGGTTTTTGCAATGTGGCGCAGCCGTGTCTGCGAGTGCGCCGGTCCATACAGGAAACATCTGTGGACGTCACTCAGACCGAAAGCTTCCTGCAAATAAAAGTTTTGGCAAAGTTTCCCTTAAACTTTGAACAAAGTCCTGAAGAAGTATCAGCAGCAGCTTCCTGATGCTGTGAAGCTCAGACCGTAACTTCTGACACACTACGACGACCGCAGCCACGAAGACGTCCAGCTTCACGTCTGAGGTGACGTCTTTCCAAGGTCAAAGTTTCACTTCCTGTCCTGCTTTGAGAGGTTTCCTGAATCCTCCTCGCTCGTATTGTTCGGCTCTGAGGGACACTCAGGTGCACGCACCTGTCCGGGTCTCGGCTCTGCGGTTTCTACCTGGTGCTCTGATCTCTTCGTGAACTCTGAACTCGCTGTTCCTGCCGTCGATGGTTTTCCTCCACGCGCCTGCGCGCTCTGACACGCTGAGCTGAGTGAGCGTCGCTTCACCGCCACAGATGGTGGAAACGACGGGTGAGACCTCAGTGATGAAGGTTTATTAAAGAGCAGCTTTTATGGACATGATGAAGAGCCTCCGTCTGCACTTTGTGTTTACACACAGTTTTAATTTTTCACTTCATCAAACTTTATGCGTACGGCCTCTCGGGCAGGTCAGAGGTTCAAAGAGCGTCACGAGCGTCCAATTATTTGGATAAATGAACCAGTCTGTGCGCTGAGAGCGAGTCAATAAAATGAGAAGCAATCCAACAATAAATCCGCCACAAATGGAAATGAAGAGCCTCACAGAGCGCCGCGCTACAGCAGCAGAGGACATCAGCAAACCAACAGCGTGTCAAAACTTTATCGAAACGCCTCCCAGGACGCCACACGGTGACACGGACGTGGCGCCGAGACGAGAAACGTTTCCCTGTGAACCATAAAACACAGAAGTGTGCGGATGATTTCGCCAGGCGCCGACCGGACCGCAGCTGGGCCTGACGTAGATAAGTTGGAGTCTGTTTCAGCGTTTGCACCTGATGGAGTCGACCTCCACCTTTGTGCCTCACACAGAAACGGCAGGCTGCCTGACGCCGCCTCAGTGAGACGGCCATCTTTGATGTGGTTTCAGAGAAGAGGAGCACGTTTTCATTGGGGGGAGGGCTTTAAATGAGGGGGGAGGAGTCTGTCTGCAGCATGCTGGGCCAGACTCGTTGTTTACTACCAATTGTCCAATCAGAGCCGCAGGAGCAGCCGAGCGCTTGGCCCCACGTGACGGCGAGAAGACGGCAGTAACAGGAGTCATGTGAGAACATCGTAAGGACGCAGCAAGCATTTCAGCTGAAACACGCCGAAGAAAGAAAACGACCTTCATCGTGTCAGGAAAACAGCACAGGGACGCCACGAGTCACAGGGAAGCAAGGAGGCGAGGAAGGATGAAGACTGCGACAGAAAGGGAAGAAGTGCAAAGGAAATAGGAGGCAAGAGAAGTGAAGCAGAATTATAGAAACACAACGTGAAGCTGGAAGAGGCTCTGAGGCTGTCTGCTCAGGAGGAGGGTCACTCCAGCTCGGCTGAAAAGCTGCCAGATGTGCAGCACTCAGACAGATGTGTACAGACAAAGAGCCAAACAGCTGCAACAGAGCAGCGCCACCTACAGCTACAACCACAGACTGTATATGAGCGATGACGTCTGGAGGGCTCACTTCAGTCTGCATCCACAGAGACCTGCTGATCACTCAGCTCAAGCTCCGCCTCCTCACAGATGGACATTAAAGCAGGTGAGCTGATAAGAGCGCTGCCGTTTGGGCTCTATCAGTCGTGTCATCTTATCGCTGATTCACATCAGCCTCGCACAGACCTGACTGCACGATCGTGCGCACACCTGTCAGAGAGCAGCAGGTGTCCCTCCAGAGCTCAGAGTGGACCGTCACAGCTGAGGGCCAGCAGCTCACACAGGCTTTAAACAAACCACTGACTCCGCCTCCTCGCCGATGTTTGCCTTCGTCTGCTTGGAGCAGACAGACGCTGCTCTCGCTGCCCGTTTCTGACGTCCGTCACCTCTTTGTAACGAAGCAAACACACCTGTGTGTCCAGCTCGCACCTGCGGAGGTCTCCGACCCCGAGACCGTGGTCATTAGGGAGGAGCTCGTGTATGTCAGGGTGTCTTTTGCACGCGAGGCGCTGACAGACGGCAGGAACCCTCACCTGTGCACACGAGCTGCAGGTGGGGACTGCAGGGATGAAGATACTGTAGATGAGCTGGACACGTGCAGGTGTGTCTGCTGCCACAGCTTTGTAGAAGAAGACGTGCGTGCAGACTGTCGTGCAGGTAAACGCCGCGGGCTCATTAAACCTGCGTCAGGTGGTGGTGCAGGGCCTTGTGTTCCTTCAGAGCGCGGCGTAGTTTCTTGCTGACGTGACGCAGGAAGCGAGCAGCCTTTCTGCGGGTCTGAATATTCTCCCCGCTGCTCCCCTAACTCTCAGCCCCACCCCGCCTGCTGTGACTTCTCCCCGTTAATGGCGTCGCTCAGACTGTGACAGCAGGGCCATAACACATAAAGACAGTGGGCTGAACTCAGTGAAAGCCACTCTGGGAAGCCCATTACAGCACAGCCGTGCCTCTTTATGCATTCTTCCCGGGCCCGTATCGGCCCTCTATTGGGATCACGGGGCCACGGCTTCGGACACAGGGGCAATATACACACTGCATAAAACATTAATGGCGTGGCTCGGCCGGCTGCCGCTCTCTGCTGCAGGCGAGGGTCGAGAACACGGCGGGTAATAAAACACAATCCTTCACCGGCTCATAAAAAGTGTCGAGAGTTTGCTTCTGAGTGAGGCGAGCTTCCCGAGTCTCTTTACTGCCGCTGACACGAGCGAGCGGCGTGACTGAAATACAGCCGTCACCAGGACGGTACCTACTACACAGCTCTAAAGGGTTAAAGGTCAGAGGTCAGCAGCAGTGGAGATGGATGAACCTCTGCTCGTTCAGGAGTCAGGCTGTTAAGACAGACAGAGATTGATAGTATGATTCAGTGCAGAGAGGTCTGTTAACACATAGTGAGGAAGAAACACCCAATGCATCATGGGAATCCCCCGGCAGCCTACGTCTATTGCAGCATAACTAAGGGAGGATTCAGGGTCACCTGGTCCAGCCCTAACTATATGCTTTAGCAAAAAGGAAAGTTTGAAGCCTAATCTTGAAAGTAGAGATAGTGTCTGTCTCCTGAATCCAAACTGGAAGCTGGTTCCACAGAAGAGGGGCCTGAAAACTGAAGGCTCTGCCTCCCATTCTACTTTTAAATACTCTAGGAACAACAAGTAGGCCTGCAGAGCGAGAGCGAAGTGCTCTAATAGGGTGATATGGTACTACAAGGTCATTAAGATAAGATGGGCCTGATTATTTAAGACCTTGTATGTGAGGAGCAGGATTTTGAATTCTGGATTTAACAGGAAGCCAAAACAGGAGAAATCTGCTCTCTCTTTCTAGTCCCTGTCAGGACTCTTGCTGATGTTGCACAAATGGAAGAACGCAGTCTTACATATTTGTTTAATATGTGCGTTGAAGGACATGTCCTGGTCAAACATGACTCCAAGGTTCCTCACAGTGTTACTGGAACAAAACACCTCTGAGATGAAACCATTAACTAACCCCGTTCTCCCCTCTCTCTCCCACCAGCTGTACATCCAGACCACCACGCTGACCATCTCCATGAACCTCAGCGCGTCCGTGGCCCTCGGCATGCTCTACATGCCCAAAGTCTACGTCATCATCTTCCACCCGGAGCTCAACGTGCAGAAGAGGAAACGATCCTTCAAGGCCGTCGTCACGGCCGCCACCATGTCGTCCCGGCTGTCGCACAAGGCCAGTGACCGGCCCAACGGAGAGGCCAAGACGGAGCTGTGCGAGAACGTCGACCCCAGCAGTAAGTACCTGACACCGCACAGTTAGAAGAGCTCATCCAAACACCTCGAGTGACGTCTCAAAGGTTCTGTTTCTCTCACAGAAAAGAGAGCGCTTTCTGTGAGTTTAACCGTTTTATCAGATTCATTTTTTTGGTACTTCGAATGATCTGGAATAAATCCAAACCTCAGGTGTTTCGTTCAGATCATAAATAAAATTCTGCGGCTAAAACGTTTCTTTGAAATTTGAGCATAAAACTGAAGATGTCACAGACTTGTTCCCTGTTGTTCCCGGAGGTGAAACGTTGACCCTGAACACGATGTTTAAATCTGCCTGTGACGAGTCTGTGGAGCCGGCGTGTGTTTGGACGTCCTGATCGCCGCTTTCAGGCAGACACTCAGTTTCTGTGCTTCAGGCTGAATGAATGAAGCGATGAAAATAAAGTCTGATGCATGTGATCATCAGCTGCTAAGCTACGTTTAGCAGGAAGCAGCAGGAAGGAGAGGAGGGTTTTATTAAATGTTGAACTGTTCCTTTACAAATGCATGAGTGCATGTGCTAATCACGTCTCTGAATACAAACCGGCTTTTATTTTTGCAGCCCTGTCTCCAAGAACTAACGTTTATATGCTGAACACCAGCGTGGGTCTAAACCTGCGTGATGATTGGCTCGTTAGGATACATTATCGGCCTCGTTGTCCTCGTTAGCGTCTCTCCAAACTTCTGAAATACATGAAAAGTCAGATTTTCAGGATCTGTGGGGCGGATTAGCAGCTGATCTCACAGAAAGCAGGGAGTCTGTGTTTGAATGAGCTCCAGTTAATACTGAGAAATCTGAGACATGGATTTAATGTAAAGGCTGAAGAGGACGACTCTGCTGATTCCTGTCATTAACTGAACACGCCCACAGTTTTAATCAATGAGCTAAATGTCTGTAAGAATAATCCATCTGAAACAGAAGCACACGCAGTACGGCTCACGCTGTGTGCTGCCCCTCAGCAGGCTTCCTAACGCTGGCCAATCAGAAGAAGGTGGGCCTTAAAGAGACAGAGGATGAACTAGCGAGCTGCACCAAAGTCCGGGGCTTTTTGAACTGTGACTCATGCAAAGCTGCTCCAGCAGAGTGTGAGATAAGAGGAGATATTTAACCTTTACCATCGTGAGGTAACACCGCTCCCAGGGTGGAGCTCCGTGAGCCCCGCAGCCACCCCGGCCACCTCGCCACCAGGCCTAGGCGTCTTTTCTGGGAGGGCTGCTGCTCACTAACTCTGGGCCACATGTAACTTCCTTTAGTTCCACAGAGACGCTGAAACAACAGGTTTATCAGTCATTCCTTCATCAAAGTGACGAATCGTTTTCAAACAGTAAACTCGCCGGTATGGGTTCACACTCAGACGTGTCGACGATGGACTGTCGCTCTGATCGTTCTCCTCTCAGAACAAATCAGCAGAACATATCAAACCAAGAAACGTCTCCGTGACATCATCAGTGACATCATTCAGACTGATGATGTTGGAGTGAACGGGGCTGCGGGGGCCTGTTCTGCTCTGTCCTCCAGTGCATGGAGCAGAAATCCATCTGAGCCAGAAACGGCGTTTACAACGTTTTTCCTGCTTTCGTGGCGAGCTGATGTCACCTCGTCACAGGTTTCATCACCCGCAGGCGCAGCCTGACAAAGGACCGGAAGTTCCCTGTGGGCGGAGCCAATCACCATCACATGACAGGAAGAGGCGGCTGACAGCAGACCAAACTGAGCTCGAGGTCATTAATGCTTCAGCGTGAGCTCACAGGCTGCAGCTACACGAGTCCTAACAGGAAGTCAGCCATTCTGGAGACACCTAAATGTCCTCGGAGACGCTCCTGAACTCGATCACAGCTGCTCTGAGTGACGCTAAAGGAACGCGAGGTGGGAACGAGCAGGTGCAGGACGAGGATGCGCTCCTGACGCCGCTGAGAAACGCCGCAGTAATAGCAGAGTCAGCGGAAAGCTTCGGCTCGCAGCTTCTCAGAAATAGTTGAATAGTTGAAATTACATGTCTGTGTGATCAAATTACCAGCTCACAGTGGGGTTCCCTCTGGGACCACTCACCAAATCATGTTTTTCTCCCCCTCACAGGCTAATTTCATAATTTATCAGAGGTAAGAGCAAATTAATCTTCTGCTTCTGCTTTGCTGTCCCGACCTTGATCCATTTTCTCCTGGAGGTCTGAGGAGGAGGAGAGAGACCCGAGTGGGGAGGGGATGTAAAAGTGACGTCCTCGGCTCTTTACCGCCCTCTTTCAACCGACTTTAACTTTTACACGAGGAGGTTGTAGCGTGGCGCTCCGAGCGGCAGATTTAAGGCCGTCCTCCGGTGCTTTAACTGCACGTCCGACCCCCAGTGACCTCCGGGGTTCCTGCGCCGCTCCTGAGTCCATCAGGATGTAAAGTGTGCAGCTGTTGAACCTGCTGTGAAACATCCAGCCGACGCAGCAGGCCTTCATCCAGCTTTGGGCTCTGCACGTGCTCAGAGAGTGTCCCAGTCATGGCCAATCCAGAGCTCCCAGAGCCCCCGTGAGACCACTGTGTCCGCCACCTCACCCGGGACCCTCACACAGCCCACCGGGCTTTCGCCACACCGAGTGATCGGGCAGATCGAGGAGCCTAAGTTTGGTTGTTTCCTGATGTGCAGGATCTTCCTGTTGAACCTCTGAAGCCCCTCCCGGGACCCCTGACGCAGAGACGGCTCTGCCTCAGTGAGCTAATTTAATACACCGTGTCACCAGGGGAAAGCGCGCATGTAGCTCCTCCCACACCACAGATGTCAGGATTTAAAACGTATGCTTGATTTGTGGAGCTGCATTAAAGAAATATAGACACAAATGGGCACCAAGTCCCAGAATCAGCAGCCGTGGTGGTAACGTGATCCACGCACGCGTATCGGCTCGAACAAGAGGCTGTAACTGCAGCTCGCACGCCGCCTGTGCAGGCGTGGCGTTTCTGTAACGTGCTGAGCTCTCTGCTCTTCATGATGGCAGAGTACAAATGCAAACATCAGCTTTCAGAGTCCAGAGTTCCTCAGTGGCCGTGACGGGGTCTGTCAATAAGAATCACTCCTGTCCTCGTCCTGCAGACATCGCAGAGGAGACGCCAGAATCTGAGAAACAGTGGCGGTAAAACCGGGTCCTGGTCTGATTGATTAATCTGGATCAGCTTCAGCTGCTCTCAGTAAAACTCGGGAGGCTCCTCGAGGCGCCGTGGCTGTAACCATAAATAATGACACCCCCGCGGGAAAACCTCAGTGGCGCAGCCCGAGGCCCCGTCATAATTACAGCACATCAGTCACTGTAGTTAGTTATGGCACACCGGGGGGGGGGGCAGAGCCATCTGTGGGCCGGCCCACGCTCGCCACTCCGCCTCCCCTCTCATTCGGCCTCGAGCGTCTCAGCGCTCCCCTCCTCCTTCACTTTGTAAATCCTCTCTTTCCTCCTCCTACTCCTCACCTCCGTCTCCATCCTCCCCGCTCCTCCAGCTGATTCCACCACAAAGACCGCTTTCTCGCTGTCTCTCCATCCTGCGGTACGAGGCCTCGCCGCCTCTCTCTCCACGCCGCCGGCAGAGGCCGAGACGAACGTTTATTTTTGGAGCGATTTGACTTTCCAACACTTCCGCGGTCTGTGAGTCAGCAGCTGTGAAAACAGCCCAGTGCAGCAGCACGCCGAGGCCAGAGATGGCCGACTGATCCATAACAGGACCGCGGCGGATTTCTGAGCGTCGTGACGGTAATCAGATCCTCGTTAGTGGGCCTCATGTAACCGGCGGTAGTATCTTGTGTTTCCAGCAGGGGGAGCAGCCACAGGTGAAGCTCATCAATTATTCCTGTTGATATTCTGTCATTGAGCTGAGCCTGTGTGTAAAAGTGTGACACAGGTTTGTATACACGCGTGTGTGAAAGGTCATACAGACTGGCGTTTTCTCCCCTCTGTAACGATGAGGCCGAGAGCGACCAGCTCCCTGACCGATGCTCCTCAACGAGTAATCTCACTCTCTGCACGGAGCAGAAATAAACGTGTTTCCCAGACGTCGGATTTCTGGGGTCTGTGAGTTTTCTGAGACGCTTTCAGCTGCGTTAAAGGAGACTCAGTATCATTTAATCTGGAACCATTATTTTAGGCCTAATTATAGCCAGACTGACTGTTTATGATGAGTGTTGCACAGAAACAGTCTGACTGCAGACGGGGGGGGGGGGGGAGAATGAACAGAAACGTCTTCTTTTTTTTGACTGAGTTAATTTATTCGGTTATCGAAGCATGCGCGCCTCAGATCATCAGGCTCCGCCCACCGCTGTCAGACGAGCTGGAGATGTTGCTCCTGAATGTGAATGAGACACAAAGTCAGAGCTGCTCAATATGCAAACGCAGCCGTTTTCTCTTTTATCTGCCACGATTGATGGCGGCTCCTGGTTCCCAGCCATTCGTCACCGGACAAATGCTGAGGGTCAAGTGCCAGCGGGGGGGCTGCAGCAGGGAGATATGAAGGTGGTGGAGCTGCACAGCTCACCTTGAACCCCTCGAACACGTCACGCTCAGCTTCCTGCGTCATTCAGGAGCCGCGTGCTAACTCTGCAGAGCTTCAGCACCGACACGGATCAGGTGTCTGCAGGAGCTCGGCTGGACCGCACACCCACAGCAACGCACCATATTTACTCACAGATAAATCCACGGCAGGGAACAGATGTTACAGGTTTGTGCTACAAACGAGCAACGTGGCGAGTGCTTTAATGAAGAGAGCGCGGCGAGCCGATCGAGTGTTACAGGCAGGAACATGTTAGAGACTGATCCTTGAGTTTATTCCAGGTGCAAAACACAGGGAGCCGAATATTTCAATGAACTCTAATAACAATGTTTGCGTCACACAGCCAACAGTACAGCAGCATGTTTGCTGTCCTCCATCAGAGGCTGAAGCTCGTCGTAGGACTGCCACCGCGGGCCGACACCTGAACACGCGTTTGATTCACGGCTCAGCGAGCTGTTAGTGAAACACCTGCAGCTGGAGGTGTTCTCCAGGTCTGTGGGCACGTCATGTTGAAATGACGGTGCTGTTGTGGGGGCGTAATCCATGAAATCTACGGCATGGAGACACGAGGCAGGCTGTTCCCACTGAGTACAAGTACAAAAACACACAAAAGTACACAAACCTTTCAAACATCCATG
This sequence comes from Astatotilapia calliptera, assembly GCF_964374335.1. Lineage (NCBI taxonomy): Eukaryota > Metazoa > Chordata > Actinopteri > Cichliformes > Cichlidae > Astatotilapia > Astatotilapia calliptera. Next base: position 704,156 of record NC_137426.1, on the reverse strand, counting down.
AACTCTTTATTTACCAGCGTGTATTTACAGGCCCGACGGACGTCTTTCGTCAGTTTGGCTTTAAATTTAAAACCGTTTGAATTTTGCAGTCATTTGAAGATTTGCTTATAAGATGGTAAATAAAGGGTTAAAAGCATTTTTCCAAGATGTGAAGACTCTACTGAGCATGTGCAGATGAATGATCCCTCACAGATTCAGTCTTTTCATCAGCTGCCATCTTTCCATCTTCAGCTCTTTAGCGCCACCTGTGGCTCAAAGTTAGACCCACCGCAGCGGCTGATCGGTCGACCCTCAGATAAGCCCACACTCCTTTTGTTTCTCCCTCTGCTGCAGATGCTTTTGAGTTATGACCTCTCACCGTCCCGTCCTCCCTGCTGAGAGTTCATAATTCAAGCTTTACTTACCCGAACGTCTGTCATCACCTCATCCCTGCTCCATCATTAACCTTCACCTCTGCTCTTCAAGCAGCCGTGAGGACCGAATCTGACCTCTGTGTCTCCTGCCGTCCCCAGGTCCAGCAGCTAAGAAGAAGTACGTGAGCTACAACAACCTCGTGATCTAACGGCGCTCCTCCGTCACTGCAGAGCGAGATGTCTGATCTCCTGCAAGAAGGACGAGCAACGGGAGAAAAGCGGCGACGTGCAGGACTTTTTCTTTCTCTTCTTTTGGTCTCATGTGCTTCACCGCCCATCGGAGACGTTCAGGTGCAAAGCGGAGCGTGGTGGGACGACCTCTGAACTCTGACCCCTCCGGGTCGAGAAAAGCTCCAGAAATAAAAATCTAATTGTTTTGTCGTTGAAGTGATGCCAGTGGTTGTGAGGTCGAACGCGGCGGATGCATCGGGCGGCGATGACTGGGCGGCGCCGATGGGCTCCGTGCCGCCGGTGATGTCAAACGAAGTGTGAGCCCGCCCCCTCGTGTCTCTTTATGTACTTCCAAACTGCAAGTTCTCACCTTCCTGTCCGCGTGTGTAGTTCTTTATGGCTTATATGTCGGCCTCTTTCCGTTGGTTTGATTTCTGTTGGTTTGTAAGACGGCTGCGGTTGCCATGCCGACGACAGATGTACTTTGCTTCTCGGTTTTATTGAAGCCATATTCTTCTTCGCTTGGAGATTTGGAGGGCTTCGCTCGCGCTGCCACCTGGACTCAGATTTTTATCCTGCAAACGTGAGAAAAAAAAGCCTCTGAAAACAAAGTTTTATGACTCGCTCGGCTCGTTTGCTCCTGACTACATATCCCAGAATCCACTGGGCTGCATGCAGGAAACAGCTGCAGGGCTGAAGGCAGCAGAGGATTTTACAGTGCCCGCTCTGGGGGTGTCTGCTGGCAGTTAGCCACTGTGTAGCCTCGGAGCGGTACCTGCACCGTCCTGACCCCAGTCCTCTTACTCCACCCACACCCCTGCGGGTGGAGTAAGAGGACTTATTTTACTCTTTCTTGGACTTGGCCTGTTCCCATCAATCAGGGACCAAACATGGTTTTATTGTCCCCCTGAAAAAGACAAGAGGTCGTTTCAAAAATACACAATCATTGAAATAAACTTCTTTAATAAACATGATTAAAAAATATCATACCTGAGCTGCATGGTCACAAGCTTACGTCCGTGCTGTTGGCCCCTGCAGCTCCACCCTCAGCCTCTTTTACCAGCTACTACAGCGTTTACCCATCACAGTCTATTCATTAAAAAATCTTCACGATGGAAATCAGAGTTTAAAAAACAGATGAAATCCAAACAGTGAAACAGAGTAAAAGAGGTTGAAGCCTTTTGGAGAGTCGTGCTCCATTTTTTTTTGCTTATATGTCGACGATCTGATGCTCTGAAAGTTAAAACGAACGACTGGGAGCGCCGAGACCTGCTTTACCCTCTGCTTCCTGTTTGGACCTCAGTCACGCCGGCCTGGAGACGGTTACTCGCACGAGCAGATTAACGAGGTTTATTCCAGGTGAGAATCAGCTGAATGAAGCAAACCCTCAGTGTTGTGAGAAACGGCGTTTTCAGAGGCTTTGACAAACACAGCAGGTCTGACCGTTCAGCTGGCCGTGACACGGAGCCAAAACAGTTTTTAAGTGTTTTTAAAGCCGTTCGTGGTCACCTGATGAAACATTCCCTCCCCGACATGCGTGTTCTTCTCCACACACTGTTTGTAGGTGTTTGATGGCGGCGGTGGGGGTGAGGGGCGGACCCTTACCCCGAGGGAGCCTCCTTCGGTCCAGGCTGAGTCTCTGCTGATTTCATGGACTAAAAAAACCAACTAAAGGTGTCGATGTCGAGGTTGTCAATGCATGCCTGATATGTTTGATGTTGAACCAGAAAAAAAGTTCTGTGCCACAGTCGATCCCACCTGTCTACTCCGAATCGTCCGTTCTTCGGTTCCTCGGAAACGTTCTCGCTCGGCAGAATGCGGCTTTGTTCGGTTTCTTATTCCCTGCGGGAGAAACACACGGAGAATATATATTTAAAAAAGAAAAACACGTTTTAAAAAGTGGAAGCATGTATGTTTTCTACTGTTTGTACTTGGTATATTCATGTTGCCCTTGCTGCTTATGTGCCAATGTTGTGGGAGAGATTTACATTTGGCCACTCATGCAACTATTCTGTGGTGTCGTCCAAGAATGTATCAACATGAAATAAAACATTTGGTTATTTTTTTTAGAAACGCCGTCTGTGTATCCATGACGACCCTGAAACACGCTCTCGTGTGACCCTTCACAGCAGCTTTGCATGATTCACTGTTCACAATAATCCTTCTTTATCTTACAGCCCGTCACTGTAAAAAAGGCCCCTCCCCCTTCCTTAAATCCAGCTTTCTTCTGATTGGCTGCCTCTTAAGACGCTCCTTAAGATGACCATATAAGAATGTTTCTTCACTATGAGGAAGTCCTGCTCAGCTCGCTTGAGCGGCTGCACGACGCACGCCGTCCGGCTGGTCACCAGCACAGAGAAGCTGCTCTCTGAGTGACTGAGAGCGGCGAAAGACGTGATGTCAGCCTGTGAGCTGCAGCGTCACCTACACATGCGCGTATACGTGCACATGTGCAGTAAAGCAAACAGAATGGAGCTCTGTGTCTGCAGACGGCGAGCGCACAGCACAGATAAGCTGCGCTCGCCTGGCCTCTCCACGTCTTTATCTCCAACATGGAGATAAGCTGCTGCGTGGAGAAAAGATGGAGGTCGAGGAGGTCGGCGATAAGACCGCATCTGCCCGGCCATCAGCCAAACGTGGAGGTCAATGGAAGCACTGCCCGTGGTCAGAGAGGTCGCCGCGTCACTGCAAACTCGCAGACACTCAATGATTTACATGTCGAGGAAATCCGTGAAAGACGCTTCGTCTTGTCTGGCGCCGCGTGGAAACAGCACACGCTGCAGCTGACCTCGAACACAGCGTTCACACACACCGAACACACGCCCCCCAGAGCACATCCAGGTTATTTATGAGATTATATCCACTGCAAGTGTCACTCGTGTGGACGTGTGAAACGTGTAACAGGTCCACTCAGAATGAACTCCCTGATGCTTCAACCCCACATGAGAAGAGTCCAGAGAGATCCTCCACGTGCTCGCTTGAACCCTGCCAGCCTCTCAGAGAGCCTGCGCTCCGTGGTTTACATGTCCCGGTGGAAAAAGGCCGGAATACTGATCCACTTTTTAAAGAGGAAGAAGAAAATCAGAAGAAACAAACTTCTCCCTGTGCGTCTCTTTGCAGTTAGCCCCTCCCCCTGAAGCCCTGCCAGTAACGATAGAGCAGGACTTTGGCCGCCTCCCCCCGCACGTCCTCCTCAGCCTGCCTGAGCCGCAGATAAGAGCGGCTGTGGGGAGGGCTCGGCTTCGTGTGGATTCACATAACTAACCTTTGGTGTCCAATTAGATTAGCCGCCGCCAAACCAATTAGTGTTTCTGTGAGGAAGGAGGAGATGCCAGCAGTCGTATTAGCACTGATATCCTCGCAGCAGGCAAACATGCTGACGGAGCTCTTCAGCAGCCACTGCAGTGGAAAATGCAGCTTGTTTGCAATAAGAGAAAAAAGTTTTGGAGCTGGAACAAAAAGCGTCCGGCTTTAACAAGTCAGAGGAGCCTGACAGCGAGGCCGGGTTCATTTCCTGTCCCGAGGAGACAAACGCAGCTCATCCATTAATGAAGCGCGCCGTTTATCGCCCTTCCAGCCCAGACCGCTGCGAGCACCACGAAGCATCGTTTAAAGCAATCAGAGCGGCTTCGCTGTCACGCTCCGGAGCGCTGAGCTCTTTGGGGCGTTTGGGAGGAAACAGGAAGTAAGCGTTGCCACGGTTCAGTAAACTAGTCCCCGGGCGACAGCTTGAATCACCTGAGCACGACTCGTCCCAGGTGAAAGGACAAAGCACAGCACTCTGATGTACACCTCGCTCCACAGACACACACAAGCAGTTACACAAAAACTATTTGACATATCAGTTAAACCCATAACAGTGACACAGATGTGATGAAAGAGCTGAGATCCATGAAGATCAGCAGCAGGACGGCCCAGCTGAAGCACACCTGATTCAGTGTGTTGTTTCCACAGGTAAAGGCAGGGTCACCTGTCACCTCACACTATTATTACATGATACTTATAATATAGCTCCCTGTATTATTGGTCACATGATGTCGAGAGTCCGGATCAGCCTATCAGCTACAGCCACCTGTGGGTCAAAGAGGCCACGCCCCTAATAATGCAAACTTTACAGACTTTAAAGCCTTAATATAGTTTAACAGGTAAGTTATAAAATCAGATGTCATGAGGTAGGGCTGGGTGTCGTCACTGATTTCTGGAATCGATTCAATTCTGATTCACAAGGTCCCGAATCGATTCGAATCAGTCAGAAATATTATAATTCTGATCACTTATCAGCACATTTCCATATTTTATATCTATAAAAAGAAAGCTGACACTGTGAGACTTTATCACAGGTGTGAGCGTCGCAGCAGAGGCCTTTGTGTCAAAGTAGCTGAGGATGAAACAGAAACACATGAAGGTTTTCCTGGTCTGGGATTTTATAGCAGATGACCCTGAAAATATTCAGCAGTCGATCAAAAACTGAAGAGAACCATGACTCAACATCTGAACATGACCTGATGCTGAAGCGTAGTTTGGATCTTTTCTTGCTGCTGGTTCGGTCACTATTGTTTGGAGAGCAACAAAACTGCAGCTTCAGAATCAAACACAAAGAAGACGTAAACACAAAGCGCCGACCCAACGAAACATCAGAATCAGCGAGCTGTCGGCTTTCAGCCCCGAGCGTGTCCGTGCCGTCGGGGGCGACAGCTCGCTGATTCTGATGCGTCGGCGGGTCGGCGCTTTGTGTTTACGTCTTTGTGCAGAATCGTGTTCCTGCTCTCATTCACTGTTTCAGCTGTTTGGTGGTTGTTGGAATTTGTGAGGTTTAACCTGAGATTCTGGCGTTTGGAGTAAAAAATAAATTTACATTTAAAAATAGATTGGGGGTTTTAATGAATCGATATCACGTTATCCAAGCTAGAATCGATTGTAATCGATAAATGGATCATCAAAACCCGCCCCTGCTATGAAGGGAAACACAGGGCCTATGGGGGCTGACTCACTGCTGCCCCTGCTGGATGTCAGAGAAACTGCAGCAGGTCAGGAACCTTATTCATGTGATCCAGACTGTTGACGCTTCATGCCCCCCCCATAAAGTTCAGACTACAGCGGCTGAAGAAGAAGAGCTCCTGCATCAGCGTGTAGGCTGAGGAGCACAGAGCAGCCGGCAGTTTAATCACGATGGAAAAAGTAAAAGAGAGAATAGAAGCTGCAGCCAATCACGTCCCTGTGCTCAGCCTCAGTCCACGCCTCCTCCGCAGCTGTCTCTGCTGATTTCATCATCACCCTCCAATAACACGCCAAACCTCTCCTGACCTCCAGCCTCTACAAACACAGAATAGCAGCAAAACATTGAGAGGAAGGATCGACCCCCTGCTGCTGGGACCACCTGCATGTCCTCAGCTCCTCCTCGTGTCCCCCTCATTCACACACACCTGTGGTATAAGTGACAGGACTGCTCTTGTGTCACAGAAGGGTGATGGGCGGGTGTGAGGAGATAAAGAGCAGCTGATGACATCAGCAGGAGGCTGAAGGCAGCCCCACCTAAAGCACAAACTGCTGATTCAGAGTTTCCTCCTTCAGCAGACGTTCATCAGGGATTCTCTGCCTCCTCTGACAAAAAAGGGCCGGTAATGACAAATATTTCAATATTTGAATGTCTACTGTGAGATAAGCCCAACCTCGTGGCGAGGCAATTAAAGCAGCACGAATGGAAATGGACGATTTATCATCGGGAAGCATCACTGACGAGTGGCGGCTACGGAACAAAAGTCCGGCTCTGACACGGCGCCGGATGGACGTTATTGCTCGGCGGCATCGGCGTCTGCACTTGATGAGGTCCCCCCTGCTATCGGCTCAGAGATAGCAGGTGTCAATGGAAACCAATTTAAGGCGTCCACAGCAAAGTGAGTTATTAACCCGCCTGCCAAAGAACTGTATCTTCCCCTCTCCCTCTTTATTTTGGGAAGAGCGACAGAATGAAAGTGAGAGCGGCGCTTTCAGAAGTCGATTAGTGCTTTGACACTTTGTCTTTTTAAACGCTCGAGTTAGACGCTGAAGCTTCCCAGAGGAGAGGGAGGAAAGACGCTCGTGTCCTTCAAGTGGAAAAGTCAATCACTGTGACTGACGGGAGTCTGGGCCCACGCCACCCACCCAGGGCCGCCCTCTTTCTCCCAGCCACTGCTGCGTGCACGCAGAGGGGTACAGGAAGCCGTCACCACACTTCCTGTCCCAGCATCGTGACGGCCCCAGACTCAGGGCGGACCTTTAACTGATCCAGCGCTCTGTGACCTGAGAGGCCTGCAGAGTGGGAGGAACCAGTTTATTGGTTTTTGGATGGTGGAGAAAGCAAAGAAGCACCACGCAAACGTTTGTGGACTCCAGGAAGCTCTGAGATGGTCCACAGACCACGTTCTCGTGATGAGTCTGGATTAACATGGAAGTTTCACGTCGTGCGAAGCATCGTTTGCTGGTGTCTGGAGAAACACACATTCTCGTTTAGCTGTGTTAGTGAGGACATCTCATTGCTTTCCCTAACCTAACTGTAACCCTGACATCAAAACCACATCTCACACACGTAATGGTTTGATGTTACTGTTGTTTACATGAACATGTGACTAATATCCACACTGATGCACACCAAAAGAAACTATTCAGGGTTTAAAGGTGACACAGTCTGGCGAGGGCAGACTGTATGAATTGAAAAAAGGACCCAAAATGCAGCCTCCAAGGAACAGGGAACCAAACCTGAATGTTAACAAAAAGCGAGCCGTTTAATATGGCTGGTAAAAAAGGTACAAACAACAGGGCAAGGCAACCTGAAGCAAAATTAACACAAACCTAAACTGGGAAATCTAAACAAGCAATAAGAAAAACCTAGACAAGGAACTTGGAAGCATGGCGTGGACAACAGACGACCTGACAATCACACACTGAAAACAGAGGACTTAAATACACAGCAGGTGATTAGGGGAAGTGGGAACACATGGAGGAACAGCTGACTGACATGAGCCTAATGAGGGGACAAGGGAAGTGAAACTAAATACAATGAACAAAGAACACACGACTCCTTCAAAATAAAACAGGAAACATGAGACAGACACGATAATACAAACTTGATAACATAAGACACGCAGCATGAAACACGAAGGGTGAGGGGAACTTAAATACAGGGGAAGAAAACACAAGGAGTCTAATAACCTAATGAACAAAATAAACTCAAACTTAAAACGCTGGGTCAAAGGACCCAGGATCATGACAAAACTTGGAGGCAGGAAGGACGTGGTGAGACGCGTTTCCGTGTTTCATACATGTTTGATTAGGTGTTAAAAACAAATCCAGAGGACAGCTGAAAGTCTCTGCTTCTAAACTTGTGCAGAGCCGATGGGACAGTTCATGTCCAACCACCCGGTCTCTGCGGGAGATGGGACACACTCGACGCCAAAAGGTGGAGCTCCTAATCTGCGACGAGCTGACGCTACGACATGAAGGTTCAAAGAAACCCCAAAAATAAAAGCTGCAGAGATGCAGCAGCGTCGTTGGCATTCGGCGCATGCTTCGCTGAAACCACACTTCTGCCTCCTCTCGCAGCTCGCTGCGCTCGCAGAGATGTTCATTTTCAGATTTCACACTTGATTTAGAGCCAAACCAGCAACATTTAGAACTCAATCAATCTTCCTGTTTTACATACAACCTGAAAGAGCCGTAATTTTCCAATCAGCCTCAGCAGTTGCTGCTGTCACTTCCAATGTATCGCAACATCCCCCAAAACCTTCAAGACCGTGAGCAAAGCCCACTCGGTATTAAAGCGGCATGCAGCGCTGCAATATCAAACCAGCCAGCGCCTCACATTCCCTGCAGAAGCCTCTAAATCTTCCAGCAGAAGCACAGCATCAGCCGACCCCGCCTCATCCCCAGCACTGCGTTATTAACGTGAATATCAACAGACTCTCCCAGTGAGGTGCATCCAGCTCGCTGGCGCCCTCATCCATTCTGCTATCCTCCCTCTGCACACATCATCTGTTTTGGGCTCCTGGGCCATACATCAATGTGGCGGGCCAGAGAAAAGCTCTTTAAGTTGCATAAACACAATGTCGCCCGGGCACCCACCAGCTGCCCGTGATGGATGGGACCGCACACAGAAGAGGGAGCCGGATCCATCCAGGAGCTGACGGCGGAGCAGCGCCGAGCGGGCGGAGAGGCTGCGTGGTCGGCGCTGACGCGCAGCTCTGCAGGAGTGAAGAGGCCGAGCTGCAAGGAGGACATTAATCACGCCGAGCTCGGCCTGACTGAGCCTTTCACCCAAACGCTGCGCTCCAGGGATGGTTACTCTACGCTGCTCGAGCGTTTGTTTCTTCCTCGCTAATCGCGGCGACCAAACCTGCTCCGATCCATCAGCTGGTTACCGTAACAACAGGTGTGACGAATACGCGCAAAAAACAAAAACCTGCACAAACTACAGACAGCTTCAGAGGCTCGACAGCAACCGACCGACGAGTACAGGTCACTGATCAGGAAGAGGACTGCACACTCATCAGCTGAGCTGAGCTGAGCAAAGCTATGAGCAGAGCAGGTCCAAAGAGCCAATCAGAGAGCAGGATAAGGCTATCATCAGAGTCTGCAGACAGAAGACACCTGAAATAATCCTGTTATATTCATCTAAAAACTGCAGAATTTAGAGTTTTGGATTCGACTACTTACTGATGTTTTTGTAAAAAGTCTTTGCTGTTGAAATGTTGCATGACACTGAAATATGAATACATATGAGAAACGAGTTGTTCTGGTGTTTATTAGTGTGCTCAAAGGGTTCATCTGTCCTGGACACATGCTGACTCATGCTGACCAGTGACAGCGTCAGGCTTTTATCTTTAATCAAGCACACACATCCACACATGTGCAACACTCTTTTCTGCCATCGTTGTATTTTACTTGTATATAGAATTTGTATTGTATTTTTATCCTATTGTATATTTTATTCTATTTTATTCTACTGTATATAGTATTTTATTTTGTTCTATTCTGTACAGTTGTGTACTGTATTTATTCTTATTATATTCTCATTTTTGCTACATAACTTTTGCACTGTCCACTTCCTGCTGTGACAAAACTAATTTCCCACGTGTGGGACTAATAAAGCTCATCTTATCTTAACGTTCAAACATTTAATGTCCAGAAACATGGTTCACAGTGGCTGGACGGGACATTTCTTCTTTTATATATCAAATCCTGCCTATTTGTCCTGTTCGGTTAATATTTTATTTTGTCTGTTGGAAAAACGAATTTTTCGTTTTCTTTACTAAAGAAAATGTTCATCGTTACACTGAGCTGACTGTACTGGTGTTACGACCCATAAAGTGATGGATGCTCGGTCCCCCACAAACCCCAGAATCACACCGACGACACCAGCCTCTGCTATCACAAACATGAAGCACAGTTGGACGGCTGCATTATTTTTCTGATGCGTACTCAGCTGTTTGCAGAGCGTCTCCGATTCCTCTGAATATTCGGCCACATAACGACTTGAGGCTCAGCTTCCTCGGGCTCCTCGCCGTCTGCTGCTAACTGGCTTAGAGACTCTGAAGTTTGTGTCATGAGAGCCGAGGGGGACGAGAGCGCCGCGTCGTAACTGTGAGCAGCGCTCTGCAACAAAAAGATGGAAAATGACCTTCATTTCTTTGCACTTATAGAAGCTGCATCGTTTCAGGCCCAGCCGCACCCTGCACAGCTGCGGTGCTGCATCCCAGAATGCAAAGCATACCTGGCCACGCAAAGGCGTCTACCTCACACGCCTACACCTGTAGGTGGGTAGGCGTGTCTGACTGAATATTTTATCTGAGAACAAAACGGGAAAGTTCCCACAGACGCACAAAACTAAACTGGTGTCATCTGAAACCAGTACGAACAAAGACGCTGTCCCCATCTCGCTGACAATTAAGTATTCGCTGAGTACAAAGGGAAACAAATACTGCAGTTTATCACTTTCATGTAAATGAGGTTCAGCTCATTGTAATCATCACTGTGGCTCAAAGAGTTGGCAGTTCGTCTTGTAACCGGAAGGTTAACGAGCCCCGACTCGGACAGTCTCGGTCGTTGTGTCCTTGGGCGAGACACTTCACCTACCCCCTACTGGTGTTGGCCAGAGGGGCCGATGGCGCGATATGGCAGCCTCGCCTCTGTCAGTCTGCCCCAGGGCAGCTGTGGCTACACCTGTAGCTGCCTCCACCAGTGTGTGGATGTGAGAGTGAATGAATAGTGGCATTGTAAAGCGCTTTGAGGGCCCTGAACAGCGCTATATAAATGCAATCCATTATTATTATTATATGACATCACTACCAGGGTGGCTGTGGAGGTTTTTCCTGCTTTCTGTCTAGACACACAGCTAACTGCTAATTAGCAATAACATCATAAATCCAACAATTTCACTCACTGGAGCTCAGAACCGTTTACAGGGAGCCTGGACCGGCTCTCCGTTCAAAGCCTCCGAGTCTGTGATCCTGTGAGTTCACAGAGATGAATTTACCTGGTGAGGAGGAGACTGACACTGACTGCTGAGTCCACTGTCCTCTGATACCGTTAACTGCAGCGCTCATCATCACGGATCCTTGCTCTTGGTTAGACAGCATCTGTTAATTCGAGGAGCCTGTACAACCTGCAAGAACCAATAAAGGATGTAATGCTCACACAGCATTACATCTTGTTTCACAGAGTTAAAGACAGAAGTAATAAATAAGACTTACATCCTCTTAAAGCGCCGAGCGCTCTGATTCTTCCAGCTCCCCATCAGGCGTGCATCACATCTACACGACTCTTTATTATTCTTTCAACATGGATTATCATTAACACAGTCTCACATAGAAATATGTTATTATATATTAATATGTGAGACTGTGTTAATGAGCCTGATGTTATTCTCTCGTGATGACGAGCTTCAGTCAGGTTTCAGAGCTCATCACAGAAACAGCTTCAGTGAAGGTTACCGATGATCTCATGGCCTCTGACAGTGCACCTGGAGTTCAGACCTTTAGAAATAAAGTTCTCTGGTGAAACAAAGATTGAACTCTTGGCCCGAATCACAGTCGGAGGTTTCTTCCTGATAAAAGGGAGTTTCTCCTTCCTACTGTCACCAACACTGATAATGTCTGATTGTTGGAGCTTCTCTGTATTATTATTGGGTCTGTACCTTACAATATGAAGCACCTGGAGGCAACTGTTGGTGTGATTTGGTGCTGTATAATTAAAACTGGACTGAATTAAGAATTGAACTTGATGACAGTGGGAAGGAAAAACTCCCTTTTAACAGGAAGGGGTCTACCTTACAGTATAAAGCTCCTGGAGGCGACTGTTGTTGTGCTACTTGATGCTGTATAATAAAACTGAATTGATTCTCCTTCCTGTGCTCTCTTCCTCCTCCGTCTCAGTGATCACTGTTATTCTCCAGCAGCGTTCCTCTCGTCCTCGCTGTTTGCAGATCAGTTCTGAGTCTCAGAGCGAGAGACGCGTTTCTGGGATTGAGGAGCGGCTGATGACTGAGCGGAGTTAAGAAGAACAAAACCCCGGAGGTTTGCAGCGCCGCACAGATCCCCCTCTGCCTCTCGTTCTGTGTAAATAAGCGTAGATGAGGCAGACAGACAGATGGCCGAGCTGCCGCGAGTTTGATAACAGTCTTGCTCGGAGCGCTGCTGTCAGCGGGGAATTTTCTCGGCTGCATTAAAAGGAGATTTACTTTACGAGAGAGAAACATTAGAAAGCAGCTCGACTCGGCTGGTGGCTTTACTCTTATTTACACAGTGAAAGAAATAAAATGAGTCAGCAGCTGAAGGTGTCGTTAGTGTCGGAGGTGAAAGTGTGCACGCTCACAGCTCTGCACCCACATCAGCACCTGCAGTGTTCCTGTCAGCTGAGCTGGTTGTAAGATTAAGGAGGATTCAGACGTCACGAGTTGATCATCACAGACACCCCAAAGCTATCTCAGGAATATGAAGCGTTTCCTCCTGAGCACCAGAGTCAGGTTGGTTCAATCATTCAGCAGTCTCAGGTACGCCCACACCTGTCTGCAGCCGGGCCTGCAGCATGCTTTCATTCTGGCTCCTGCTTCAGGGCCATCTCTTTCACCTGCAGCCAGGTGAAAGACGACTGTAGCAGCTACTCCAGATGTTTTTACCCCACTGTCACGTCTTAGCTAAACCAAGTGATGAGACGTGAGCTTCTGTGCCACACACTGAGAGACAGCTTCTTCCACCAGGCCATCAGACTGCTGAACACTTCATAGACACCTCAGCTTCACTACTGGAACTTTAACATTATGCACTCCATACTGTACAGTAACGCCACTGTTTTGCACATATTCAACTCTGTATATTTTATTTTATATACTTTATTATTGTTTACTCTATTTAATTTGTAAAATATGTGTACACACACACACACACACACGTAGAAAAATATTTAGTATACACATCCAGAAATGCATACACTATTATATATTGTACATATATTATTAGTTTCAGATGTAGCCATTCTTGTATTTTGCTTGTTTACATTATTGTATTTGCACAACTCTGTTGCTTGTGAAGCTCGCACACAAGAATTTCACTCACATGTGCTGTACCAATGTACCTGCACATGTGATTTAGGTCACGAGCAGTTGTCCAAGCATTTCACTACATATCGTACTGTGTATGACTGTGTACGTGACAAATAAAATTTGAATTTGAATTTGATGTGACAATAAAAGTGATTTGATTTGATTTGACACGGGGTCTGCCTCCGGTGCTGATCTTTGAACGTGAGTCACACCCACTCAGACCTGTCATAGAAAAGTGAACCCAACTCTAATTACACCTTTAACTGTAGTTATAGAGAACACTTAGAAAACACTGAAATCCTGCTGAATATCTGCACTGAGCTGAGTCAGGAATGACAGGATGCCACGTAGTTTGATGGAAATGAGAATGATCAGCCTCCAGAGGGCTGCATTCAAAGACGCCTGCAGCAGGACGGTCTATTCTGCATCAATTTTGAACACATTTGATTGCAGAAACTCCTCCCAGATCTCGACCAGTGCATCGTTGAACTCTGGACGGTTTGAGGTGTGACCTGGTGGCGTCAGATGGGGACAGGGGTCATTGATGTGCCTCTACTGCACCTGTTGGTAATTTCATTAACACCAAAGCAGCTGAATGTGATTACACCTGCTTTGGATGAGCATTCAGTCAGTTACACCAGAGGTGTAACTGACTGAATGCTCATCCTTCTACACGCCGTCCTTTCGGTGCATCCACATTAAACCTTTCTCTCCAGGAGGCTACATAAGAATATCTGCCTGCTTCCTCATTCACACCACACCTCTGTTTTGGCATGCTGGGCCTATTTGTGTGTCCACATGTTGCTCACATACAGCAAACTGTGTGAATGTCATGCCGGACCTCCTGCCCCACTGTTGAGCCCTGGTGCCACGTCGATATTTTCCTGCACAGCTCAGGCTGCGCTTCACGATGAGGAAACGACTTCTCCCTGTTCGGCCCAGATAAGGCCCCACGCTGAGCCGCTGTGTAGGGGGGCAGCAGCTGATGTATTCTGGGCCAGGCTTTGATCTCCTGCATGCCCATGTTCTGACTACAAAACAGGCCCGAGACAAGGCGGCCACATACTCCCAGCTGGGTGACTGCAGTGTGGGAAAATGGACTGAGGCAGCTAAAATACAGCCAAACAAGCTAAAACATGCACACATCCTAAAATTCAGATTTGAAAGCAGAGCAGCAGAAAAGGAAAGAACGCTTAATGGGATAAGTTCACACAGGCAGGACACATGAACATCACCTGCAGGAAGGAGTGAAACGAATAAGAGACAAAATGAGACGTGACAGCCGTGTGAGGACAGGGACTGAAGCTGAACTGCTTGTGTAGCCCGTTTGTGTGCGTCACGCCTGTCGATGCGTTCAGTTCTGGCTTCTGAGTAAGAGTCAGGAGACAGCACTGGGTGTCTGGGTTCTTCACTGTCCATCGCTCGCTGTAATATATAGAAATACAGAAAACCATGAGCTCTCCTCGGGCCAAGCTGGAAGGAGCTGTGTGTTGTAAAGTTATGATGTATGAATCCTGCTGCTGGGCCCAAACTACTCTGTGTTTATTAAGGCTGTTGTGTTTGTAACATGTTTTAATGTTTTGTATGTTGTTCTATTTAATCTCAACAAGCCCCTAAAACAGTCCGTGATCACTGTCGGCCTGCATCGGTTTTTATTACCACTGTTCATTTTAAAGCTCAGTTTTTAAAACCTTAGGATGTAGCTGCAGCCCATGCAGCAGTATATGAATGACTAACCTCGTATTGTGGATGGATTATCTCAGTTGTTCTCCTGGCTGAAGTCTGGTCCGTTTACAGCATCCTGCCATGCAATTACATTTGTCTCTAACCATCAGGAACCCTCACGTTAACTTTTATCGAGTGGGGAAAAGTTAGCCTTCATCCTCCAGCTTCACTGTTACACCTGGTAAAGCAGCAACACTGATCATTGTGGCTGCTCAATGGACCCGACTGCATTAACTGTTGTGAAAAAAATCAACTCAAGCTCTCAAGTCAACAAAAAGCATAATATATAAATAATATAAAACAACATATCATTAAAAATATTTTAAAAAGAAAACAAAAAAGTCACCCAATGAACAAAATAATGCAAAAAATGAAACAATCAGACAAACAAATACATTTTAACAGCCAAGATCCAACGTTTTGTTTCTTTGAAATATAATAAAAATTCACAATTTAACCCTTAAATCAAATCCAATGCAATTATATTAGCAGACGACATTTAGCAGGTAATACTGGGACTTATCTTAAAGCATAAAAGCAAATCATGAGAAACCACATTTGCAGAACATAATATCTCCATACCTGTAATACATAGAAATACAGAAAACTATGAGCTGTGTGTGTTGTGCATCTGCTCCTCTGATAAAACAACACAATATGTGCCATTAACAAACTACAGCAGAGATTTCTTTCACCTAGCCTGGTGCTAGCAACCAGGCTAACTTAGCACGCTAGCGTTACAGCTGTAGCTAAAATGAGTTACAAACTTCAGTTAGCGAACTCAGCCCTCTACAAGACTCGGGCTGCGTCCACTCGTACACGGGTATTTTTGAAAACGGAGATTTTCCGTTTTCGTTTTAAAAAATAATCCCGTCCACACATAAAGGCAGAAATGAAGGAAAACGCTGCTATGAACATGCCAAAGCAGCAGGTGGCGCTAGATTCCTAACCGTGCAGAAATGTTGGCCAATCAGAAGTCTAGAAGCCTCGGTGGGAAAAAGTAAACAAAGCTGGGGCATAGAAGCAGAACCGAGTCGTATGTGTGGAGGGACAGTAACTGTGTGTATATGTAAGCATTTAAACACTGCAGAGAGTACAATTAACAGTATTGTAGAAATTCATTTCACCGAAACAATAACGTGGCGCACAGTGTGACGTCAAAAAATGCGCACACCTTTGACGCTGCGTTTTCTGCGTTTTTCTCGTCCACATGTAAATGCAAAAACTGAGTTTTCAAAAATATCCACCCTGCCGGAGTTTTTAAAAATCTCCGTTTTCAGTGACCAAAAACGCCGTTTACGTGTGGACGGAAGGTGCGAACGCATAGAAGAATCTGCGTTTTCAAAAATACCCAGGTACGTGTGGACGTAGCCTAAAACACAAAGTATTTAATAAAATTCATAAGGGTTTAACACATTTGCTGCACTTGGCTGATGCTGGTTTCTGTGATGGTCCTCTGGTGTCGCCCGGCTGCAGGTTGGATTTTATTCTGAGGGAAACGTATCCGTACGATCGGGCGTAACCATCTCCTCTCCATGTCCTTCACCGTTTGCTTTTCCTTATAATTTCCACACAGTGGACTTAAAATAGAAGTGAAAAATGTGTGCTCATTAAAGCAAATTTAGCTGAAATTAAGAATCATCCAGTTCACCAAACCGGCTACTTAAACCTGTTAATTACACCGTGCTCAGCCACATTACACTAAAAGGCTTCCTGCCCTGATCGTTTAATTTAGCTTCATCTCCCTCAGATACACTTTCATGGTCGAGAAAGTGTTGCATCTTTCATTTCGCACGTCTTTTATTGCGTCGCCCGCAGTGTTGCTGGCTTGTTTGTACAGAACAACAGGCTCAAATAGGAACTTGCTAAAGCTCCACAGAGCAGAGAGAGCACATTTAAAACCTTGAGATAAAGGTCAGCTCGGGCTGTTTGCTCGTACTCCAGCAGATTCTTCACAATTATCCTGCAAAGAGAACAAAGCGCTGCGTCCCTGGACTGAGGCAGAAGCTGCTGTTCCAGTGAAGGCGAGGTTACTTTGGAGGTTACGCAGGTTTTGTTGTAACAGGCAGAACAAGAGGTCAGAGCCTCCAAAGCTCATTTATTCTTATTTATCCAAACAAGTCGAATCCGAACATCTTCCACAAACTAGCCTAGAAAATAACGCCCTCATCCAGCACTCATCAAGGACAGCAGCGCTGCGACACGGAGGACACAGCTGGAGGAAAAGATTTAAGGAGTGAGCAGCAGCAAAGCTGAATCCAGGACAGCTAGTACAGTTGGTGCTGTGTACCTCCCCGAGTTATTATAGTTATTATAGTGAACTCCAACTAAACCAAGAATCAAAACAAAATCACTTTAGAAAAAGATCAACTTAATAACAGTCAGCCTGAAGCTTATTAAACCTGCACTTCCTCTAATGTCCAGCAGGGGCAAAGCCTCTGTAAAACGACGTCTGATTTACAGAAGAAGAATAAGCCTCTGATGATCTCTGAGCTCAGTAAACTCTTTCCTGATGAGTTTATGGCTCAGATGCTGCTTTAAGTTCACGTTAGGCAGAGATGAACAGGAAGTAGAGTAGGGTTTGGGGCGGGGCTACGCTGTGGGCGATCCACTAACAGTCTGCTAGTTTCTGAAGATGGAAGCAGGCGAGGCAGTAATAAAAACAGAGAGTGTGAGCACAGGCTTCAACTTGTTTGGATCTCCAGAAACAGAAAGTCTGTTCAGATCAATGAGAGGCGACTGAAGAAGAATGAAAATGCTCTGATAGAAGGCTTGTGTCAGGAGCAGCTGGAGACCGTATGGGGTGTTGGAGGTCATGAGCTGTGGATATATCAGCTCAGGCAGAGCGCAGAGAAGCACACCTGAACCAGGAATCAGCGTCTAACAGCTGCTCTGGAGGATGTGTGGAAGAACACAACTAGGGTTGCCAACTCCCTGAAAAATAAATAAGGGACACCTCGTGGCCAGGGCCGGGCGACCCAGTTGTCTTCACCCTTCCCAGTGTGGTGAATTTTCTAGCTCTTTTTTTGTGTGTGAAATTATTTTTTTAACCCTTTGACTTGAAGTTGATTTAAGTAGATGTGTATTCTTTGTGATATGAACACATGTGAAACAAATGATCATTTAGCCATTTATTTTTAGCTCAAAATGACAACATTAACACAATAAAACAGGTCTCTTTCTTAAACAGAAGCCTGTCATGCTTAACTTTTGAGAATATAAGTAAATCTTTCTTTAAAAGAACTCTGTCCTGCTTAACTTAAAATAATAGAAAACAATAGAAAGAAAAATATTCTTGTAACAGTGCACATTTAGTGCATTTAGTACAATTGGCTTCAGTTGAGGTATTATTTCAGCTTTTCTGATGCTAATCAGCTGCTCCTGTTTGTAAACCCGCTTGTTCCCATGATTACGCATCATAACTCATCATCATTATTCATCTATGTATTACTTTTATGTATTAGTCATCTATTTGTTGTAATCATCTATCCTTGCAGTTGTTTATTACACAAAATAAATTATATTATCACACTTCTGGCCACATAGCGCTGATATTCACTGCACATGCCCATATTAACTTTTTCCAGCCAGGTGTTTTCCTTTTCCCATTCTTCCCTTTCTCTGAGGGGAACAAACATTGCTGCTCTAACGCTGGGCTCACACTGTGCGGTTTTAGGCCCATTTTGAGCCGATTTTTGAGTGATCGGACCGATTTTGGCCTTCATCGTGCGTCGTGTAGTATACGTGGGGTAACGAGAAGTGATTAACACCTCACGACCAGCTCCCGATCATCAATCGCTCGTGAGCCGCTCACACTGCTCGCGCGCAAACACGTAAACGCCGTGAAAAAGACGGAGCAGCACGGCAGTGCAGCGTGTGATCTGGACACAAGCGATGGAGGCACAACTTGTAGAACTTTGGAAAGCTCATCTGAGCCTTTTCGATGTGGCCTCACAAAATTATCACGACCACAACAACCGTGAAAATAGTTGGATTTACATGCTGCTCAGTCACAGCTGCCTGATCAATGTTTTTCATTAGCAATTTAGCAAAGTTGATGTGGTGGTGTGTCTGTGTGAGTGAAAGACAGAGAGAGCGAGCGACAGATTTTCTGTTATAACCTTCATGTTATGGAGGCACAGTGTGAGCACTCAGGTCGCATCAGAGCATCGGCCGTATAGTGTGAGACCTGCATCGTGACCTATGAACTTCTAACCCCTGCGAGTCAATCGTGCAGTTTGAGCAGGAGCTGAATAACGTGACTGAAAAAATCGCACAGTGTCTGCCCAGCTTTAGGTGTACTGTCGTCCGAGACTTGCACCGCAGTGTCGGCGTTTGTTTCCCTGTTGGCCATGCTTCTTGTTGTGGTCATCGGTTGTCTTCCGGTATTTTCTCCGTAAGCGACCTTTCCTCGACCAATGAGATGAGCGGTAATCTGAATTGTCATACTCGAATTGTCATAAGTGTGCTGTCAGCTCATTGGTCACAAAGCAGGAGAGGGGCTGGGAATTATGTTTTCCAACAAAGCGTTAATTCCATAAACATTTATAGACTACTTTTGATTCTCACTGTATTACGGGACAAAGTGCGTCCCTTATTAGCTCAATACGGGACGTGTACTTTTGTTTCTAAATACGGGACGATTCCGTATTTTAAGGGACGGTTGGCAACCCTAAACACAACGCATTACTCTCTGTGCCAAGCAGTTTATGAAAGGTAAACTACGGCATACAGAAAGGTAACTTTGAAAAGTCAAAGCCAATGAACAGATGTTACGTCGATACATATTCAGTGCAGACTGACGTTTTAAGAGTAATGAAGCAGGAAGGCTGCGGTGGTTCTCGGAAAGCTACACACGGAATAACAAGTCAGGCTTTTACCAAACATGTTTACAACGAACGAGCGATTCAGGTGAGCATCCTGTGCGGCTCTTTCCTCGGGTAAAGCACAGGTTTGTGAGCAGGTGTGAATTTCTCCAGAGAGGCAGGTGAGGATGTTTGAGGGCAGTCAGACTGGCAGGAGGACGAATGGGTCCTGAATGAAAGGAACTAAGTCGACGCTGAGCAAACAGCTAGCTGACTGATGTTAGTGGGACACGGTCGCCAGTCACAACCTGGGAGGAGCCCATTTAGGCAAAAGTCCACTAAACACACACAACCGAGCCATGACCTCCAAACTTCATGTAACAACAAAAGGTGTAGCTGGTTAGCTAGCTGAGCGCTAACCAGTTTCACCGCGCTCCGACCAAACTCACCGAACCAGCCGAGCGCGCCACAAAAACGCAACCTTTGCACATCCGCTAAGACAAAACTCTGCTTACATCTGGCTTCCTCCGTTGTTCTCACGTGTCATAAATTTAGAGTCACATAGGGTTTTGGCTTTGCAACTTCTGATTGGTGGAAGTGACGTGAACGCGGTATCATTACCGTGATTCTATTGGCTCAAATTATTAAGAGGTGTTAATCATGCAAATTGCCCAATAGCAGCCGAAGTTACAACCCCTCAGAGTTTAAAGCGCCAGAGTCCATTTAAACTGTCCACGTGCAGGGCAGAAAGGACCACAGGCTGTGAATGTGTGGTTAATTCTTCAAAAATATTCCAAAAACAAGCATTTTTAGACATCTTAATGAAATTAAATCAACGCCTGAATTGCAGTAATTTTTCACTGTTTCGCTTTAGATGATGTTGATTACTGATTTTCTGAATAAATGCACCAAAGCATATTTTTAAAGGAGGAAAAAATCTACTTACTTTTTGTGTTCCAGGCTCAGCAACTGTGACACAGTAACACCTGCTGCAATATTTACACCTCTTCATTTTGATACCAAGATTGTTTACACAGAGTTTGTAATTGCAGAGAAATACTCACTGTGGGCTCAGAAAGCCCTTTGGGTAGGAACAGGGTAGATATGGTACAAACCACTGCAGGATATAATAGGATATAATAGGATATTATGGTCCACAGTATCGAACGCTGCACTGAGGTCTAGCAGGACAAGCACAGAGATGAGTCCACTGTCAGAGGCCATAAGAAGATCATTTGTAACCTTCACTAAAGCTGTTTCTGTGCTGTGATGAGCTCTGAAACCTGACTGAAACTCTTCAAATAAACCTCTGCAGATGATCTGTTAGCTGTTTGACATCCACTCTACAAAATTACTTTTCCATAACAAAGCAGCCTAAATGGGTTTTGTATCATTAGTTTAGAGATGGCACGATACCACTTTTTTATGTCCGATACCGATATCATAAATTTGGATATCTGCCGATACCGATATGAATCCGATATAGTGTTTTTTAAATATCTTGCTGCATTTTGTATAAGTTCATACTCAAGTTTAAAACAACAACTACACTAAAGCTATTCTGTTATACCTGTATACAAAAAAAAATATTTCATAGTTCAGCAATACTGATCAATCTAATAAACTTAGACCTACACCATCCTCCCTATTCTGGTATTTTAAAGAGTACTTAGCGTAAATATTAAGCAACCTAACTAATAGGGTTCCAACTCCCAGCAACAACAAAAATAAATAAATAAAAAATAGGGAACCACCCCTCACGCTCCACCTCATGATGCTTAATCGACGTAATCAACCTTAATTTGATGCAGTGTGAAAAAAAATGCACAGAAATCAATTATTTTTCAAGAAATATTAAATAGATTCAACATCTTTCTTCAACAAAATTGCAGACTGCACAGATGGTACCTTCCCAAAGGAAAAAGTACTATAGCTTACTAGGGTATATATATTAGACTTAATAGTTACTATATACAGTAATTGACTTCTATTCATTTTACATCAAATTAAAACTTTGGGTGTCAGATAATTATTTATTAAAAGCTCGACATTTTAAATGAGAATAAGAAAGAAAAGTATGTCTTTGTGCCCCCTTTTTCCTGTTCATGCCCTATCGGCCCCCCTGGCTAAACTTTGCTAGATCCGCCCCTGCACAGTTACCAGCGTCAGCTACGTAGAAAAAGATCCTCGAGTAGAAAGTAATATTAAATAAATTCTAACAATAGCTGATCAAGCTTAAACGTGCTGCTGTTGTTCAGCCGCTGGTTTCCTCTTTCTGGTGCAAAGTGGGCCAAAAGCAAACAAGAGAGACGATCAGCTGATCATTGATCAGTTTCACGATTGAAGTAGCAGCCGGAGAGCGAGAGGCAGTCGCTCCATATATCGCTCGTTAAGCTTAACGCAGGAATGCTTTACAAACATTCAGAGATGGACTTACACACTTGCTTTACTTCTCTCGGGATAACTTTGTCGGAGATGAAATGCCGGGTTGCTAGCGAAGCTCCACATGCTATCCAGACCACCGACAGGTCCCGCATGCCACAGCTGCTCTATCACGTGATGCATACTGCTCCGACGTGCTAACGTTCTGAGGTGAGTTACGGCGTGTTGCAAGTTTTGTGAGGTGCTTTCGTGATATTTAATGGATCGGATTACATTTTTTATTTTTCTCCGATATCCGATCCAGTAATTTAGGTCAGTATCGGACCGATACCGATACGTAATATCGGATCGGTCCATCTCTACATTAGTTTAAAACAAATCTAAAATTATTGCTAAATGTGGATCGGGGCGATCGTGGCTCAAGAGTTGGGAGTTCGTCTTGTAATCGGAAGGTTGCCGGTTTGAGCCCCGGCTTGGACAGTCTCGGTCGTTGTGTCCTTGGGCAAGACACTTCACCCGTTGCCTACTGGTGGTGGTCAGAGGGCCCGGTGGCGCCAGTGTCCGGCAGCCTCGCCTCTGTCAGTGCGCCCCAGGGTGGCTGTGGCTACAATGTGGCTGCCATCACCGATGGGTGGATGACTGGATATGTAAAGCGCTTTATAAATACAGGCCATTTACCATTTATCCACTTTAATACGGAGAAGCTTCACACATGTACAGGTCTGAGCTGTGTGTGATGATTGATGAAGTTCCTTTGTTTTTATGGAAATGTTGAGCCTGATTCATAAACATTTATTGAACTGAAGAGCAGCAGGAACATTTCTCCACACAGAGTGGGAGACGGATGTGTGGCCTGCAGGCAATGTTGGGTGTAATGCATTTCAAAGCCACCAGGTTACAAAGTTACTGTAATCACATTACATTTTTTAATAACGTAACATTTTACTGTGCTAAATTCAGTAATTACATTAAAGTTCATGTTACTGGTGTTACAAAGGTTGGTCAGCCGGGCGCATATAAAGAAAAACACAAACCGCCTCCATTTCTACAGTAGAATCACCATGACGACCACTCTACTTGGTTTTCAAAGTAGAAAATGTAAAAAATGATTATAAGCGTGTCCTCATTAGGACAGGGGTTTGTGTTGTGTGTGTGACTGTGGCTATAGGTTTATATTGTTAACCGGTGTTTATGTGAAAATGTATTAAGAGAGCCATGTAAAATGGGCTGTATTTGTAAAGCGCTTTACTTGGTCCTAAGGAGCCCAAAGCACTTTACACTTTACGCAATCATTCACACACTGGTGATGGCAGCTACAGTGTAGCCACAGCCGCCCTGGGGCGCACTGACAGAGGCTGCCGGACACTGGCGCCACCACCAGTAGGCAACGGGGGAAGTGTCTCGCCCAAGGGCACAACAACTGAGACTGTCTGAGCCGGGGCTCGAACCAGCAACCTTCCGATTACAAGACGAACTCCCAACTCTTGAGCCACGATGGCCCCGCTGAGTAACGAGTAGAGCAACAAATTACTTTCTCCAGCGAGTAAGCAAACAGCTCTTCTGTTCCAGCTTAGACGGAAAAACCTCGATAATGCTTTAAAACTACACAGCAGCACAAAATCACCTAAACCAGTGTCCTGGTCTGTGTCCCTGTCAGAGGAAGTTCACAGAAGTATAAATAAAGTACGATAAAAGGCTTCAGCCTGAATCTGATGCACAGTCACATGCATCTTTTTTTCCTTTTGTGTTTTGTAAATATTATTAAATGTTATTCACTTGTAAATTTGAAGCCCCATGAAGCGACTGTTGTTGTGATTTGTGGCTATATGAATAAAACTGAACTGAATTGATGTGATTTTTAACCTCCTGTAATAAGCAATAGGCAGGTTAATAAAGCCGTGCTCTGTGATGCATCATGGACAAATAAACCCGACTCCTCCCTGATCGTACGATCCCACAGCACCGGACAGTTCATTGGTTTCATTCAGTCCTTCCACCTGTGAGCTGCACCACAGCTCCTGTAACACTGACTGAGCCACAGCACAGAGCCCCACAGGGACCCCAGGCCGAGTGTGGACGGAGGGACGTGTGCTCGCGTTGACCAACAAGCCATCAATCAGCAGCTGATCTGACAAGAGGCCCCAAAGACCAGTGACTCAGAGCAGTGACCGCCGGGACCCCCGCGTGGTCCATCAGTGTCACCATCCTTCTGCCGGCCAAGCGAGACATCCGTCTCAATCATCCTCCACCAGCTCACTGGGAAAGTTCCCATGAGCCACAGAGAGGTGAGGTCGGGCTGGGGGTGGATTTAGCAGAGAGAGAGGAAAAAGAGTAGTGAGGAGAAAAGAAATAAGAAAAAGCTCTGACCTCCAGGGCTGAAAACTGCAGTTCCTCTAACGGCCTCTAGAGGCTCTAGATCAGATTCACCTCTGCACCAAAACACCAAAACAAAGACAGCCAGCATGAAATGAACGGTCAGAAATACTCAAGTATTTTATGCAGTGATGAAGTATTTGTACTCTGTTATCTCCATCTTTACACTAAATGCAGTTTAAAGTGAGTTTCTGAATCCCGGCTGCAGATGTTCTGACTGTACTGCATGTTATTAAAGACAATTTGTTAGGTACACCTGTCCATCTGCACATTGGCATAAATATATAATCAGCATCATGACAGCAGGTCAGAGCATTCAGTCATGCAGACATGATGAAGACCAGCTGCCAACGCTCAAACTGAGTGTCACAATGAATGACGGCGACTGTGGTTGTTGTTTCAGAAACGGCCGGTCTGCTGGGATTTTCCCACCAACCATCTATGAGTTACAGAAAAGTCTAAAAACCAGGAAAATACCAGCAAGCAGCAGCTCTCATGTCAGGAGAGTAGATAAACTGCTTCGAGCTCATAGGAAGGTCAACAGGAACTCCAGTAATCACTTGTTACAACAAAGGTCTGCCGAAGAGCATCTCAGAGCCTTGAAGCAGATGGGCCACAGCAGCAGAAGAGCGCAGCGGTCAGCTGTCGAGGCTGCACTTCACACAGACTCAGCAAAACTGGACAACAGGAACTGGAAACAGCGCCTGGTCTGATGAGTCTTGATTTCTGCTGGAGCACAGTTTGGTAGGAGCTCGTGGATCCTCGTGTCTGCATCGTTATATTAGTGACTGGCTGGAGGCTAAAAGACATGAGCCTGATCTGTGGAAACCATAGACGACATCATGGTGCCCTCATCCCTCTTTTTTAAAAACAGCCGTTTGGAAAAAGTATAGAGATTTCATGTAAACGCCATCATGACGAACTCAGGCGTCAAATGGGACGAACCATTTTCCTTGGGTTAATATTTGAGCTCAAACTTGCATCCATGCTTTTTGCAGAACACTAACATGAGAAGATAAGACGGATCTTATCTAAAGTCACGTGGCCCGACCGTAGCGCTGACTGAACCCATTAGCGTGCAGATATCTCGCGAGGTTGAGACACAGCAGCTGACAGATTCGCCGCCGCTCAGCGGTCTGTCGCAGACAAACAGCACGCAGACATTACAGTTTTTTGTGAATGCTTAAACCCTAACTGTGATTCCTGTAGCACAATCTCTAAAACTATTCAGACTTATAGCAAAACCACTCACTGAGTTTGCAAAACTAAAAGCACAAAAACTGCTTTGCACTCAGTTTGCAATTTTGTAACACACACTTTGCAAAACTGTAGGCACAATTCACTGCACAACACTCAATTACCAAATTTCCAACACACTCCTAGCAAAAGTATACACATGTGTGGCTATCATTAACACTAATTTGCCAACTGTCTGGCACACTTTCACATGTGAAAACTTCTTTAGATAATTAGTTCACTTTGCAATCAGCCTAAGCACTATAATACAGGTAAGCTGTGTGTGCGGAGTACAATGGAGGGAGCAGGAAGAGTGAGAAGTAGAGGAGGCCGAGGAAGAGGACGTGGAGGTGAAGAAGTAGGATGAAGAGGACGACAAGGACAAGGAGGAGCAAGAGGAAGATGAGGAGGGGGGAGAGGAAGATGAGGAGGGGGGAGAGGAAGGGTAGGAAGAGTAAGAAATAGAATTGCTGATGACATCAGCGCTACAATAGTGGACCATGTCATCAACCGTGGAATGACCCTGAGGGTAGCTGGCCAACGGGTCCAGCCTAACTCGAGCCGCTACACTGTAGCAAGCACCATAAGGACATCTTGAAATGAGAATCGGTGAGCACAGTCACTTCGCACAAAGATTTGTAGCACTGCCATATGCCAATGAGAAACACACCAATACCATTGATGTAAAAATACTGAAATTGTTACTTTACAGAGTTGCTAGATGACCAGATGCTGGGGCAGAGGAAGCATGTTCACTGCAGACCAAGTAACCCATATAGTCATTATGGCGATTGCAAATAATCCTATACTTGGAAATAAACACTTGTGTTTGTTTTGATGTGTTTGAATAAACACCAGTACTTGAAGTTTGGATCCCTCTATGCTTATGGATCTATGACAGAAGTATGAGCTCAAACTGACATGGCCTACCTTGTGCACAGAGGAAGCAAAAGCCAGATGTGTTTTGAATTCATACCATCAGTGTGCAGTTGGCGCATTGTGTGCTTAGTAGATGATGGCTTGTGTGTACTGTTTGATACGGAAACACCATTTTTACGAAGGTGTGGAGAGTTAATCTAGCTGTGTTTGCTTTTGCAAGAGAACTACAATGTTTTGATGATTGGGTGACAGGTTTTCTTATTTGTGTGAAGAGTTTTGCAAAATTAGCCAATAGTTACAAAAAATGTGCTTAAGCAATCAGAAAAAACTGTAATACTGAAACACAGTCGTCTTTTCTTCACACAGCAGCGGGGACGGTCACAGCATTATTCAGCATTTGATCCTGTGATCCATTTTTCATGATTTCATGTCTTTGAACAAACTCGAGCTGAGGTCGAAGCTCCTCCAGCTCCGCAGCATAAAACACAGTCACTCAGATGTCTGACAAAGCTGCAGACACTGTAACAGCTGTCTGGCGAGTAAGGAGCGGCTAGCAGGTCCAGCGGGCATGTGGTGTGGAGGTTAGCCGAATAACCCGAAGCCAGTCGGTTAAATCCAATAACAGACCTTTATTCACCGTCAGCAACATTACACTTTATAAGCCAGGTCTCCTCGGCTGTACTCGTCCGAGCCTACATGCGCGGGGATTGGTATCGCCAGCGCCAGCTTGTCACAACAGTAAGGTGTTTTCTTGGAGAATGGAACATGAGCAGCATGGAATGGCTGCCGCTAACAACACACACCCACTAGGAGACCCCCATAGCTACTACAATAGTTGGGCAACCCCCCCTAGTGGTGCTATAACCCAAAAGGGTTGTTACATCACACAGAGTAAAGACACAGTTAAGACTTTAGTTGTAAATACATGCAAAATGAAAATAAAAAGGAAAGCCTCTGAAATGTGCATAAAAACAACAAAAACATCAAATCACTGACAGGATACAAGAAGAACCATCAGGACTGTGTTGGACTAAAATAAAGACTACACTCCACAGCAGAGTAAGCGCTTCCTGGTTTGATCCCCGAGCGTCTGTTTTATTTTTCGAACAAGCATCAACCTGCAAGAAGAAGCCCGGCTTACGATCAAAAGGCTGCAGTTCCTCTGGGGTCCAGCAGGGGCAGCAGTGAGTCAGTCCCAGTAAACTCGCATGTTAAAACTGTACAGCAGAAATAAGCACGTTTACAGGCTGATTGTTTGCATTGTTAGGGGCGTGGCCTCTTTGACTGCAGTCCCTGACCTGGACCTGAGGACCAGGTTTTAATGTTTAATGCAGAACGTTTGCTGGATTCAGCACGATCACACCTTTCCAGTAAATAAATCTACCTGCTGTAAGTAATTTTCTCAGTCTTCTGTCCAATTGGAGCAGAGGAGTCGCCCCCTGCTGGTCATTAGAACAAATGCAGGTTCAGTGAGTGCTGCTTGTGTCCACT
Organism: Astatotilapia calliptera; assembly: GCF_964374335.1. Lineage (NCBI taxonomy): Eukaryota > Metazoa > Chordata > Actinopteri > Cichliformes > Cichlidae > Astatotilapia > Astatotilapia calliptera. Next base: position 676,110 of record NC_137426.1, on the reverse strand, counting down.
CTGACCTTTAACATAGTTTACTGCTGAATAACAAAGAGCGTGACTGTGCGGCGCTGAACCTGAGCCCCGCTGACCCTAGAGGAAGATGCTGATGGAGAAGCTTGTCCATAATGCATGCTGCAGGTGAGCGCTGCTGTGATGCAGGTTAATTATTTATTTATCTGGTGTTGCTGAAAGTTTCATCTGTAAATCTGGCCCTGTTGTGCAGCTCCTAGAGGACCAGTTTCACAGGAACATCCTCTGTGAGCAGAGCTGCAGGGAACCTGATACACAACATGAAAAAGGAAGGCCGGCTTGCAGTGCAGTACACTTAAGCCGAGCTCTTTATGTACCCAGTTTGTGCTGACTCTGGGTTTGAGCAGGAGGCAGAGCGGGGAGAAACCTCGATGAAATATTTAGTGAATGTCTCAGAGAAAAAGGGAGCGAGTGCAGCGTGCAACAAAACGATTTATTTACGGTACGCGCCGACATTTAGAGAGGAAACACTGCAGGTGGAGACGTGTGAGGAGGAAACGATTAAACATTTACTGACACACCTTTGTGACAGTGTTTGCAGTGGCAGACGTTTACTAATCAGGACATTTTCACCATATTTTTCTTCATCCTTTTCCAGCGTGCCTTTGAGCAGCAGCAGCAAAAACAAACATCTGTGCTGCAGATAACCACACACAGCTGTAGGTGGAGCGCTGAGCACAGAGGGAGACTACAGGCTGTCTGAACATTTGTAAATCACAGTATTTACTCACTCATGTCTTCTTCTTTTAATTTCACCCTGAAGCTCTGAGATGAGCTTTAGGGTGCAGTGAGTGGGTGCAGTGCTCAGGCTGCACGCTCCTGCAGTGAGCGTGCAGCCTGAGCACGGATAACAATGACCTCATTTCATGAAGTATTCATTCAGCCCCCCATCCTCTGCACTTTAACTGTCCCGCACACTTTAAATCACTCATTAGCCTCAAACAGGGAAGCCCTGCCCACATTATTCCACAACTGTGACATCATCCATCCATCATCCATCATCTGTCCATTCATTATCCTTCCATCCATCCATCCATCCATTATTCATCCATTGAAGAGTTTCAGTCAGGTTTCAGAGCTCATCACAGCACAGAAACAGCTTTAGTGAAGGTTACAAATGATCTTCTTATGGCCTCTGACAGTGGACTCATCTCTGTGCTTGTCCTGCTAGACCTCAGTGCAGCGTTCGATACTGTTGACCATAATATCCTATTAGAGCGATTAGAACATGCTGTAGGTATTACAGGTACTGCACTGCAGTGGTTTGTATCATATCTATCTAATAGACTCCAGTTTGTGCATGTAAATGGAGAGTCCTCTTCACACACTGAGGTTAATTATGGAGTTCCACAGGGTTCAGTGCTAGGACCAATTCTGTTTACATTATACATGCTTCCCTTAGGCAGCATCATTAGAAGACATAGCATACATTTATACTGCTATGCAGATGACACCCAGCTCTATCTGTCCATGAAGCCAGATAACACACACCAATGAGTTAAACTGCAGGAATGTCTTAAAGACATAAAGACCTGGATGGCTGCTAACTTTCTGCTTCTTAATTCAGATCAAACTGAGGTTATTGTACTCGGCCCTGAAAAGCTTAGAAATATGGTATCTAACCAGATTCTTACTCTGGATGGCATTACCTTGGCCTCCAGTAACACTGTGAGGAACCTTGGAGTCATTTTTGACCAGGACATGTCCTTCAACGCACATATTAAACAAATATGTAAGACTGCTTTCTTCCATTTGTGCAACATCTCTAAAATTAGAAATATCCTGTCTCAGAGTGACGCTGAAAAACTAGTTCATGCATTTATTACTTCCAGGCTGGACGACTGTAATTCATTATTATCAGGATGTCCTAAAAACTCCCTGAAAAGCCTTCAGCTGATCCAAAATGCTGCAGCAAGAGTCCTGACAGGGACTAGAAAGAGAGAGCATATTTCTCCTGTTTTGGCTTCCTGGTAAATCCAGAATTCAAAATCCTGCTCCTCACATACAAGGTCTTAAATAATCAGGCCCCATCTTATCTTAATGACCTTGTAGTACCATATCACCCTATTAGAGCACTTCGCTCTCGCTCTGCAGGCCTACTTGTTGTTCCTAGAGTATTTAAAAGTAGACTGGGAGGCTGAGCCTTCAACTTTCAGGCCCCTTATCATTACTGATTATTAATCTCTGGCTCGCTGTTTTCACCCCAGTCGGTCACTGGTTCTGCTGGAGGTTTTTTCTTCCCATTGTCACCAACTGTGTTTGCTTATAGGGGTTCATATAATTGCTGGGGTTTTCTGTTGTCTCTGTATTATTGTAGGGTCTTTACAATATTAACTCTTTAAGGTTCGTGTTTCACCCACTCCCACAGCATGTCTGTGACACAGACAGATAATCAAAGATACCATACTGTACTCATCTTAAATCATTACTTATAAAAACACAAAGATACTGCTGATGTCTTGATGTCACAGGTAGATTCACAGGTTTGTACTTACCTCATCAGGTATCTTCAGGGTTAACGTCCTCTGCTGTGAAGCTGGGTCATTTCTGTACTTGTGAACCTGACCTGCTCCAGAGCTGGTTTTCCTGATGGTCTCAGATGCAGCTTCAGACCCTTATTTAGTTTTTTCTGAAACCTCCAAATAATTTTATATCTGTATGAACAGCTACACTGCACCTGCTGACCACTTTTTGTTCTTCACCCTCGGAGTTAAACTTCACAGAGGCTGAAAGAACAAAACCTGAAACCAGGGGTGTCTAACTCCAGGCCTCCAGGGCCGTGTCCTGCAGGATTTAGACATGTCCTTGATCCAACACAGCTGATCTAAATGGCTGAATGACCTCCTCAACATGTCTTGAAGTTCTCCAGAGGCCTGGGAATGAACTAATCATGTGATTCAGGTGTGCTGACCCAGGGTGAGATCTAAAACCTGCAGGACACCGGCCCTCGAGGCCTGGAGTTGGACACCCCTGCCTTAAACTGTCTTCAAACATTCATTTAATGAAGCATTTGATTATAACCCATCAGATGATGACAGCCCTGAGAGATCAATAAATCTGCTCCATCTCGCAGTCACATTTTTATTCTCCTGTTTCTGTCAGGCTAAACTTTATTACTACAGCAGCTCTTTCCCAGTCTTACTGACCAAAGTGCTTAAAGCACGCACACACTCACAGCGCTGTCTGCAGCAGCTGTTACTTTCAGTCGTATAACATTAACCTCTTCGTATATTCTCTATACTGTCAGTGAGCAGAAACGGCTTCGGCTCAGCGGAGAGATAAAACAACGATTTCCACCTGCTTCCTAAAATCCAATAAATCCAGCATGAGTAACAACACGTACTCCTCTCTGCTACTAATTCTCTGCTGCTTGCTTCTGCCCCAATCAGAATGGAGGGTGCTGTAAAGCGGCTCGTGGTGCAGGGGCGGATCTAGAAGGGTGGCATGGGGTGGCAAGTGCCACCCTAGTTTTACATATGACAGTGTTCAAGTAAGATAGCATTAACAGTTTGAGCGTAGTTACAGTCAACAGTCTCTATTTCAGCCCATATTGAAGGTTCGGACTTCAAAGGATGATTTTAAATTTTAATTACAGTTCAGTAAATCCAGAGTTATGATTAAAAGAATATATAAGCCATGCTTTTCTCTAAATACTGCGAGCGAGTTTTTAGATGTGGGAACATTGTGACGTTTCGTGTGGAGTGTGTAGTTGCTGTTTTGTTTTGTGTGTCAGTGAGGGCACTAATGAATGTCACAAAGGCACGTTGCAACGTAAACACAGTCACCAGGTAGAAAACCAGCGCAGTGATACAGCTGCTGCTGTCAGGCCTGCAGCTTTCTGCCTGTGCTGCTCTGTTTTATGTTTTTACTGACACACATCATTTGTGAATCTTATTGCGACACCTGATTGTTCTCTCATTTTAGTTTTAGTAACATTATTAAATGGTTGTACAAAATAAAAAACAGCAGGTGTATTGGCTGCATTTTTAGATAAATAGTTGTATGTGTTTACAAAATGTGTGCATAAGCTTATACAATTTATATTTGCATTTCAAGTTATAAAAATAATTTACTCAACATGTCTGTGGGGTTTTTTTACAGTAAAAAACTACAACTAGGATTTTAAGTGTTTTGTGTGAGTTCAGATCAGTAACATTAATACAGTTTGTCAATGAAAGAACAGCTAAATTCAGACACGTGAGGCTGAACGACTGAAACCGAGCAGGAAAAGCAAAATGAACCAGTTTGAATGTGAAACACAAACGTAAAATGAGCAGTTGTATTTCAGAGGGTGAATCCAACAAATCATGAAAAACGAGGTTTACATGTTTGTTCATGACAGTGCAGATTTCTGACATGTTGTGTAATCTAAGAACGTAACAATTTGATGATTCACTAACAAACAACAGTGAAACTTCAGTTAGTGTTTGTAAATGAAGCGCCAGTGTTGTGCAGCTTTCTGGGTTTTATATTTATTGGGCGACATATTTATTTATTATACAGGCTGTACAGTACAGAAGAGCAAAACTCATGTTTTATGTAACTAAAGTGTGTAATTCTGTGGGCTACAGACAATAATCAAGTTATGGACCATATTTATATGAAAAGCATGTAAACTTACTGCATTTGAATCATTTTAACCACATGTAACCACCTGCATGTGTTTGAAAAAGAAAGGCTTGGGTTTTGCCTCCCCATCTGATTTCTTTGCCACCCTGTCGCTGCGTCACAGAACAGGAGCTCGCTGCAACAGAAACCTGTAAAACATCTCAGATTGGAGCTGCACCTGCTGCCCCGCGCAGGGCAGGAAACACGTGGACTCCACAGTTCATGAACACTTCCCTGCTATCCAGAAATAAGCCGAATAACCTGGAACGCTGCACCCGGACAAACGTCAGCTGACTGACGGTCCTGCACGGGGTCAGCTGATGCGACGGTCAGACTCATTTCTTCCTGCAGGACTTTTTCACGTTAAAGAGTAAAAGGTGCCCCAAACTTGCTCTCGGAGTGCTGACGTGGCGTCTCCGTCCTCTCTGTCCTCTTTTGCTCTTTGCTGGTTTTTCATGCTTTTCCTCTGAAGTCTGTGTGTGGGTGGGAGAGATGAGTTGTTTGTGTCGTGCTCCTTTAAATCAAAGGCGAGGGGACGGCTGTGCTTTAATCATATTTCACGCCGACCTCACTTATCTTCCTCGCCGTTGTTTAAGGCATGTCATTGCAGATATATCAGCCTCCGCCTGACTGCTACAGTACGGACACACACACACACACACACACTGTATGTGAAGCCTTTATGAGTCCCAACATGACAGGATGACAGTGTGTTAAAATGTGGAACCAGAATCGCAGCGTGTTAACATTTCCTTTGGAAATGCCAAGGTCTTCCATTTTCCTCAGCGTGCAGTGAGCGGCGCTCAGGCCTGCAGATCACAAAGACTTTAATTTGTTTTTCTGACAGCAGCCTGAAGGTTACAGTGATGAGCTTCTGACCTGAAGACTCCCACTGATGCTAATTCCACCCAGCGTCCTTGAAAACGAAACCGCAGGCGCAGAACGAGCTGAGACCAGAACACTTTTCATGTGAGCGAAGTTTGTTTTTGTCAGTTTGATTTTCCTGTTTCAGGTGTTTGTCTGTTTGAGGCTGTTTATCTGGACCCAGGCTCAGAGCAGACGCTCCAATAGAAACACTTCTGCGCCTGATCACATCCATCAGGTCCTCCTCAGATTCAGATTAAACTTATTTGAAGCATATTTTTCATCTCATCTAAAGTTGAGTTTTATTCAGTGATAAAATATTTTTACAGAGACAGCCCAACACTGAGCTGGTGTGTGAGAGATACCAGCTCAGGCTCTGGAGCCATAATTATAATTATAGCTGTAATTACTGAGAAGCAGCTCGAACGTGAACGTCAGCTCGGTGTGAGACCTCATCAGTGTTTCCTGACCTCAGCCTGGTAAATGCAGCAGTAACAGCTTCACGCTGAAGCTCAGGAGCAACTCGGAGCTTCTGATCTCGCCCAGATTACTTGGACCTGTAGCGCGGAGGAGGCGGGATCAAACCACAGCGTTTCTGTGGCTGAATTTCAGGTTTCCAGCAGAAATCTCGTGCACTAACAGTCAGTCGAAAGCAAGTGGCCCAGAGTAAAGATGCCTTTGTTCTCTTTATTCCACAGAACGAGTTTCACATCCAGGCTGTGAGGAACCGCCGAGCCGTGTGGGCGGGTCTCTGAGTGGCTGTTGGGAAGTCTGGAGTCCTAAATAAAGTTTCACCATCTCAAAAATCCAAGTTTCAGCTGTTTACAACTTTTTCACTTATAAGGTTTCGACTAATACAGTCATGAATAATAATGATAGTAAAACGTGAATATTTACTGCCGTGTATGTGACTTCCTGCTGCTGGTGCACGAGGACAAGATCTGCTCAGGTGAGTCGTAGCTAACGCAGCGTGCAGACGTTGGTGAATCTGTCTGAAGACTCAGCAGCAACGTTTGCAGAAGCTTCACCTTAAAAGCAAAAAAGGAAAAGAGGAACGTCTCTGCGGTGTGAGCGCCGTCTGTTCAGCGACGGCGACCCATCACACGTGTCCCGCCCTGGTCAAGTGACGACAGCTCGCAGAGATGAGTCTGTCTGCCGTCTGGTTCAGCCTCAACAGCTCCAAACAGGAACGACCTGAGACCTGGAAATTCTGTCCACAGTAATAATCAAAGATTATTCAAAGTTGCCGGCAGCAGGTCTGACTCACGGCCAGCAGCGTACCTGTGCAGGTGTACTGAGAGCTTACTGCCCTAATCTTTTACTACCACCAGTATGATTTGTATTTTAAAGACTAAACGCGAGTTTTACTCACACAGCTGTGTGTTCGGTCTGAGGGTGGGACTCTGGTTTTGAAGCGCTGCATGTGAGCGGGCAGTAAACGTGGGTCTTCCTGTGTTCGCAGTTCATCAGACTGCTGGACTTCACCTCTGACTGATAACTGTGAGAAAACGACCCACGCAGGTGAAACTACATCTCTGAAGTGAATCCAATCAACAAAAGGCAGCTTTCATCCGACGCTCGAGGCCTCCCGAGGCTTTCATCCAAACCAAACGCCCACAACGACTCACGCGGGCCTTTGTCTCTGCACTGAATCACACGAGCTGTGTTTGCTGAGGTTAGCTCTCTGCGGGATGAGCGATTGGTAGCAGTGAACTGGTGCCGTCACTCTGCACAGAAACATGACTCGTGCATGTGGCCGAGGGGGTCGTCTGCTAGAGCGCGAGCACAGGTCCAGGGAACAAGATGTGCTTCCCTGTGGTCCGTCAGAGGGGTTTGCATGAAGTGTGATTACAGTCTGAGCCTAGACGTGACCGCATCATGGTGCTCAAAGCGAACACGTCTGGAGTGAAATAAGTTTATTTCTAAAGAACATCCGACTCCTAATTACCCAAACGCCCTCTGACGGCAGCTGATCCCTGATCCTCGGGCCGACGACCTGAGGGAGGGGCTGGAAGAGCAGGTCAGTTAAAGCTCTGGGAGCTTTGCTGCATCTAACGAGCTGCTGACCAGGAGGAGGAGCCTGCTCGGGGTCAGAGGTCAGACAGGGTCTCTGAGTCACAGGGAAACGGGAGCTGGAGCGACCGACAGCAGGAGGCAGCAGGAGACGGGCCGAGCGCTGCGGCACAGAAACGTCCTCGGGCGTGAGAGCAGCTGAAATATTCCAGGAGCCAATCACAGCTCTCTACCGAGGCTTCAACGGGCCGGGCACCAAACGCTCCGGGGCGCCGGGCTGGGACCGGAGGAGCTCAGAGGAACCTGTCCAGGTGTTCTGACGAGGACGTGGTCACGGCATCAAAGTGGGCGTTGTTTAATGCAGTAACCCTTCTGACACCGAAGTTCCGTCTCCCCGCCACGCTCGTGTGTTCGGCTCGTCGTGCATCATAGTGCGCTCGCTGTGCTGACAGCTCATCATCGGGCTTCAGCGGCGTGCTCCACGGTTGGTCTGTAAATCAGAGTCAGGCAGAACTAAAGCGACTTCCTGCCTGCGCGTCTACTAAAGGCCTCAGGAACATGCTGGCTGCTCGCCGTCGAGTCCTCTGAGGCACTTCTTCATCTCTGCTGCTGTTCAACAAACACAAATGAGTCCCAGTGTTGGTTTTCCATCACCGCACAGCTCCCGAGGCACTCCGCCATCTTTCCTTCATGACTCATTGAGGTGGCTGGAGAGCTGTATTTCCTGCGGCAGCAGAGAAAGCCGTTTGTCACACCTTCGCTGGAGGAGAAACTGCAGGAAAGAAGAACGTCAGGAAGTAAGCGATTGCCACCTTGATCCCAGCTGCCCACCAATCTTGGCCTCACCTCTCCGAAAAGCTGCCTGAGATTATTACGTGTCAGGTCCTTGCACAGGAAAGCTCTTAGTACCTGCCAGGAAGGGCGGAGAAAGAAACACAGGTCGGAGGTGAGTGCAGCTTGGAGCGAGCTGCCTGCAGCTGTGACGGCTGCTGACTGTGGATTTGACTCTGAGAAGCACCGTCTCAGATTTCAAATGTCTTATTTGAATGAGTCGCCATGTTCGTGTGGTGGAGATAGGTGTGCCCTGTGACAGCAGCTCATGTCAGCGCCTCCCACGGGGGCGGGGTCAGGCCAAGAGCGAGCCGTAACACGAGAGTCGCACAGAGGAGGAGGGGCCTCTGAATGAGCCCTCTGAGCCCTCCACCCTCAGGTGCCGTGTCAGGTGAGGCCAAGGCTCTGTTGGTGTGACAGTAGAGTGTGTGTGTGTGTGTGTGTGTGTGTGTGTGTGTGTGTGTGCAGTGTCAGCTGTCTGAGAACAAGTGAAGAGGTCAGAGGTCACATTAGCTGAGCTCTTTTATTTACAGTCTGTGGACAGAGGCTGCTGAGAGGACGGTTCAGGTGAACAGTGACAGATGAGCTGCTGATCCACACACAGGCTTATACACAGCAACATGAGTTACATACGAGAACAAACCTGTCCAGCAGACACACACTCCTCCCTCCGGGCTCAGACGGGGTCACGTGTCGTTTGGTTTAATAGCTCCGATCCACCGACAGCTTCACGGGCAGAGTCTTCACTGGGACTTTATCCCCGATGCTGATGAAGGGAAACATCCTGTCCGTGAAAGTGTGTGTGAAGGTGTGTATGTGTGTGTCAGTGTCAGCGTCAGAGAACGACAGCTGTCCTCCGTCCCAGTCCAGACTCGCTCGGATCCTCTGGAGCTTCTTCTGCAGCTGCAGGACGGTGGGGGCAGCAGATCCTGAGCGAGCTGAGTATTCACCTTGATTGAATCCTATTCCACCAAATCCAGAGCGTATGGGTCCCTTCCTCCGGACGGACTCCGCTAACACGCCCAGTCCCCAGTGTCCGCAGTCTCCAACCTCCACCACCCAGCTGTGGGCCCCTGAGGTGAAGCCCTGAGAGCTCAGGACGAAGCAGAGATGATCAAACCTCTCTGGATTATCGGGGAGCTGCTGCAGCCCACCCACCCTCACGCTGCTCAGATCCTCGGACAGGGTCAGTTCAGGGTTTGCAGTGTTTGGGTTCAGGATCAGAGGAGTGTAGGAGACCATATACTTCATGTTATTCCAGATGCTGAAGGTCAGGTTGCCCAGGTGTTTGGCCTGGTCTATCAGAGCTCCCGGGGGCAGCTGTGGATCATCCAGCAGGGGGCAGTGCTGGGCTCTTTCCACCACAGCCTTGTAGTTGTGCAGGAATGAGACGTCTTCAGCTCTCAGCTCCTCCTCTGTGGCTCTGATTGTGTCTGAAAGAGCTGCTATCTCTCTGCTCAGAGCCTCCATCTTCTCCTTCATCATCCAGCTCTTCTGCTCCTCTTCCTCCCACAGCACGGTCAGCCTGGCCTCCTCTTCCTCTGCTAGAAACTGGTGAAGCTTCTTAAACTGCTCCCTAATCTTCCTCTCTGTGCGTCGGGCCTGGGCCTTAATGTGTCCTGCTGTTTGATCAAAGTTCACCTGGACTTCTTCACAGACCTTTAACTTCTGCTTTAAAGCTTCCACAGTTTCCTGAAGGTCATTCTTGTGTTGTTGTGCAGCTTTATCGATGGGCTTGAACGTGTGGTCGCTGTGCTTCGTCTGCTCGTTGTCAGAGTGCAGACTGCAGAGATCCTCTGAAGCTCTCTGATCTCTCCTCTCTACAAACGACTCACACAGGTTCTTCAGCACCAGACTAACCGGTGGATCCACCCTCGAAGATCTTTTCTGACACATCGGACACTCCTGTGTTGGCTTCTCTCTCCACCATCTCCTCAGACAGTCTTTACAGAAGCTGTGGCTGCACGACAGAAGAACGGGATCTCTGAAGATGTCGCGACAGATCGGACAGCACAGATCCTCCTCTGATCTGGAAGCCACGGAGTCTCCGAGTGAGGCTGGAAGCAGCAGACAGGAAGTACAGTCAGTCCTGGTTCCCCTCCCTCCTCTGCTGCTGAATGAATGCCTTTATTGTCACTGCATGAGACACAAACCACAGAACCTGTTCTCCATGTGGCACGAAGCTGCACGACACAAGCTACTGATAAATGGAAATCCCCGTGAGCTTCACTGTGGAGCATCAGCAGCTGAAGCTCAGTCTGTCCGTCTGTGTCTTTGGTTAGAATAACAACCTGCTTTCTGTTTTACGGCAGGCGAGACAGGTGAGGGCGGAGCTCTGTGAGATCACATGAATGCTTCTGTTACCTGCAGGTCAGGTTTCTTTCATTCCACAGTTATCAGAGTGGAAAATCTGCAGCAGCGGTGTGGTGATCACTGACGTGTGTTCAGCGTCTCGTTTCCACCAACGTTTCGTTTAAAGATGCGGTTTATGTAACGTGTGATTTGAGTACTTGGTGATTTAATTCAGGCCTTTTTGCAGGAAACACTTTGTCTGTATTCTCAGGATTTACTGCATCAGCAGATTTAAAGAACAGGGTTTGTTGTATTTTTGGAGATTTTCAAAAGACGGTCAGGCTCTCTCATGTTATTTTAGTAAAAGTAAGACGTGACACAAAGGGTCGTAACGACTGAACGACTTCCTCAAACAAACTTTAACTCCATAAACGTCTTTTCCTCCTGATTATTCAAACAGGTTTTTATTATTTTAAATCCTTTTCACGTCATTTCACCGACCGATTTATTTCGTCAGGCGTGAGGACGACTCTTCCGTGTTACTGCAGAAATCAGAGAGAAGGTAAACCCAGACTGCCCTGTGAGCACGCTGGCATCGTAACAGCAGAACGATGGCGGCGTCACAGAGACCTGAGAGGCCACTGCTGTCAGTGAGACACACTGTGAGGATTCTTATAAAAAGACACACAGAGGGCTGATTACACCGTGTCAGGTGTAACACCTCACTGTAATCACATTACATTTTTTAGTAATGCAGTAATGTAATGCATTATTGTGCCTGTGAAGGCCTGTGGTACATAGCTGATTATTAGAGATAGGTTGATCATATTTAAGATCGAAGCATTAATTAATGGCAGGACTTCTTTGAGCAGTTTTGTAGGAATGGGGTCTAAAAGACACGTTGATGGTTTGGAGGAAGTAATTATTGAAGTTAACTCAGAAAGATCAATTGGAGAAAAAGAGTCTAACTTAACATCAATGGTACTAAGAGTAGCTGTAGATAATGTTACATCTGTGGGATGATTATTGGTAATTTTTTCTCTAATGATTAAAATGTGATTTGTGAAGAAGTTCATGAAGTCGTTACTAGTTAACGTTAAAGGGATGGTTGGCTCAACAGAGCTCTGACTGTTTGATTATCTGGTTAATAAAGATGTGACAAAGACTCGAGTAATAAAGGGGAAAAGTAGAATTCAAAATACAACAAAAGCTCAAATAAACCATTAACATAAACATCAGCAAGGAAACACCAAAATAATTATGTGTTAACTAAGCCACGCACGATGGCGGGGCGGTGTCTCACGGAGGTTTCACCGTCGGCCCCGGTGATGGTTTTCACACCTGAGCTCATGTGACGACTCACTTGATTGGCAGCGAGTCAGGACCATCCAACCAGGACCACGCCCTCTCGGGTTTCGTTTCCTGGGAGTCTCCACCTCTCGGATGAGAGGAGAAACATTTCCCTGAGCCTGAAGAAATCCAACTGCCTTCTTTTTTTTCACATGAATACGCCAGCATGAACAGTGGGACGGACTAACTGTGAACATAGCTGATTGGCTGTCTCTCTGTCAGTGAGTGAGTACAGCTTAGCTTACCTCTCCCCAAAAATCAGAAATCACAGACCTGTTTGTGTCTGTGAGTCGGCTCAGAGACAGGAAGTGGAGACAGCGCTCGTTTTACTCAGACCTGCTGACGGCCATAGATGCAGCTTTGTCAGGTCTGAGCTGTGGCCCCAATCTGTGCCCCCCGAGCTGTGGCCCCCCCCGAGCTGTGGCCCCCCACGAGCTGTGCCCCCCCCAATCTGTGCCCCCCGAGCTGTGGCCCCCCCACGAGCTGTGGCCCCCCACGAGCTGTGCCCCCCCAATCTGTGCCCCCCGAGCTGTGACATGAGTATCAGTTTTCAAACTGCAGATTTTGTCCACACGTCAGAAAACAGGAAAAAGTGACAACACACTTTCTGTCCGTGATGGCGCTGCAGGCCGTTTCTCAGCAACGATCATTCAGGAGCAGACGACGGTCTGTAGATTTTTATGGCTCAATCTTTTCAGTGTCCACAGACGTCTTATGTCTTCCCTTCTGTGGTCTTTGTCAGCAGGTGGCAGCACCTGGAGACTCTAGCAGGACCTCAGTGAAGCTTCCTGAAGCAGCAGGAAAGCACGAAAAACACAGAACCAATGCAAACAGGCATGAAGCGTTTGTCTTCCTCTCTGTGTGTGTGTGTGTGTGTGTGTGTGTGTGTGTGTGTGTGTGTGTGTGTGTGTGTGTGTGTGTGTGTGTGTCAGTATAATCCTTGCTTGTCATTCACGGTCATTGCTCGCTCTCAATGCTGGAAGCTGATCTAAATCGATTTGCTGTATTAAATCCAGCAGAACGTAATTGACCATCAGACGCTGAAACATCCTGACGAGATGCTGCAGGAGGAGGAAAGTAAAGTTTTCATCTGGCACCACTTCCTGTAAACTCTGCGGAGGCACAGCAACGCAGGAGTTACCTGACATGTACTGCAAATGCTGCAAATACTGCATATCATTAATATAATACTGCAAATGCTACATGTGATTAGACACATTAGAGATGCAGTACACTCAGCACTGCATTCACAGAACATCCAGAGGTCCTGTTTACACCATTCACCTGTCAGTCAAAGAGGCCACGCCCCTAATAATACCAAACTGTAAACAGGTGAGTGATAGAAACATCCGTACAGGTGTTGTAAAGAGGAAACTTTGATATCAGAGACTAAACCAGGTCGTGTCTCAGCAGGGCCGTGCAGAGAGGTTTAAAGGGGCGGGTGCTCAAAGTTAAAAAGGGGCACATTGAACCAGGCTGGATAACAACAACACACATTCATCAAGAATCTAATATGGGCAACAAGGCAAAGCAAACGTAGCCGATGGTTTACCTGATGGGTACAATGTTGCTGTTGAGGGGTTGCCGTGGATAGTGCTGGAGGGCAGGGCTGTGCTGATCTGAGACTGTAGACATTAAAAAGTCCACAGGAGAGATGGAAGCTGATTAAACAAGTATCATGAGATGATAACAAAATGCAAAGATTGGTGACAGCGCTTAGGCTCTGCCTGTGAATCACTCTTTGCTTCTCTTCTTCCTTCCATCATTTCATATATCACTCTCCACTTGCTGTCTATCTGAGAACAAGGCACAACTTGCTATTGCAATAAACTATAATCTAATTATCCACACCTAACAACTCCAGCACTTAATCTAAAATAAAATGATGACAGAAAAATGTTATAGCCCTGCCTTTAGTAGCCTCACACAGCTCCTGCTGTTTCCTCCTCATGTCCTTACCAGCCATGTCTGGACAATGATATATCATGAGTAATACTTTTTTTAAAAAATCCATCTAAATAAAACACACACATGCACACACAGTGACATGTTAGACCTTCTTCAGAATACTGTATATACTATGGGCATCCTTACATTATTATTTATTACTAGAGCTACAATAATAAAGCAATGAGGAGGGGGAAGTAATAAATATGAAATAATGTATTTATGATGATTCCATTTGTTTCACTATCCACTCTGTGCAGGGCAAAGCTTATTACATTTTTAAACTGTAGAGATACAATCATTTTACTGCTGTAACATCCAACTTTTGTCTTATTAAAATATAAATCTAATATAATCTGCTTCTTAATGTATGTTCTTTAAAATACAGCGTGTGTTTTAATATATTATAATTACCCATCCATCCATCCATTCGCTTCCGCTTATCCTTTTCAGGGTCGCGGGGGGCGCTGGAGCCTATCCCAGCTGTCATAGGGCGAGAGGCGGGGTACACCCTGGACAGGTCGCCAGTCTGTCGCAGGGCCAACACACAGGGACAGACAACCATTCACACTCACATTCACTCGCACATTCACACCTAATGGCAATTTGGATTTTCCAATTAACCTATCCCCATTATATTATAATTATAATAATGCACAATTATGTGGACATGCATATTAGATCGTTTTTTAGTGAAATATAATCCCTCCAGAAAGGCAGGAAAAGCCCGGAAACTTACTTTAAAACTAAATATGTTCTAAATACTTTAAAACGAAACATGTTCCCTAAAACGGTGACAGAGCTACAGACCCATGACAGCCTTACACAGGTAGCCAGCAGCTGTGACCAGCACTACCTGTGCAGTTAATAAAAGGACAGGTAATGTTTGTCGCGCTGTTGCACACACAGCACGCTCGTTTGTTTCAGTTCGTCAGTTGCAACAAGACAGCTTACCAACGTGTACGTAATAAGCTGATACTCCTGTGTGCTACACACTACAGTGTGCGCTGTACACCTACTTACTGGTTGTGTCGCATCAGTCTGTGTCTCTGAGTTAACTTGTGTTTCTCCTGCAGCTCCGGACCGCAACAAATGCGCGTGCTCTTTGTGAGCTCGTTCCCGGCTCGTAACCAGCGCGTTCTGCCGTCGAGGGCGATCATTGGTTAAATGTGATCATGTGACTGATGCAAGCCAGATCCTTTTATTTAGCAAAACTGTGATTAATAGTTAAATATTATTGTTGAGGGGCACAGACAGGACTCCGCACGCACACATTAAAAATAATAATAATAACTTTTTTTTGAAAGGTTGCCTCAACAAAAGGGCACTTTGGGCACCCATCAGGAAAGGGGCGGGTGTTCAAGCCCCTCTAGCCCCCCCCCCCCCTCTGCCGTAAACACGTTTGGTCTGTGGGGACTGACTCACTGCTGCGTCTGCTGGACGCCAGGAGAACTGCAGCTGCTAAAGCGTGTCATTATTTTTAGCCTGTAGGAGGACATCCATTTAAAAGACCGGAGTTTTGTCCCTCCTGCTCTTCTTCTTCCACTTTGTCTCCCCATCAATCCATGTGGCCTCGCTCGTCCTCCACCTTCGCCCTCCTCTCGCTGTGCTGCAGACGTTGTAATGGACCGTCTCAGCGGATCGATGCCGGGGGAGGGAGGGGGCGACCGCAGACAGAGAAGCTTTTCAGAGAAGATTTGACTTCAGGCCAAGGACGGTCAGCAGGAGACAAAGAGACCAGAGGAGGTGAAGGACACAGAAAAGTCTCCTCTCGAAGTTTTCTCTTTGTCATCCGTCTTTTAAAGACAAACTATCAGCAAACTAAATGAAGCCTGCAGACATCTTTGTTCCTTCACAGGTCTGCAGCACAACCATCAAATGTGGTGCGTGAATAACATCGAAGAAAGAAACTAAGAATAAATGAGACGCATGAAGAGAGCGACGTGTGGTTCCTGACATGTTTATCGAGCTGATCCCACCGTCAGCTCGGTGCTGAGCTCCACAGAACAGCGTGCTGACCAAACTCTGGACACCTATGAGGTTGTCTGTAATGTTCCCATGCCGTCCAATCAGAACTCTCACTCACAGAGCCACGCCCTTCTGAGGGTTCAGGCTCCTGAGTAACACGCAGAGGTCCTGCTGATGGCCCGGCTGGACGAACATGCTCTAGTCCTGCCATGAAAAACATGCCTGAACACTGCTGTTGTCACTGATGATGTCACAGGCTGTAGGTGCTGCAGTCGGGGTGGATGAAGAGTTCTGATCCTTTAAGTGACCAGCAGAGGGCGCCACAGGCCAACTTCAGACTGCATTAACACAACAGGCATGAAAATCAACTGGTGTCAACTATTTATTTAACATTTTCAAGACCCAGATGTGCTCACCTGTCTTTGTTTATGAGCAGCAACAGCAGAAACTCACAGGACGGAGAGAGGAGGAAGAGGAAAGGAGGAGGAAGAGGAGTAGTTCTGTCGCTGGGTGTTCAGGTTAATCAGACTCCCCTTTGGCTTTAATGTCTCATTGTGTGTGTGTGTGTGTGTGTGTGTGTGTGTGTGTGTGTGTGTTGCTGACTCAGTAATCATTGACAGAGTCTGTGGGGAGGAAGTGGAGCTGGTATCTCCGGGCAGCTGAGGGGGCAGACTGATGGTATCTCTCTGCTTGTCCGGTGAAAAGTGAAGTTGAGCTTCACTGCACGTACTTTACTTCATTTAGAGCTGAATAACTTGACTCTACTGTAAACTGAGAACAGCCGTGCGTCCCCACAGGACCGAGCACTCGTGTCTGTAAAATACCGCCTACACGTGAAGAAGAAACCAGGAGATGTGTTGAAGGTGTTTTCAGAGTATTTCACCTTTCTGAAGTTATCAGTGTAAATCTTTGATATATGTTCAATAAAGGAAACTCAGCATTGCACCGGCATCTTCTCCTTTCAGACACCACCTGCATCAGCTGTCGTGTTTCACGGCTAACCACCGTCACTCTCAGCAGCTCTCAGTCTCATGTTCTCTTCAGGACAAACATCTGTGCTGATTCTCAGACGTTCGGCTTCATTTTACATCCGGGTCTGTGCTCACTTCCAGACCGCTTCTTCTGGATTTACTCAGTTCTGATTGGTTCTGAGACTGTAACATCTGCTTGATCTTCTTTAAGCGTAAGGACGGAGCTGCTGCTGGCTTTGTTCATCTGCTACTAAAGCTATTGCTGCCTGTGCACACTGCTGTAAGATGATACCCAGCGACTGAAGCGAGACTGAGGCAGACGGATGAGCTCATCGTGTTTTCGTCGCTAACCGCGTGGCTCTTCTAGGATTCCTCCAGCTGTGGTAACATCAGCAGCTGCAGCAGCTGCAGGTTCTAGTGCTCGATCCAGACACGTTCTCCAAGGACGTCAGCACATCGCAGGTAATACCAATCATCTGCTAAAAGCCTCGGTGTCACCTTCACCTCAGAAACGCAACAATCAAAGTTTTACTGTCACTCAGTGGACAGTAATTTTAATCGTCTCCCACTGTGATTATTGTAACTCTCTCGGTCCTCCACAGCTGCCACCTCATCGTGCAGCTCTGAGATTTTACTGACGAACAACTAAAACCTGGTTTCACTGCAGGTCTTCTGAACGAGGTGCGCATTTGATTCTGCTGGTTCCACTCTGACCACCATCAGGCAGAATCAAACAGAAACCCACAGGATCTACGGCCCGAACCACCAGGAGATGGAAAGCGGCATTATCTCAGTCTATGAGTACGTCCACACACTGACTGAGTGAATGCTTCAGGATCACCTCCTGTGCTGGTTTACAGGGTCGTGGGTGTCTGTGACCCTCTGGGAGTGACGGCGCCCTGCTGATGATTCTCTATCGTGGCTCCAAAGCTTTGGAATAATCTTCCTCTTCACATTAGGTAATCGACATCAGGGCCTGTTTGTAAATCCAGATTAAAAACACATTTTTATTTGCTGGCCATTGATTCAGTGGTTAACCGACTTGTATTTACTTATATTTTATTGTTATTACTATGTTTATTATTTGTTCGTATTTATTATTGTCATTGTATCTCTTGTATTTCTGTTGTTCAGCACTTTGTGTGTTTTTAAAGTGCTATATAAATAAACTATGATGATGATAACAGAGTCACAGACATTAGCATCAGAGACACTACGCTAACAGGAGCCCCGCCCCCAAGGAGTCAGTCAGCTGAAGCAGGAAACAGAGCAGCCAATCACGTTCTCCACAGCAGAGGTTAGGGCAGCTGTCCATTCTCACCTTCAGGATCAGCTGTTTACGGAGCCCCGCGGGGGACATGGGAGAAAAAAAATTAAGACGGACTTTTGCGAGATTTCGCAAAACTAACTCGGGATCTCGCAAAAGTTTTAGCCGCCAGCTCGGAGCCGACCGGGAGGTCGAGGCACGATGTGCCGGGAAAGCGGTGTTCCTCCCGGCTGTAGTAGGTCTCGACCTCCCGTCAGCTTCGAGATGGCGGGTGTCAGATCTCCGAAAACGTCGGAGCACTTTTGCAAATATGTGATGTCTTGTAAAACGAGCAGATATCTGACGTTTACACAACTACAGTCACGCCTCAAAATATCTTAAAAGTGTATTTTGCGACCCAGAAAGAGTAATATTTCAATAATTCAATAATCCTTTCTGTCATCGTTGTATTTTTACTCAGTTGTATATAGTATTGGTATTTGTATTCTATTTTTATCTTATTGTATATAGTATTTTATTTTATTCTATTCTGTACAGTTGTGTACTGTATTTATTCTTATTGTATTCTAATTTTTGCCTCATAACTTTTGCACTGTCCACTTCCTGCTGTGACAAAACAAATTTCCCACGTGTGGGACTAATAAAGGTTATCTTATCTTATCTTATCTTATTACAGCTAAGTAGCTGCCGCCATTGTTGGAATTCAACTTTTGCGAGATCTCGCTAAAGTTTTGCGAGATCTCGCAAAAGTCCGTCTTAGTTTTTTTTTCTCCCATGTCCCCTGCGGGGCTCCGTAGCTGTTAACCGAACACCACTGACTGTAGAGGAAGATTCTCACCGCTGCCTCTGCTGGACGTCAGAGGAACTGCAGGGTTTGACTGCAGACAAACTGGATGTGTTGTTCTTACCTCGAGGTCGGTTTGTGAGGTTTGAACACGCAGCACAGCGTTGCTCCTTCCTGCTTTCAGGACACACTTCACTTCATGATCTTCTCATTACACTTTGATATTCCCTCTTTCCTGAATGTGCTTCTGTGGCAGCGCAGTAATAAGCCCGTCTCATCTCTTCTCTCCAGAGGAGATGCAAATTGTGGTTTTTCGTGAGATAATGCCTCATTAAATGTATCAGTGCGGCGTTGATTGATTTGTATTACCAGGAGGAGACCCCACAGTGACAGAAACATGAGGCAGAGCTGGATTAACTGCAGCATGTCCACATTTTAACTCACAGATCTCACATGGATTTTAACAGCAGTTCTGACAGCAAATCTGCTTCAAAGAGACAAAAGAGAGAAACAGACAAAGGTTCTAATGATGCTTTCATTTTACTTCTGCAAAGGCAGACAGTGGAACAAGAAAAGATCACAAAATGATCCATCAGCAGGCTGTGTCCAACTCCAGGCCTCGAGGGCCGGTGTCCTGCAGCTTTTAGATCTCACCCTGGGTCAGCACACCTGAATCACATGATGAGTTCATTCCCAGGCCTCTGGAGAACTTCGAGACATGTTGAGGAGGTCATTCAGCCATTTGAATCAGCTGTGATGGATCAAGGAGACATCTAACCCTGCAGGACACTGGCCCTCGAGGCCTGGAGTTGGACACCCCTGCTTTAATGTATATAATGTGTTGTATTTGTATAACCACGCATGTGACAAATAAAGGATCTTGAGGAGGAGGAGTCACAGGGATATTACCCAGCATGCCATGGGGCACATCTCAGGTGTCTTTATGTTGGACTGCACTTCTTCCCTCTTGCTCATTGTGATATTAAATGTTTGGTTAGGAAAACATCATTTGCGGTAAAATCCATCCCTTCTCAACCTTCAGCCCGACACATCGGCTCTAAAGCCGAGCCTGGAAACTCAGAACGCCGACGATGATCAGCGTGTGACGGATAAAGTACGAGGCGTCATCGAAGAGCATGAGGCACGGCGGGGCGCCATGGTCCACACGGCCTTAAGCAGTGTGAAACAGAGTCACACTGGGAACACGCCCAGGTGTGCATCGGGACTCTACGAGGACCTCCAGCATCAGACACCACCCGTCCCGCACACGCACACCTGTGTGTTGTTGCTCCCCTGTGTGATTTAGGTCATGTGACTCACCTGTTGCGGTCCTTCAGCGCTGCCGTGTGTCACGCGGTCCTGTTGTGTTTTTGTCTTCGGTGCATTCGAGGCTTGATTTAAGTGTAAGTCTCATGAAGTAAAATCACTGCGTGTATCTCTGTGCAGCTGCAGTCAGCGATAACCTGCAGCCACGGTGTGGAGCAGACGCCGACCAGACGTCAGAGGAGCGCCCGCTGCAGCTTCATACCCTGTTTCACTTTTATCCGCTTCGTCATCACGCGTCCCAAATCTACGGCAGGTCTGGTAAACTCGCAGTTTCATCGATCTGTGCAGTCACAGGATTTCGTCTGAGGGCCCCTGGCGACATCAAACCCTCGTGGCCAGCTCTGCGTTCTCACAGCAGCTACTGATCCTTACCTGGACTCAGGCTGCAGCTCCACAGACCTCTGAGGAACGTTCAGTTCACAGGAGGCACAGCCACCCCTCGTTTCTTAATGATGATTGGTCCAGTTATTTAATGAAAATGTGCAAACACACACGGAGACACAGAGTTTATACGCAGCTGATGAGCTCCGGTGTGAGCGCCTGTATTCCTCAGCACAGTCTGAACTCTGAGCAGCTGCCTGTGATCTCTGTAAGGATCTTCAGGAAACGTTCACGTGCTGTGTGTGTGTGTGTGTGTGTGTGTCTGCGTGTGTGTGTCTGCGTGTGTGTGTCTGCGTGTGTGTGTGTGTGTGTGTGTGTGTGTGCGCACGCTGAATGAAATGAGATGTCAACATGTCATTTTAAGATGCTCAGTGGAGGAAGGAATGCAAAAATGAAAACGAATCAAACTTACCGACACGCCCTCACACTCACACACACACACACACACCTACCTGGATTAAATGTGTGTTAGAGAGTTTGTGTGATTCATTTTCAGCTCTGAATTCTGACCTGTTCACCAAGGACACACACATAATGAGATGGACAGAAACACACACACACACACACACACACACACACACACACACACACACACACACACACACACACACACACACAGCGATGATGACGATTCATTCAGAAACAAAGGGCATTTCTCCTCCTCAGTGAAGTGCAACACTGCCACCTGCTGTCAGCTGGATGAAGTGCAGATAGAGCCACTGACTGATATTCAGCACACAGTAAATGTGACGATTCCACTCACATCAAATGTTTACAGGTTTATGAATCTCTTATAGCTGGCTGAAGCCTGGCAGCGCTGACAAACACATGAGACTGCATGAATGATCCAAGTATAACCAATGAACAGACCCACAATCAGTACAGCTGAATGTGCATCTTATCTTAATGACCTTGTAGTACCATATCACCCTATTAGAGCACTTCGCTCTCGCTCTGCAGGCCTACTTGTTGTTCCTAGAGTATTTAAAAGTAGAATGGGAGGCTGAGCCTTCAGTTTTCAGGCCCCTCTTCTGTGGAACCAGCTTCCAGTTTGGATTCAGGAGACAGACACCATCTCCCTCCCTGGTTCTGGTTCCAGCCTGGTTCTGCTGGAGGTTTTGTTTTCTGTTACAAAGGAGGGTTTTTGGCAAAAGTGGGGAAAACAAACACTCACTTTGTCGGGGTGTTTTGTTTTTTCTCTGTATTATTGTGCGACCAATGTGGTGTTGCCATGAGGCACCACATATAACCATATAAATGCAAATGTATTGAATTGAACTATTACAGGAACCTTGAAACATATTTCCATTATTGTTGTCATAAAGTGGATGAGCACCAGAACATTCAGGCTAAGCTGTAACTGAAATATTACACATATGAAAATGTGTAAGCGGGGAATTTAGAGATGGGACCTTCATTTAAACCTCAGACGGCTGCCGTTTGATGTAGTTGCAGTTTATGAAAAAGCTCTTTGCCGTTTATCTACGAGTCAGACAGAAAAATTAATCTGGGACTGAGGAGGACCGTTACAGGAGGAAGTACTGCAGTACTGAAGGAGAGACAACTGGACCTGCTGCTGACAGAAAAACACTGGATGCAAAAGTGAGACGAGAACACCTGACGTCCTGTTTGAAGGAGCCAGCTGCTGCTTCCAGCTTCACTCGCAGACTTCCAGACTGGAGGACGTGTGCTGTCCGCTCTGTCGGGACGTCTCAGAGATCCCTTTACAGCATGCTGGGACATTTCTGCACGTGGTGTCCTCAAAGCCATTATTGTCCTGGTCTACATGTCTCTCTGGCTGATCAAATTTTCAGGCCACATGTCTGTTTATTGTCCTCCTCTCTCTGCCTGGGCGGAGCTCATCTTTGGCGCCCGCCCTTGGCCCACACACCTGGTGTAATCAGGTGCCACGGATCTGCCTGATTGCCTGAGCCTCTATTTAAGATGGCGGCTCAGCACTCTTCTTTGCTGGATCGTTGAGCAACTCCCACTTCCTGGACCTGTTCGGTTCCCTGAATCTTGTGGCATGGCATGGCGTGGCGTGGCGTTGAGTGAAACGTGAGCGCCTGAAGAGGAGTAAGGAGCGAAGCGCGGAGAGAGAGTGGAGTGTGTTTCCTGGAGCTGTTTCCCATCGATTCTATTCTGGATCCTTATTACTCCTTTCCATATGTTATGATGTCATAAGCTATGATGTAATTGTGACAGGGCCGATACGTGGGGTGAACCCAGAAGACGACTCCACTGAGTTTCTCACAAGAATGTGAAGTTTTATTTGTCACATGTCACCGGTGTCAATAATTAATTACATAAAACTGGAAATACATTATTTATTTAATGTTTTAAATTAAATTAATGGGCACTGTAATTAACATTAATTATTTAATGATGTACTTGACTCAGTCGTTTCGGCACTCCTGGCCCTCCACAGTAAGCGAACCGTGTCCGATTTAAAGAGCCGTGAATTTAAGCTGTATCAGCGATCGTTGTTCCAAACTTTATTTTTCATCGCTCATGTAGACGCTCTGTTCATCGCCTCAGTGGTTCAACTCATCGCTCCTGAACAGGCCCTCTCCACATGCTGTCAGATAATAAAACGTACAGAGGAGCTTCTTTGATATTTCAGCTGACGGCTCAAACACAGACTGAGTTTTAAGATCTTCAGGATTTCTTTGTATTTGTTTGTATTGCTGTCAATCAGAGAGCTGTGACTCAGACGGCTGCAGCGCTAACAGCAGCAGTGTCTCCTCTGCTGAGAGAGCTGACGGTGGGAGCACTGAAGCTGCTTTCTTTATTATTTAGATCCAATCCGGTCGTTCAGTCTGACGTCACTAGCCGTGTCTGGGCCTAAACTCCGCTGCAGGTCCATATATCAAACGATCACTATGGCATTACTGAGAGTTGAAAAACTGTCTAAAGTCTTTCATCTTTAATAAAATGATCAGCGTTCTGCTCTACCAGGTGTAACAATTGAGTTTAACATCCAGGCATCCATGAAAACGGAATTTATGAGATTTAACGGAGTTAGAAGTTAGCAGGGAGTTAGCTCGCTAGCTTCTATCTAAATACAATATAGCATGTCCTGACTGCGGGGTTTTGGAAACAAATTAAAACGTACAGCTCTGCTATCACTTCCAACATAAATGAAGACAGAAAACTAAACAGCAGTGACGTTTGTAGGGTTACTGAAGTTGGGCTAGCTGGTATATAATGATGTGCTACGTGACCGCTAGCGACACAGCTATGTTAGCATAATATAAACAAGCTAACTTTTTTTCCACTCGATAAAAGTTAACGTGAGTGTTCTCGGTGGTCAGGAACAAATGTAATCGCATGGCAGGATGCTGTAAAAGGACCAAACTTCAGCCAGGAGAACAACTGAGATAATCCATCCACAATACGAGGTTAGTCATTCATATACTGCTGCATGGGCTGGGCTGTAGTTACATCCTAAGGTTTTAAAAACTGAGCTTAAATAAATGATTAGTGGTAATAAAAGCCGAGGGAGGTCAACAGTGATCACTGACTGTTTTAGGAGCTTTTTGAGATTAAATAGAAGAAAATACAAAACATTAAACATGTTAACAACACAAAAGCCATATTAAACGCAGACTACTTTAGACCCGGAAGTAGGATTCGTCACGTCATCACTTAACGACCGGATTGTGACTGCAGGTAAATTATTCACAGCGCGCCCTCAGCCCCTTCATAGAGGAGTCGCCCCCTGCTGGACATTAGACACACTGCCGGTTTAACACACACGTCCATACTGGCTGCTTCTTCATAAACAGTCTGTGAATGTTAGAGGTTTACACAGTTTGTTTGGGTGTGACCCGGGCCCTGTTTCAGGAAGCCGGTTTAGAAAACTCAGAGTGAAAAACGATACTCAGGGTTGAGTAACCCCGAACTGTCCAACTCGGAATATTCGGTTTCAGAAAGGCTGATAACAATTAGTTCAGTCAACGCGGAGTTGCTTTAACCCCAAGTTAAGCGCGCGCACGAGGATACATAAAGCCCTGATTAGTGGAGCACAGATTAAGCGAGTCACCATGGAGACGGAGGGAAAGAAGGCGCGGTCAATGTATTTTACAGCGCTTGAGGCCGAAATTCTGATGGCAGCATATGCTGATAACATGCAAATTCCACGGAAAAAAGTAACACAGCCACAGCTGCAAAAGAAAGGGAGCATGCATGGCAAAACATAGCCGACAGAGTCAATGCGTGAGTGTTAATTTAAACATTGATCGAGGGATTTCCACCCATTTAACACGTTATTTTATCATATGTTATTTTATTTGTTATTTTATACATTTTATTTTGTGACGTGATGTGAGCGCAGGTGCAACCCAACAGGCCCCAAACGTTCCTGGCAGCAAGTAAAAATGAAATATAAAAATATAGTCCAAACAGGTAAGGTGTAATTGTATTATGAGCCATAGTGCTTGGTCTGTTTGTCCATGTAAATCAATTGCAGTTAGAGGCTACATTAATTTCCCCTCTGTAAGCACTTATTGAAATTATCTGAGCACAACAAGTACATATTTGCTTACTCTGTATGCTCAAATGTGACCCGTTATAGCCAACAGAAAAAAAGCAGAGGCCTGAAAAACAGGTGGGGGTCCTCCACCACCACCACTCACAGAGGCTGAGCAGTTGGCTTCCACATTTGTGATAATGTTGGCAGCATCACATATGATCTTCACAGTGCAGAGAACACAAATTAGCATCCATTACTATAATGAAATAATTTGTTAGTTTGAAATGCTACAGGGAACTATGTACCTGTACATTAATGCTGTGGAAAGACTTCCTGTTCACATAGTCTCCTTCATTTAC
The DNA here is from genome assembly GCF_964374335.1 of Astatotilapia calliptera. Taxonomy (NCBI): domain Eukaryota; kingdom Metazoa; phylum Chordata; class Actinopteri; order Cichliformes; family Cichlidae; genus Astatotilapia; species Astatotilapia calliptera. Next base: position 650,660 of record NC_137426.1, on the reverse strand, counting down.
TGAAGGAGCAATGATTGGAATGTGAGTGCCATCTATACAGCCAATCACGCCTGGGAACCCTGAAAATAAATGTGAAATTTAAGTAGTAGTCCAAGTATCACCACATCATAAATTAAGTTTTGTTCATCCTGCTACCTGCAATTTTGTGGCATCCCTCTTTGATAAATCTTGTGGGTCTGTGACCGGGGAACACCACAGACGAGTACAGGAGACGTTTCAGTGCAACTGCCCGACAGACGGTAGCCTTGGAAACGTGCTCAGCATCACCAATATTATACAGAAAGCTGCCGTTTGCAAAAAACCGAAGTGCGATACAAATAATATGTAATGAACTGAGAGCATGTCCGCGATGTGTCACATGAGCAATATTAGGTCTGAGGATGTTATCCAAATAAATTATAGATTGTGCTGAAAAACGGTAACGTTCACACAGGAAATCATCAGGAAATGATAAAATGTCCAAACGCGCTCTGATCACTCTCTCCCGGCGGAGAGCTCTGCGGAGAATTTGGGCTTCAACATCTACTGGCTCTTCAAGGAAGGGACACGCCATGTCTGACACTTCCTACTGTCAGGTTTCCGACACAGAGGCGGAGAAGGTCAATGTTAGTTGAAGTAAACCTGCTAGGGGGCAGGTTAGCTTCACGGAGTGTGTCGTCATAGTGACTCACTGAGGCTTCATCTGAACTCGCTTTGTGAAACCGAAAACCCAGAGTTTTCGTTAACTCAGCGTATACTTACTCAGAGTTTGCACTAAACCGGCTTCCTGAAACAGGGCCCAGAGAACTCAGCCATCCGTTTACCTCCACGTATAAGGTCGCAGCTGGAGGGGTGGAGCCTATCCCACACAGAGGAGGCCAATCACAAAACAGCATGAAGCTGTTATGCAACTTTAACTTCAGGAGTTAAAGCACCCAACAAAGAAAAGTAGTTCAGTGAATCAAAGACAACAAATGAAACCTAGTTTTAAACACATGATAACTGTAGAGCGTCCGACACGTGCTCATGTTGACCTTTGACTTCATCACGTCTCCTCCACACTTTTCCTCTCAGCTGAGCTCCAATCATGGCGATCTATAGTCTGACATGTTGTGGCTTCACTCAGGTGAGAGCGCAAAATATGAGTGGCTCGTATATCTAATAATCTCAGGAGCTCACAGTGACTAATAACTGCTGTGTGTTCATAACGCTGAGTGTGAACAGGTGATTAGTCAGCAGGTGTGAGGCTGAGGGTCGGCCAGCAGGTGGAGACAGAGCTTCATCTTTAAACCACATGCTGTGATCGCTCATCATCAGCAACAGAACAACAACAACATAAATAAAAATAATAACATTGAACACTTATCTCACATGTAAAACAAACACACACACACGTTGTGTGCTGCTCCTCCTGGCAGGTGGAGGTGTGCTCACTCTGCCTGGACGAGCTTGTTTTCAAGTTCCAGTTAACATGGAAACTTTTCCCCGCTGCTGTCATTGACCCATTTACCTTCACACACACACACGCACACACACACACACACACACACGCACACACACACACACACACACACACACACAGACACACACACACACACACACACACACACACACACACACACACACACACACACACACACACACACACACACAGCCATTTGTGTGCAGGTCTTGTGCTCCTCCATCGATCAGGGGAAACTGAAGGCTCCTGTTCCTCTATAAATACTCTGGCTGTCCTTGTGCACGTCTCCTTCATCTTCACCACCGCTCCTCTTCCTCCCTCTCTCCACCCCTGCTGCAGCTATTTCTGTCTCAATCTATAAACTCCGTCCACCCGGCCTGACCAACAGGTCTCTCTCTCACACACACACCACAGTTTAAATCTGGTGTACAGAGTAGAGATGGCACGATACCACTTTTTTATGTCCGATACCGATACCGATATCATAAATTTGGATATCTGCCGATACCGATATGAATCCGATATAGTGTTTTTTAATCAACGAAACTGTTTTTTAAAATATCTTGCTGCATTTTGCAAGTCTGCAAGTTCATACTCAAGTTTAAAACAACAACTACACTAAAGCTATTCTGTTATACCTGTATACAAAAAAAATATTTCATAGTTCAGCAATACTGATCAATCTAATAAACTTAGACCTACACCATCCTCCCTATTCTGGTATTTTAAAGAGTACTTAGCATAAATATTAAGCAACCTAACTAATAGGGTTCCAACTCCCAGCAACAACAAAATTAAATAAATAAAAAATAGGGAACCACCCCTCACGCTCCACCTCATGATGCTTAATCGACGTAATCAACCTTAATTTGATGCAGTGTGAAAAAAAATGCACAGAAATCAATTATTTTTCAAGAAATATTAAATAGATTCAACATCTTTCTTCAACAAAATTGCAGACTGCACAGATGGTACCTTCCCAAAGGAAAATGTACTATAGCTTACTAGGGTATATATATTAGACTTAATAGTCACTATATACAGTAATTGACTTCTATTCATTTTACATCAAATTAAAACTTTGGGTGTCAGATAATTATTTATTAAAAGCTCGACATTTTAAATGAGAATAAGAAAGAAAAGTATGTCTTTGTGCCCCCTTTTCCCAGTTAATGCCCTATCGGCCCCCCTGGCTAAACTTTGCTAGATCCGCCCCTGCACAGTTACCAGCCGTCAGCTACGTAGAAAAAGATCCTGGTGTAGAAATTAATATTAAATAAATTGTAACAACAGCTTATCAAGCTTAAACGTGCTGCTGTTGTTCAGCCGCTAGTTTTCTCTTTCTGGCGCAAAGTGGACCAAAAACAAACAAGAGAGACTCACAACAGAAAAGCCGATCAGCTGATCATTAGCAGTTTCAAGATTGAAGTAGCAGCCGGAGAGCGAGAGGCAGTCGCTCGTTAAGCTTAACGTGGGAATGCTTTACAAACATTCAGAGATGGACTTACACACTTGCTTTACTTCTCTCGGGGATAACTTTGTCGGAGATGAAATGCCAGGTTGCTAGCAAAGCTCCAAATGCTATCCAGACCACCGACAGGTCCCGCATGCCACAGCTGCTCTATCACGTGATGCATACTGCTCCGACGTTCTGAGGCGAGTTACGGCGTGTTGCAAGTTTTGTGAGGTGCTTTCGTGATATTTAATGGATCGGATTACATTTTTTATTTTTCTCCGATATCCGATCCAGTAATTTAGGTCAGTATCGGACCGATACGTAATATCGGATCGGTCCATCTCTAGTACAGAGCTGAAGGTTTCAGATTCAAAGCAAAGCTGAAATATTTCAAAGCTGCGTCTCTGACCACATCACCCGCTCATACAGACCGTCGTATCCTTCCCCAGCGTCCTGACTGCACCGGTTACAACCTGAACTCTGTGGTTTCACACAGGAACAACACTCAGCACGCAGTCACTCCGACGAGCACAGAGGTCATCCACCGGACTCTGAGGCTTCAGCCATCTTTGTTTACAGGTGTGAAATGAGGAGTTTGAAGCCATGATGAAGAGTGATCCTGTGGCCTCTGTCCACTCCACCTGAATCTACATGAAGAAAACTGTGAGTGTGAACTGCAGACTGTCCAGTCCAGGGGAATAACCGAGGTCAGTGTGACATCTGACTGGATGCTGTGTGAGTGCAGTTTGTTACACATCGAGTCAAAGCGCTTTCATTAGAAAACAGCAGTGAAAGCACAAACACAAAGTCTGTGAAGCAAACGCACACAGACACAAGATCATTTCATGCGGAGCACACTTCTCCTTCGCTGTTAAATAAAGAGGACATAAAAACGCTGCACGCACACAGACGCACACACACGCCCTGACAGATATAACTCTGACACACTGTGAAATAAGTGTTTAAAAGTTTAGACACACAACAGCAAGTGGTTCTTCATTGTTTGGCTGCACTGACACCAATCAGCTGATGCAATCAGCTCTACTTTATGCAATAAAATCTCTGCTGATGGATGTCAGGATTTTCTATCATGTTTCATAAGAAACTTGTGTTTTTGGTGTGATGTGCATGCAGATGCTGGAAACTGTTTGATTGTGTTGGGAAAAAAGATTTTATTACACAGTGAGCTGATTGCATCTTACAAACATCCGTTTGCAGGCAGATTTCACGGCTCGGTGAGGAACAGCTGCAGTGTTGGACTCCAGGTGTGGTGACTCACACAGGCTCATTTACAAACGCCAACATCACGGCTAACAGCTGGATTATCCTGTTTCAGTGCAGCTAGCCAAACAGCGAACAGCCACTTCCTGCTGCAGACGGTAACATGGACATCCTGTTACTAGTTAGCTAACATAAACTAATGCGAGTCTGTTAGCCTCAACCAACCACAAGACGTCACGCTCCGTACTGACAGAAGATGGCGCTAAACATGTTTTAAAACTTTAAACATGGTGTAAATGAGCCTTTATGTGGGCAGCGTTTCATGTCCCCTTCTTAAATAATCAGGCCCCATCTTATCTTAATGACCTTGTAGTACCATATCACCCTATTAGAGCACTTCGCTCTCGCTCTGCAGGCCTACTTGTTGTTCCTAGAGTATTTAAAAGTAGAATGGGAGGCAGAGCCTTCAGTTTTCAGGCCCCTCTTCTGTGGAACCAGCTTCCAGTTTGGATTCAGGAGACAGACACTATCTCTACTTTCAAGATTAGGCTTCAAACTTTCCTTTTTGCTAAAGCATATAGTTAGGGCTGGACCAGGTGACCCTGACGGTGCCGGTTTCTTACAGCAGGTCTTTGAGTACGGTAACTTAGAGATGTGTTCAGTTTCCTGCCTCCTGGTTCGTCTCAGGTGAGTCAGGTGAGGGGTGGAGCTCCATCACCTCGTCTGCTCCTTCAGCGGGGTGGTTTCTGCGGCGTCAACGTTCAGGATCTCACCCAGCGATCGACACCTGACTAGGGATGGGTACCGGTATCTGGGTCTGGTTCTGACATAAACGGTAGTCACCAGACCGAAAAGCAGCGCACATTTTGGTGCTTTTTTTTTCCTGAGATGTCATACACTTTGGATCATTTTACCTTTCCAAGGATAGTAGGCGGGTCCAGGTACGTATTCACAGCAAAAGATGCAAACTCAGCAGCAACAAGTGCTTTAAGCTGATACTGTGATACTGTCAAAGGAGGTAACACCTCAAATCTGATGACACACCTGGCGACACATAGCGTTTTTTTAAAGCCGAGAAATGCGCCGTATTTGATAGCTTGCTGCGAGACCTCACACCGAGCACATCTACTGCGGGTGTGGTGCCTGTTATCGGACCCGGAGTTAGCAACATCCCCCAAGAACCCGAAGAGGAGAGTCCTGGCCCCTAGCCCTGCCAGTGTAGCAGAAATGATGAGGATGATGATGCAGCAGCAGCCGTTCTTCTCTGCGTGAGTAGCTTAATGTTGTTCGTGTGTAATTTACGTTGAGTAGGCTAACCACGTTATTACATTAATGCATGTAAGGTGAACTAGCAAACATCATCATAGCTACATGCAGCTGTCCTCTTGTTTGATGGCAGATACTCCCTTCACCCTGGCCAAAAAGGCTAAAATGACCAAAGAAAAAGAGGAAAACAGCTGAACATGAGAGGTTTTTGGACAAAGTTGGTGTTTTTTCCATTGTTTAAGCACTGCTTCCAGCCAAGAGTGATACCATATATGCCCCATAGCTGCAGAAAAGGCTAACATTGTTATCTTTTTACAAAAAAACAGCTGAACATGAGAGGTTTTTGGACCAATTTTGTGTTCTCCATTCTTTAAGCACCGGCACAGTTTCAAAAGTACCGGTTTGGTACCGGTATCGGATAAAACCTAAACGATACCCATGCCTACACCTGACAGGCTGAGAACAGTGAAGCCTTTTCTGTTTGTCCCATAAAGGAAGAAAATCGAGCTTCACGTCAGACTGCGGAGTCAGCGCTCTGAGGTCAGGTGGCTCGGCTAGCAAGAAACTCCAATAACTAATCAGTAATAATCAATAAATTCACAAAATGAACAGAGACGGTTGCTGGTTCAGGATAAATAATTTAATGTGGTTACAGGAGCCCGGAGCGGCACACAGAGGTGCCGCTAACACGCCATAAACACGCCGCGGGGGCACGCCGTCCTTAGCATGCTGAAAACAAAGTGACGGCGTCGCATTCAGACTGTGTGATATGAGGCGCCGTTTGTAACGTGAAATTAACGGCAACATTTTTCCACATTTAGCTCAAAACCTTACAAAAACATGTTTTTGTGAAGAACTTTTTTACATTTAGTAAAATATTTTTTAACTTTTCATATTTAAAACACAATTTTAAATATGAAAAGTTAATGTTACAGGAAACTAAATATTTAGGCTAACATGCAAATTTATTGTACGGATCAACGGAAATACCAAAATAAAAGCTTTACGAAAACCTCCGGTGCAAAAGTGTGCCGGTATTGGTCGGATTATGTCTGCTCTCCCCCTCACTTCTCATCGCCATGAGCTGCTTCACTTCTTGCCTACGAGCATGTCCGTGTGCTGCAGCGATTGTGAAGTGGAGACTGCAGCTGCTGAGCGCACTACTGCTGAACCTTTGGATGGCCGACGAAACGGATCTTCGGAGGTTCTCAGCTAAATCGCTGCTGGTAGGCAAGAAGTGAAGCAGCTCATGGCGGTGAGAAGTGACCAGCAGGGGTCATTTCACACCTGATGGTCACACACAGCCCCGGGGCTGTGTCTGCTCTCTCCCGGGGCGTAGCATACCGATGTTTTGTCACGTCCCGCGGCGTTCCTGAGGAAACTTATGGTCCGCGCCGGGTTATGGCTGAATCCCAGTGGACGGTCCCGCGGTTATAGACGTTCCAGCCCTAAAGCTAACCATAACCTAACTTTAACCAGCAGCTAAATGGCGTAAAATAGTGTTGTCCAAAGTGATTTTAAGAAAATGAACCATGTGTAGATTGAGTCCAAACGGTTCTCATGTGTTCTCCTTTTTCCCGAGGTTTTCGTAAAGCTTTTATTTTGGTATTTCCGTTGATCCGTACAATAAATTTTACATGTTAGCCTAAATATTTAGTTTCCTGTAACATTTAGATTTAAATATAATATTTAGATTTAACATTCAAAACTGTGTTTTAACTGTGAAAAGTTACAAGTATTTTACTAAATGTTGTAAAAAAAGGACTCGTTTTTAGCTAAATGTGGAAAAATATTGCAGTTAATTTCAGCATGTTTCATTTTACAAACGGCGCCCCACAGTGTGAACATGTGTGAAATCATAACTGTGGAACTAACAGCAGAGTACAGCGAGCACGCAACGACTCCTCCAGCAGAAACACCACCGTCATCATCATCAGCGCAGTAATCCGGATACACATGTGCGTCTCATCCACGCCAGGTTCAGGTTTTCTCTGATTCGTGGAGAACAGTTCAAACATCTGCTGACGGTTTGAATTTTACTGATGAAGAGCAGCCTGTAGTTAAAGGATGGACGTTTGCTTATTTAACCGATTTGAACAGGTCACATGTTTCTGTGTTCTGCTGTGAATGAAGTTTATGAGACCTGAAATCACTTCTTAATGATGTGGACGTTTATCTTAAAGCAGCTTTTCAACAGCAGTGACGCCCTCTTTGTTTGTGACACTGAATCTGGAGCCTGACGGTGATAAGGACAGAAACGCTGTCACAGCAGGGTAACAACAGTCCAGCAGGCGTGTGTGTACAGGTACAGCTCTCTGAGCTGTGGATCAGGTGGTGATGGAGGACGCTGGATCCTATCTGCGGTTGTTTGGCTCTTTGTCGACCTTTTCGTGTGTTTTATGTGAGTTTTGTGTGTCTGTGTTAAATTACTGTGGGAGTCCTGGAGGAAGCCTTCCTCTGCTGAGGATGAGGTTCTCCTTTGTTTCCTGTTTGTGTGTTTCTGCAGAGGCGACACGCCTGCATCCTGTTGCCCTGTAGCACTGTGTGTGTCTGTGTGTGTGTCTGTGTGTGTGTCTGTGTGTGTGTCTGTGTGTGTGTCTGTGCGCGTGGTGTACTCGCTTTGACAGGTGGAGGTGCTGTTGTGCTAATGTGACAGCTGGTTCTGTTGCTGCCTTCACATCACTGCTCTGGTTTTTTGTGTGTAGTTATGGTGCCTCATTTCACCCTGCATGTGTGTGTGTGTGTGTGTGTGCGCGTGTAGTGTGTGTGTGTGTGTGTGTGTGTGTGTGTGTGTGTGTGTGTGTGTGTGTGTGTGTGTGTGTGTGCGCGTGCGCGCGTGTGCGTGCGCGCGTGTATGTGTGTACGCGTGTGTGTGTGTGTGTTAGGAGGAGGCCGGCTTGCTGTAGTCCTCGACTCCGGTGATGGTGGCCTTGCAGAAGAAGCAGTCCTTGTTGTTCATCAGGTGCTGGTTGATGCAGGCTCTGCAGAGGAAACAGGAAGTTACGCTGATCATGTGATCGTCTGCAAACAGCTTTGAGCATGTAAGGTGTTTATGTGTGACTGAGCTGCGCTGACACATCTTCGTTTTGCTGTTGGAGGGTTACTGTGAGCACGTGCAGCAGCGAGCTGCAGGTCCACCTCTGAGGGCCAGGTTGCAGCTGTGGGAGGCGACCTGCCTCCAAACACTCAGACAGATGAAGGCGAGCCAGGACCTGCTGGCTACGTCATGTGCGGATCTCTTTGTAAGACGACACTTAGGTCGTGCTTTTGGTTCTTTGGGATGATGCTTTTCACCGCTCTGCATCACTTCCTGCGCCCACCCCATCGATGAGCCATATTTAAAGAACAGCGGCTAACCTGAACGACTCTAACGAAGCTGTCGGGGGATTTTCTGTCTCAGGGTTTATCAGATTGTTCCTGTTGTATTTACTCCCTCTTCAGCACGTTCTGAGCTCTGCATGGACGAGCACCGACATACATCAGAGATCTTTTACATCCCAGCAGGTCCCTGAGGTCATGTGATCAGGGCTTGCTGGTTGTCCATCATATGAGGCTGAAAACAAAAGTTGACAGAGCTTTTGTAACTGTGGCCCCCAGACTCTGGACCCCTCTCCCTTTGAGCTTCAGCTCTGTGGACTCAGCAGTCTCTTTTATAAAACAGCTAAAATCATTTTTGTTTCTGTGTTTTAGCGTTTCTGTGAAGCACTTTGTGATTTTTATTTTGAAAGGTGCTATACAATTAAATGTTACTTTAGATGTTTTTTAATGGTGGTAATATTGGTTTGAAGGTTTTGGCTTTTATTTTGAAAGGTTCAGTAAGAATAAAGAATAATGTGGCAGAATTAAGATTATTTTTCTGACGGTGTTTAAGTCGTTATTGAGCCAAGAAAGCTGCCAGAGGACCGACAACACACAGCTGTCCAATCAGACGACACGACGTTTGATCCGTTTTGAAGCTTCGTTTCACCCGGCGTGATGTGTGACACACACTGAAACCTGTCTGTGTGTTTTAGAGGGGCCCGAGTGAACGCTCAGAGCTGCTCTCACGGGTCCGTTTGTCACGAGGAGGAATCAGCTGGTTCACCCGGTGACAGCGCTCTCCATCATGCTGCAGCAATCCATACGGCCGCTGAGTCGGCGTGCCAGCTCAGCTAAATCAAGCGCACCTTCAGGATAGCATGAAATATGCATCCAGATATGAACGAGGTCTGCGCCCACGGCGGCGTCCAGCTGCAGTAAGGAAACAGCTGACTCACACACACAGGTGAGAGTGTGCGAGTCAGCCATATCTGTGTGTGTCAGGACGTCTGCAGGATCAATCTCACACTTTCAAGATCCTGCTTGCCCCACACTCGCCGTCACGTCATCAGCTGTACCGAGCAAGGCATTCTTCATCGCCGTCTCAGCGTCCTGTAAACTCGGGATGTGCTGCCCGCCACCAGCATGTTTGAGACTCAGAATGTGGCGTTAGTGCCAGTGTTACGATAAGGTTATGGTAAGGGGTTGTCTATTATGTCAATTAGATATGAATACCCGACGCGTGCGTGTGTGTGTGTGTGTGTGTGTGTGTGTGTGTGTGTGTGTGTGTGTGTGTGTGTGTGTGTGTGTGTGTGTGTGTGTGTGCGTGTGCGTGTGTGCGTGCGCGCGACTCACTTGCAGGACTTGTGTGAGCAGGGCTTGAAGATGGCAGAGATGGGGTGGGCGTAGCAGATGGGACAGAGGTCTTCCTCGCTGGTGGGCTGAGGACAGAAAGACAAACTCATCAGTCACTTTGTTGTCTCTGTTGCCGGCGTTCGCCCCAGTGCATGATGGGACATGTGAGTTAACGCCGCGGGCGCGAAGGGAAACACTCTTCCCGCAGACATCAACACCCGCTCTTCACACTCGCTGCCTTCTCAGCCCATCTGCTCCCTTCATATGTTTTCACTTCACAACCTTTCTTCACTAGATTCAGCCTCCACTCCTCCACTCCTCCACTCCTCCTCACCTCCTCCCAGCACCTCCCTGGCACACATCTGTAAAGTTTAGGTGCCGGTCAGCGTGCTCATCAACAGAGTGAAACTCCCACAGAGGGGAAAGGTCACACTGACAGTTTAACAAACGGCACAAGCTGTTTGGTCTACATAGATCATTTAAAGTCTGCATCGTTAGGGGCGTGGCCTTTGACTGAGAGGTGTCTGATAGGCTGAACTGGACCTCTGCATCCTGTTTGTGCTGTTGGAGCCTTTTGAATGAGTCATGTGACCAGTAACATGGCTGCTGTGAGGTTACTGTACTAACAGAGCGTCCAGAAGGCGGAGCTCCAGTTTCTACCTGGGCGTGACTGCGTGCCCATCAGCAGCCGTCTCTGCTGCTGTGGATAACACCAACACAGATCTCTACCTGCAGAAAACCAACATCCATCATGGTAACGCTGCCACAAACCTGTGGGTGATGCTGCACCCACTCATCTGAGAGGGAAACACAAAGACTTTCAAAATAAGAGAGAAAAATGTTAAAAATGTGCATAATGATTCCAGCCTCACAAATCTTGAGCTGCTCTGTGTGGCAGCAGTTAACACGTCCACACAAATCCCTCCTTTATGTATTCCTTCCTTTGACTCCCACCCTCCCGCTGTCCACCCGTCTCTCTCTGTTGCAGCCACACAGCACGGAGCCTCCAACCTATCGACACCTGGATGTCACGCCTCCACCTCCTCCTGCATGTCCTCCTCTGTCACTTTTCACCACCCACTGCACACAGCAGTCAGGCTGCTGCTGAGAAGAAAACCTCCTGAAATAATCTCGTTCAGACTCTGAACACACCGTCATTTGAATCGGTAGACGAGCTTTAAACATTTTTTCTTTCAGAAACAGGTGGAGTCTGTAACACTGTAACTGTAACACACTGTAACACTGTAACCTACTATAACTGTAACACACTGTAACTAACACACTGTCACAGTAACACACTGTAACACTGTAACCTACTGTAACTGTAACACACTGTAACTAACACACTGTCACACACTGTAACGATGTAGGCGATACGGTCTCTCAATCACACCACCACACAGTCCTGACCCACACATATGGTTCTTACACACACACTGGACTTTCTGGACTTTGGTTTTGCACAACACTGGTCACTATATTCTTCATTTCCGGTTAATACTTGTACAGCTGCTGTTATTGTGTATATATTTATTTATATTTAGATTTCTTCATACATTCTTATATAGTTCTATATTGTGTATTGTGTATTTTGTTGTACAGTTATTTTATTTTCAACTTTAATTTATATATTTTATCTTATTCCTTCCCAGTTAAATTTACCCTTCATTCTAATTTGTGTTGTACAGTTATTTCATTTTTAACCTTAATTTATATTCTATTCCTTCCTAGTTAAATTTACCCTTTTTAATTTTTCATATTTATTTCCTTTCTTATTCATAGCCTTTTCCTTTTTTGTTCTCTTTAGGTCACGAGCAGTTGTCCAAGCATTTCACTACATATCGTACTGTGTATGACTGTGTACGTGACAAATAAAATTTGAATTTGAATTTGATTTGATAACTGTAACACACTGTCACACACTGTCACACACTGTAACTGTCACACACTGTAACTGTCACACACTGTAACTAACACACTGTCACACTGTAACACACTGTAACACTGTAACACACTGTCACTGTCACACACTGTAACTGTCACACACTGTCACACTGTAACACACTGTCACACACTGTAACTGTCACACACTGTAACTGTCACACACTGTAACTAACACACTGTCACACTGTAACACACTGTAACACTGTAACACACTGTCACTGTCACACACTGTAACTGTCACACACTGTCACACTGTAACACACTGTCACACACTGTAACTAACACACTGTAACTGTCACACACTGTAACTAACACACTGTCACACTGTAACACACTGTAACACTGTAACACACTGTCACTGTAACACACTGTAACTGTCACACACTGTAACTGTCACACTGTCACACTGTAACACACTGTCACAGTAACACACTGTCACAGTAACACACTGTAACTGTCACACTGTAACACACTGTAACACTGTAACACACTGTCACTGTAACACACTGTAACTGTCACACACTGTAACTGTCACACTGTCACACTGTAACACACTGTCACAGTAACACACTGTAACTAACACACTGTCACACTGTCACACACTGTAACTGTCACACTGTCACACTGTAACACACTGTCACACACTGTCACTGTAACACACTGTAACTAACACACTGTCACACTGTCACACACTGTCACACACTGTCACACACTGTCACTGTAACACACTGTAACTAACACACTGTCACACTGTAACACTCTGTAACACTGTTCAAAGAATGAAAGCAGCACTTTTGAATCAGAGTACAACATCAAGTCTGTGAAACTGGGATTTTGATCTGCTCAGGTCATTAGAGGAGGTGTAATCAGCTACTGTGCTGTTAATGAAATTACCAACAGGTGCAGCACAGACCTCAATGAGACCCCCCCCAAACAGGAAGGGTCTACAGCTGGAGGACTCTGATAGCTGAACTGAAACACCGGCTGCGCAGCGTAGTGTAAGCTGTGCAGCGGGGAGCCACTTCATAAATGGACTGGACCCGTGTCAGCGCCTGCCCTGGGTCGAAGATGAAGATACTGATACCAGAATCCAACAGTACAGCTGTAGGACAGGATGCTTCGGTCCACCCGACGCCGCCAGGCTGCACCTCAGTGATGAGCTGGTCCAGATGTGGGAGGAGTTCCCCAGGATGCCATCCATCAACTCATTAAGAATGACGTGTGTAGAAGATGTGTGGCAGACTCGACCACGTTCTTGTACTTTCAAACGCTTTCCTTTATTTCAGTTGTCGTCACTTACACACCGGGCCAGCCACACATACACAACTCAGGACCCAGTTCATTGTTTTTATGCGAAGAGGCGTGATTGCTGATGGTGCTCCGGTGTGTCAGCCTTCCCTGCCGCCACATCACAAACTACGCCCACCACAGCGTGACATCGAGCATGTGTACAAGCACGTGGGGGCCGTCCAAACTACCGAGCGCCCGCTGCATCATGTTTTCACATTGATTTTCAGGGCGTCTTTGAACTGAGCCCTCTGTAGGCTGATCACTTCCATTTCCATCGACCTACGTGGCATCCTGACATGGCATCCTGACACGCCACCCGTCCACATCAGTGCAGATATCAGCAGGATTTTCTGATGTGGGTTTTTTGGGTCACCCTTATTCTCCCTGAGTGGCAGGTGTGGGTTATAAACAACCGAAATTCCCAATAAGTTAATTAAAAAAAACTCGCACACAGCATGCCGTCAAAAGCTGCTTCCAGGGAACACGCGGCAGGCGGGAACCCGCCTGTCGGGTGATTACCCGTCACCTCTGCTTTCTTCTTCTCTCTCTCCTCCTCACCGCCGTTAATCCCCTGCGTTTAGAGGAATCAATACTCTCTCCCTGGCTGCGTCTCCTTTCAGCACCTCCTCCTCCTCGCCTGACACCTTCCTCTCCTCTCTGCCGCTGATTGTTCATTTAAGTCTCTGAAGACTCTGGACCTCTGACACCTCACTCTCTCAGCTCAGTCCGCTTCCCTTCACATTTTCCTCCCACCTCACCTTCATCTCATTTCATCACCTGATGTTTTTCTCTTCTCGCTGCTTTTCGACTGAAGATTAGAGAAGAAACCGTTTACTGAAAACCACCTTTGTTTTCCAGTCCTGAAACCAACCTGCGACTCTCTGATCTGAGTCTGAACACTTGTGTTTGTGATGAAAGAATCCCGTCCCTTTAAATTTATTCTGTTTTTAACGCTAACTGTGCAGCTCTCGATTGAACGAGGTCACATAATGAGCTGAAAGCAGCAGCTGACATGAGTGGAAAAGTGGCAGAAAGATGGAAATGAGCTGCTGGTGACGAGCCGACTGCATCTACAGCAAAGCGGCTAAATGTTAAAATTATGTTTTCATATGAAGTGATTTACGCCCACTCGAAGGTGTGAAACGCTCTGATAACAGTGGAGTGGGTCTCTCCTCAGACTGTGAAACAGATCAGTGTCAGAAGAATTACAGAGCTCGTGTTTTTCACAAGAATGGGCCGACTGAAGCCTTTTACCGGTCACACAGTCAACAGCGAGAGACCGAACCTGCACCGGTGTAGCCCACCTGTCAGTCAAATAGGCCACGCCCCTAACAATGCAAACATCCCCCCAGCATACAGGTGTTACGAAGGGGGAACGAAACATTTCTGCTGATGAGGAGCAGAGAGATGGTCACTTCCTGTCTGACAGGATGAAACGTAAACACTTTCATTGACACATACTTTTTTCTGCAGGTAAACTCGTGAGTCGTGCACGCTCATGCACTCCTGCTGCTTCTCTCCATCTGCTCCTCGTCATCTTCAGCTCCTTCTCGCCCTCTTCTTCTCTAAATCTGGTGTGAAAGCGCAGCCGCTGGAGTTTCCCTCAGCCGCCGCCTCCTCGCTCTTCAGCAGCTGTCGCTCTGATCCCACCTCCTCCACACGGCCGCACGTATGCAAATCATCATCAACCTCTGACTCCATTACAGGAGACTTCAGATAGTTCAGCTCATTAATATTCATTCTAACAGATGAAGTAAGAGAGAGCAATCATCCTTCAAGACCTCAGTGAAATTAACCGTTAATGGTCTGGGAACGTATTTATACTGGCCACAGTGTAAGTCCTCATCAACCAATGAGAATGCAGCATGATGCATGGATCACTGACATGCTGTTTCCACTGTAAAAATAAATAAAATTCAAATTCAAATTTTATTTGTCACGTACACAGTCATACACAGTACGATATGTAGTGAAATGCTTGGACAACTGCTCGTGACCTAAAGAAAACAAAAAAGGAAAAGGCTATGAATAAGATAGGAAATAAATATGAAAAATTAAAAAGGGTAAATTTAACTAGGAAGGAATAAAATATAAATTAAGGTTAAAAATGAAATAACTGTACAACACAAATTAGAATGAAGGGTAAATTTAACTGGGAAGAATAAGATAAAATATATAAATTAAAGTTGAAAATAAAATAACTGTACAACAAAATACACAATACACAATATAGAACTATATAAGAATGTATGAAGAAATCTAAATATAAATAAATATATACACAATAACAGCAGCTGTACAAGTATTAACCGGAAATGAAGAATATAGTGACCAGTGTTGTGCAAAACCAAAGTCCAGAAAGTCCAGTGTGTGTGTAAGAACCATATGTGTGGGTCAGGACTGTGTGGTGGTGTGATTGAGAGACCGTATCGCCTGCGGGAAGAAGCTCCTCCTCAGTCTCTCTGTGTTGGTCTTCAGGGAGCGGAATCGCTTTCCTGACCTCAGCAGAGAGAACAGTCTGTTGTTGGGATGGCTGAGGTCCTTCACCATCTTCCTGGCCTTGGTCCGGCACCGCCTGCTGTAGATTGAGTGCAGGTCAGGGAGCTCGGAGCGGATGGTGCGCTCAGCTGACCGCACAACCCTCTGTAGAGCTCGTCTGTCCTGCGTGGTGCTGTTCCCGAACCAGGTTAAGATGTTTCCCGCCAGGATGCTCTCTATGGTGCACGAGTAAAAGTTCCTGAGCACCTTGGAGGGCAGTTGGAAGTCTCTCAAGCGTCTGAGGTGGTAGAGACGCTGTCGGGCCTTTTTCACCACGGTGTTGATGTGACAGGACCATGACAGGTCCTGCGTGATGTGAACTCCGAGGTATTTGAAGCTGTCCACTCTCTCCACTGGGCACTCGTTGATGACGGGGGTCTGGTAGTTCCTCTCCTGCTTAGTGCTGAAGTCCACTATCAGCTCCTTTGTCTTACTGACGTTTAGAAGGAGGTTGTTCCTCTGGCACCAGTTCTCCAGATTCCTAATCTCCTTCAGGTAGGCCGTCTCGTTGTTATCAGAGATCAGGCCCACCACGACGGTGTCGTCAGCAAACTTGATGATGGTGGTGGAGCTGGTAGTGGCCACACAGTCATATGTGTACAAAGAGTACAGCAGGGGGCTCAGAACACACCCCTGGGGGGCTCCAGTGCTGAGAGTGGTGGAGGCTGAGACATGTCCGCCCATCCTTACTGCCTGTGGTCTGCCAGTTAGGAAGTTGGAGATCCACTGACACATAGATGAGCTGAGTCCCAGATGCTCCAGCTTGGTGGTGAGTGTGGAGGGAATTATGGTGTTAAATGCAGAGCTGTAGTCTATGAAGAGCATTTTAACATAATTCCCCCTTCTAGTGTCCAAGTGAGTGAGTGATGTGTGGAGGAGATGAGAGATGGCATCGTCTGTGGAACGATTTGGACGGTAAGCGAACTGTAGTGGGTCCAGTGTGTCTGGTAGTGAAGAAATGATGAAGTCTCTGACCAGGCGTTCAAAGCACTTCATCACTACTGAGGTGAGGGCTACAGGGCGATAGTCATTGAGAGAAGCAGGGTGGGGTTTCTTCGGGACAGGAACAATGATGGACTCTTTGAAGCATGTGGGGATCACCGACTGAGATAAAGAGATGTTGAATATCTCAGTGAACACAGGAGCTAGCTGGTATGCGCAGTCTCTGAGGATACGACCTGGGATGCCGTCTGGTCCTGCTGCTTTCCTGGTGTTCACTCTCTTGAAGGTTCTCCTTACTTCATGCTCGGAGATGACGAGCACGTTTCCGGTGCTGGCAGTATCTTCCTGTCTGCAGCCGTTAGCGCCGCTAACGCTAGCATTGTTGGAGACCTTAGCTGCAGCCTCGAAGCGAGCATAGAAAGTGTTCAGCTCGTCTGCCAGAGTCACGGCCGCGTTCGTCATACCGGTTGTTGGTGCTTTATAGTCCGTTATTGTCCTTAGTCCCCGCCACAGGCTCCTAGAGTCACTCTGTTGGAGTTGTGACTCTAGTTTCCTCCCGTAGCGCTGCTTCGCCTCTTTCACCGCCCTCCGCACGTTATATGACGCGGCTTTGTACGGGTCCATGTCCCCCGTTGTGAGTCCCGTGTTGTAGGCAGCGGTGCGGGATCTCAGAGCGTCGCGGATGGTTTTATCCACCCACGGCTTCTGGTTAGGAAACGTTGTGATAGTCTTTGTCTCCACGGTATCATCCGCTAGTTTCCCGATGAATCCCACAACCGCTTCCGTAAACACGTTGACATCATCATCGGAGCTGTTTCTGAACATGCCCCAGTCTGCGTCATCGAGTGCGTCCTGTAACGCGGCCACCGATTGATCCGTCCAGCGCGCGACCTTCCTCTGAACCGGAACTTCCTGTTTCAGCCTTTGTTTGTATTTTGGCATGAGGAAGATGGCGGCGTGATCAGATTTGCCAAAAGGAGGGCGGGATTGTGCCTTGTAGCCGTCCTTGACCGTAGTGTAGCAGTGGTCCAGTGTCCTTCCACCCCTGGTGGGGCAGGTGATGTGTTGATAAAAGTTCGGCGCTGCGCGTTTGAGGTTGGCGCTATTAAAGTCCCCCGTCACAATAAGCGCAGCGTCCCGGTGTTGTGTCTGGTGCTGTGTGAGTGCCTCATGCAGCTCGCATAAGGCGGTGACCGTGTCCGCTTGTGGTGGAATATAAACGGCACTTACAATGACCGATGTAAATTCCCGAGGTAGATAAAAAGGACGACACATGATGGACAGTAGTTCCAGATTTGGTGTGCAGGAGCGTGTGAGAGGAACAACGTTCGCACTGTTGCACCAGTTGTTGTTCACCATTAAACACACGCCGCCTCCCCTTGACTTCCCCGAGTCCCGTGTCCTGTCCATGCGGTGAACCGAGAAGAACTCGGCCGGCTGGATGGCGTGGTCCGGCACCGCTGGGTTCAGCCATGTCTCGGTGAAGCAGAGGAGATTGCAGTCCCGAATGTCTCTCTGGAACTTTATCCTGGCCCTGAGGTCGTCAAGCTTGTTCTCCAGTGACTGGACGTTGGCGAGCAGGATGCTAGGCAGAGGTGTGCGGTGTGCACGAGCTCTCAGCCTGTTCCTGACGCCGGCTCGCTTCCCTCTAGGCCGCCGCCGCTTCCCTTTGTTCTCCCTCGAGATCTCACTCGGCCAGCTCGGATCCGGAGTTAAAAACTTCGAATTGTGAGTACATTGTAAACCAATAGAAACAAGAGTGTCACTGTCATACCTAATGTACCCAATGGTGATGATTTTGCCGATTTAGAAACGCTGAAAACTAACTTAAAAAACAAAGACAAAGAAAAAGTGGTCGGAGCAGTCGTGACGGCAGCCGACCTCACCGGCGCCATCTTTAAATACAATACAATACAATATCTGGAGATAACATCAGTCCATCCACAGGGGCCACGCTGAGCTAACATACGTGTGCTGAACACTGCAGATAAGAACATGTCCTGAGACTTCCTACAGTGGACCGATCACAGGCACTCACTGCAGCATCACGCTGTCCTATCAGCTTCTGAGTGCAGGATGCTGAGGGTTAGCTTGATGTGGCCTTTTGGGCTGTCCTGCAGGTTTTAGATGTGTCCTCGATCCAACACAGCTGACTTAAATGGATAACTGACCTCCTCAACATGTCCTGAAGTTCTCCAGAGGCTGGTAATGAACTAATCATTTGATTCAGGTGTGTTGACCCAGGGTGAGATCCTGCAGGCCTGGAGTTCCCCACCCCTGAGATAAAGAGTGAGTCTGTACACCTTGGACCGGTCACCTGCCTGAGGACGTTGGACCAGAGCACGGTTTGGTTTTGGTCTAAAGTGTCTGACATGAGAATCAGCAGTCTGATGCTGACGTTCTCAGCTGAAGAAAGGTCTCAGGGTCTTCAACGTGGACAGATGAATGGTGCAGAAGCTGAAGAGGAGGAGGAGGAGCTGAGAAGCGTGAAGGAGAAACTGGTTGAAAGACAGAAGCAGTGGGAACGAGCTCGACTGAGTCTGGGCTCCGTCGTGGGTTGAGGAGTTTGGAGTACAGCTGGTACTCCTCCACACTGGGAGGAGCCAGTTGAGGTAGTTTAGCATCTGTGCTTGAAGCCTGCTACAGCCTCTCAGGTGAGCTGTTTCAGGTGTGCCCAACTGGCCCAGGAGAGATCGCTCGTGTCTTGGCTACCTCAGGGCCCCCTGAGCTCATGGAGAAGGTGATCTGTGCATCTATTCTAAGACTGCTTTGGTGACCCTAACATGTGTCTTTGGATGGGAGGAGGAAACTTGAAAATCTGGAGAAAACCCAGAAAAGTGAAGATAAAACATGCAAAACTAAAAATGTTTGGGAAGAACCAAGTTTATCTTTAGCTACCTTTAGCAAACTACAGTAAGGATCATCACTGTGCAGCATCAGAGGACCTGCACACTCGCCCGAGTGAGAATCCTCTGCGGAGCTGAGGACGCACGAGGACGGGATTGGAGTCAAAAACATGAGTCTGACGCGATAAACACAGGAGCCTGCATCGGTCAGCTTGAGTCCTCGTCCTCAGAGCATCGTTTAAATCAGCGAGCTCTGCTGTTCACATCCAATTTGAAGTTCAGGTCTGGTTTCACACTTTGATTAATTTCTAGCTGCAGGAGAACTCTGAGGAGAAACACGACAAAATGTTACCGAAGAAAAGCGTCGTAGCTCAATGCTCGCTGATGTGAACGATATCGTGTCGTTCTGCATCTCACACCAACACGGTCACATGACAACAAACTCACAGGAAGATTTCTGCTGACAGTTCAAACAACCTTACAGAGCTCCACGTGTCTCTGAATCCAGCTGTCAAACACAAGCTGTAACTCATTTTCTGTCCTCTGGTTTATAATTCAGCTCAAAGGGGGAGGAAGGCGACAGTGAAGGATTAGGATGTCAAAAACACAACACAAAGCTGAGATCCAAGTTTGGGGAACCCGAGGCTTTCAGAGTGTGCACAGACTGGCACGAACATAACGAGGACACAAAATGTAAGAGGGATGGCCTCAGAACAACAAGGAGGCAAAGACAAGCAGAGAAAAACACACAGCCTGCAGAGGAGGCTCGACTCAGAGCCACGAAAGACTCAGAGAAGCCGACGGGATTCGCCGAGGGCCAAACGTCCCATCGCCATGTCTGAGGGGACCGTCCATAAAATTCCATCTTCCTTCATTTCCACCAAAAACAGCTAAAGCTTTTATTTTGAAGGGCTTCAATAACCTGAGAGTCACTTGTGTCCGTGAGTCTTCTGAGCATGTTCCTGACAGTACTGTGAGAGTACTCTGCCTTTTGTATTACTGCATGATAATTGGGTTTTTAGGTCATGTATTTTGTTCATGATTGGAGTCGAATATCCTGGCTGCTGATTGGCGCTTTGTGTTTTTTCCCCCCAAATCCCTTTACTTGGTTTTCCAGTTTTCTCTTTCCATAAAGATGACAAAGATTCAAATATAACTGGTTACATATATACGGTAAAAGTTGAACAGAATGGGAAAAAAACAAAAGAAAGAACAACAACAAACAACAACAACAAAGGATGTTATTCGTCAGACTACCAATGAGGCTCAGTGATCGTTTATATCTGTGCTGTATTGAAGAGATCTATGAAAGGTTGCCAGGTTGAACAGAATTCCTCCCCCTTAATAGGAGTTTAATTCTTTCCAGCTGCAAACGTCTCATTACATCTTGTGTCAACGCTGATGTGGTAGGAGGCACTTTTTGTTTCCAGTTTAGTAAAATTAAACGGCGTGCCAGCAGCGTCACAAAACGTATTACGTTATTTTGGGTGGCTGACAAATCTACAACAACCAGCTTCACTCCAAATAAAGCGCAGATTGGGTCTGGCTTCAGAGTTTGTATTAGAATCTCAGACAAGGTTTGAAAGACATTCCAGTATGTTGTTATACAGGGACAGTTCCAAAACACACGCGCCAGTGAAGCAGGTTGCTGTTTACATCTTTCACAGGACGAGTTTACATTTTTGACAGTTTCAACTTTGATAAATGGAGTCTGTGTAGCACTTTAAACTGTAAGAGTCCATGACGAATACAAACAGAGGAAGAGTTTACATTTTCCTGGGCTTTTGTCCATTGACTGTCTGTGATTCTCGTACCCAGGCCACACTGCCAGGCCTCTCGCAGATAGTCAAGTGTGACATCCAGTTGTGACAAAGCATTGTGAACTTTTGTTATTAGTCCTTTCTTGAGTGGATCAAACTGGAATAAGTTATCTAAGGCAGAGTCTGGGGGCCGATCTGGAAAGGATGGAAAAAGCCTCCCTTCAAAGCTTCTGATCTGTAAGTATTTGAAGACGTCATTACTGTGCAAGTCAAATTTTTCTTGCAGTTTCTGGAATGTGGGAAAAACCTTGTTGATGAATAAATCCTTTGAGTGCAGCCCTCTGTGGTTCCATTGGAGAAATGAGATGTTTGAAAGTGATGGTGTGAACGTTGCGTTATTCATGAGTTAGTATGGAAGCTTCCTTACACCCGAAATGTTTCCTTATCTGTGTCCAGATTTTAATTGTGTGAGAGACTACAGGACTCTTAAGGTCGTGTTTAGGGATAAGGAGAGCTGAATAGATCATAGCCTCTAATGAGGAGGGGTAACAACTTTCACTTTCCATCGCTGTCCAGTCAGCCCCCTTAGTGCACAACCAAAACAACATGGAAGGAACATTACACGACCAACAATACAGACGGAAGCATGGTAACCCCATCCCTCCCTGACCTGTCGGTCTCTGCAGGTCGCCTTTCTTGATTCTTGGGTTCTTTCTGTTCCATATGAAACAGGATAGTAAGGAGTCTAATTTATTAAAGGCTTTATTAATCACAATAGGGATACACTGAAATAATATTCATTCTAACAATGTTTATTCTTCCTGTTAGTAAAGTTGGTAGATTGATCCATTTGTCTGTTATTTTTGGTTTCATCATATAATGTAGAGTTCCTTTACAGTTGACTGGGAACAGCACACTTTTGGATAAATTCAGTTTGTACCCTGACACTTCTTTGTTTTGCAAAGTCTCCATGATGACTGGGACTGATTTTGCAGGGTAAGAGATATACAGTAGTAAATCATCTGCATATAGCGAGACTTTATGTTCTGCTTTTCCCCTTTGAATCCCCGTATGTTCCTCTGTTGAGCGCCGTAGAAGAGCTAACGGGTTCAATAGCTAATGCAAAAAGCAGAGGTGAGAGAGGACAGTCTTGCCTTGTTGAGCGATTCAGATTGAAATAGTTGGAGTGGACATTGTTTGTTTGTACCGACACTTTTGGTTGGATGTAGTTTAACCAGAGAAATAAATTTAGGGCCAAATCCGAACCTCGACAGGGCCGAGAAGAGATAATCCCACTCCACCCTGTCGAAGGCCTTCTCCGCATCTAAGGAAAGTAAAATTTCAGGGTTTGGATTATGCTTGTCTTGCGTATAGATAATGTTTAGCAGTCTCCTAATATTAAAAAACAGCTGCCTGCCTTTAATAAATCCTGTTTGGTCTTGACTAGGGATGGGTACCGGTATCGTTCTGACATAAACGGTAGTAACCAGACCGAAAAGCAGCGCACATTTCGGTGCTTTATTTCGGTGCTTTATTTTCCTGAGCTGTGACACACTTTAGATTCTAGCCAATCATTTTACGTTTCCGAGGATAGTAGGCGGGGCCAGGTACGTACGTTCTTTTAGAGCAGAGCTACAGATTAAAAATGTCCAAGGCGAAGCGGTCAAAGTCTGGCTGTACTTCACAGCAAAAGATGCAAACTCAGCAGCAACAAGTGCTTTAAGCTGATACTGTGATGCTGTCAAAGGAGGTAACACCTCAAATCCGATGAAACACCTGGTGACGCATAGCGTTTTTTTAAAGCCGAGAAATGCGCCGTATTTGATAGCTTGCTGCGAGACCTCACACCGTGCACATCTACTGCGGGTGTGGTGCCTGTTATTGGACCCGGAGTTAGCAACATCCCCCAAGAACCTGAAGAGGAGAGTCCTGGCCCCGCCCTGCCAGTGTAGCAGAAATGATGAGGATGATGATGCAGCAGCAGCCGTTCTTCTCTGCATGAGTAGCTTCATGTTGTTCGTGTGTAATTTACGTTGAGTAGGCTAACCACGTTATTACATTAATGCATGTAAGGTGAACTAGCAAACATCATCATAGCTACATGCGGCTGTCTTCTTGTTTGATGGCAGATACTCCCTTCACCCTGGCCAAAAAGGCTAAAATGACCAAAGAAAAAGTGGAAAACAGTTAAACATGAGAGGTTTTTGGACAAAGTTTGTGTTTTTTCCATTGTTTAAGCACTGCTTCCAGCTAAGAGTGATACCATATATGCCCCATAGCTGCAGAAAAGGCTAACATTGTTATCTTTTTACAAAAAAACAGCTGACCATGAGAGGTTTTTGGACCAAGTTTGTGTTCTCCATTCTTTAAGCACCGGCACCGTTTCAAAAGTACCGGTTTGGCACCGGTATCGGATAAAACCTAAACGATACCCATCCCTAGTCTTGAGATATAATTGTTGGTAGAACTGTTTCCAGGCGTCTTGCTAAAATCTTTCCAACTATCTTATTATCTACATTAATTAAACTGATCGGTCTGTATGAAGCCAGGTCTAAAGGGTCTTTTTCTTTTTTATAGATGTGAGACAGTGCAGATGTATTCTGTATGTAAGTAATTTGACACACATACACAAACTTTTTACAGTGGAGCGAGGACGGTTCAAACACGTGTGTCTGCACAGCCGACACCATGAAGCTCAGACGCACAAACCAACGCAAAGATAACAAACGACCGCAGAGTTCTTCATCTTCCAGCTGCTGCCTTTAGGGGGCGCCACAGAGGATCATCTGCCTCAATCCCAGCAGCCTCCTCTGCATGTCCACCTCCACACGAACCTCCTCTGTCTTCCTGGCTGGCAGCTCCATCTTTAATAAAGAGCTGAGCCGAGCCTCTGGGAATAAATGTATCACTAAGATCTAAAAACATAATTTCCTCAGACTATTGTTAATCATGCTGCATTTAGCTGCACTGATGTGTTACAGTCACATCACAGGAAGTGAAAATCTCACTCTGCAGACCGACCCGCAGACACCATCATCATCTGCAAGCTCGAAGCAGCGAGAGTTTAGGTTAGCAGAGCGACGTCTCCTCGGCGACTCCATCTGACGACAGAGGTGATCACCTGATTTTTAGCAACTTACAATTCAGATGTTCGGCTGTGACTGGTTTTTCTAACACTCTCAGGCGACTGCTGTGTGATAGGACCCGGACTGCCAATACCAGCGTTGGTATCAGATCGATATTTGGATGTGTAAACCGCGCTCTGAGGGAATCTGCAGCCGTGCTGTCCTGGCAGGAAAACAGACACTTAAAGCTTTCTGCAGACGACCATCAAGCAGCTGTCGGGTCACAGACGCTGAGTAGCGCACAAATAACACAAATACCACAATCTGCCACAGGAAACTCAGAAACGCGGTGTGTGTGGGGTGGTAGCTTTGATGTGGCCTGCAGGCTGCATGTGTGCAAATCTGAGTCCTGACGGCAGACGGTCTGAGGGCAGCGAGGCCCACAGGAGGACGGCCGATGTCATCAGTGGACCGAGAGTCCAAAATACCACAGGAGGAGAAAATGGGGCAAAAACAAAGAAGTGTGGGGGCGGGAGGAGGAGAGAAAAGCAAGCATCCACAGAGCGAGCGAGGAACAGATGACAGAGGATAATGATGATAATGATGAGGAGCAATCATGACTTCAACAGAGAGCAGAGGCAGCACACGACCATCCGCTCAGGCGTCACTGAGTGTTTGGGTTTCATTATCCCATCGATGGAAGGACGGAGAGCAGAAAGTATTCAGCTCCACAAAACATCTTTTTTAAAAACTAAATTAAGATAATTAAAAATCTCAAAAATTAAGACGAATAAAAAAAGATGAAGTATAATCTTCAGGCTCTTATGAAGCAGCTGCGACACAAACACTCACCCGTCCAGTTTCTGATGCTCAACAGACTCACAAGGAAGAAATCTAAGCAGATTCTTACTCTGGATGGCTGCTAACTTTCTGCTTCTTAATTCAGATCAAACTGAGGTTATTGTACTCGGCCCTGAAAAGCTTAGAAATATGGTATCTAAGCAGATTCTTACTCTGGATGGCATTACCTTGGCCTCCAGTAACACTGTGAGGAACTTTGGAGTCATGTTTGACCAGGACATGTCCTTCAACGCACATATTAAACAAATATGTAAGACTGCTTTCTTCCATTTGTGCAACATCTCTAAAGTTAGAAATATCCTGTCTCAGAGTGACGCTGAAAAACTAGTTCATGCATTTATTACTTCCAGGCTGGACGACTGTAATTCATTATTATCAGGAAGTCCTAAAAACTCCCTGAAAAGCCTTCAGCTGATCCAAAATGCTGCAGCAAGAGTCCTGACAGGGACTAGAAAGAGAGCAGATTTCTCCTGTTTTGGCTTCCTGTTAAATCCAGAATTCAAAATCCTGCTCCTCACATACAAGGTCTTAAATAATCAGGCCCCATCTTATCTTAATGACCTTGTAGTACCATATCACCCTATTAGAGCACTTCGCTCTCGCTCTGCAGGCCTACTTGTTGTTCCTAGAGTATTTAAAAGTAGAATGGGAGGCAGAGCCTTCAGTTTTCAGGCCCCTCTTCTGTGGAACCAGCTTCCAGTTTGGATTCAGGAGACAGACACTATCTCTGCTTTCAAGATTAGGCTTCAAACTTTCCTTTTTGCTAAAGCATATAGTTAGGGCTGGACCAGGTGACCCTGAATCCTCCCTTAGTTATGCTGCAATAGGCTGCCGGGGGATTCCCATGATGCACTGAGTGTTTCTTCTTCACTCACTATGTATTAACAGACCTCTCTGCATTGAATCATATCTGTTATTAACCTCTGTCTCTCTTCCACAGCATGTCTTCATCCTGTCTTCCTTCTCTCACCCCAACCAATCACAGCAGATGGCCCCGCCCCTCCCTGAACCTGGTTCTGCCTCAGACCTCGAGGTCTTCAGCTCGTTGCCAGTACTCAACCACACAGTCTGAAACTTTTCTCACCACAGCTGAACTGGAGGCTTCATCTAAAGGGGCGGTGCCAGCATGGAGCACGAGCGCGCTCAGAGCTTTTACCTCCACTGACGTAAACTCAACGCAGCACAGATACAAAAATACAGCAAAACAAAGACACACGAACCGAAACTTTTGTAGTATTTAGTTAAAACGACTGCAGCTCTGATTTAAGGTTTAACGCCTGTGTGATTTCAGTGACCTGAGACCTGACGCACCTGTACGCAGAACAGTGACGTTTAACTGCAGTCACGCTGTCGCCGGCATCCTGTCCTCAGCATTCATCTGATCCCCAGTGCTGATTGGCTGCTCAGGTACAGTCAGTTTCATCATCACAACATTAAACACAACACGAGCGTACCGAGGTAGTGGTGCCCGCTTTTTGAAAATTAAGTTCAAAGGTCACGTGTTTAAACGCACCTTAAACATAGAGTTGGATGTCTCGAGGCCAGTCTTCTATAAAGACAGTGTTGCTGTCTCAGATCGACACGTGGTCGACAGCGTCCATGACACGCAACGTAACGTTCGATAATGTGTCATTTCAAAAGCGTCAGCTCTAAGAGCCGTGCTTACAGAGCGCTTTGCAGTGAATCAGAGTCGACTCCCACTGAGCGAGAGCCGCTCCTCACTTAATTCCCTTTGGCTGCTCAGCTCTCACACAGCGGCGCAGCTATGCTCCAATCACTCCATACTGCGGCCAATCACATGCGAGGATATAGGATAATATCATTGTGTGAAAAACAGAGAGGGTGATGGACGAGACAGTCAAGTGGAGCGTGCGTCGGTCCTCTCAGTAAGTGAGACAGTGGACAGCGGTGAGGAGGGCTGTGCGAAAGCAAAAACACGTGGATATGCCTGAGACCCGTAACCGAAGCAGCATCTGGCTGCAGTTTAAAGACGTTTTTGTCTCCGTCTTGACTACAAGTCTACTGATGAGAGCTGGTCTCTGTCCCCAGTTTGTAACCACAGAAGAAGAACGTAGAGGTGAGGAAGAGGACACCTTTATGAAGGGTCCTTTGAAAAGTCTAATATCATGCATCAGCGGTTCAGAAGCAGAACAATCAGGCTTTAACCCGCCATCGATGAGCGCCTCATGCAAAGCGAAACACACGGCGTCTCTGCTGGAAAGGTCAAAGTTCAGGCAGCCGGTGCCGCGTGAAGGAGGCGAGGAAACGTGAAAATTCCTGTGAGCAGAATATGAAATCCTTGTTATTCCTCTGACGCTGCTCCACCAATCAGGATCGGCGGTTGTAACGGCGAGCTGGCTGACGTGTAAATATAAACGCAGACAGGATGTCGGGCTGATCGGATGGTTAGCTGAAAGAAATGTCAGCCTCTGACTTCATGACACACCAGGATGTGTCGTTGTTAGTTTTTGTTAAATTATAATGTACATTTGTAAATAAAGTTTCCTACAAAGCTCAAGTACAGACACAGACTTACTGTTTAAAGTCTTATTTTACTTTGAAAGGAGGCGATCGTCACAGACGGAGTCACGATGAAGGCTCGTCTGCAGTCGGTGAAAACACAGAAACCACAAGAAGATTTTAGCTTATTTTCACCTCCTTTAGTCAAACTGAAGTACTGCACTGCAAACTACTCCATTACAGAGGTCCTGCTGAAAGTACTCAGTGCAGCTCTGCTGCACATAAACAACATGATGTCGTCCTAAAACCATCAAAGTTTTTCCCAAAGTGTCTCATTATTCACTGTTTGAAGATAACTTGGTGATAAATACAGAAGGATGAAGAAAGCACCGTAAACACTGTTGGTTCATGTTGCTCATCGTTCACCTGGCTGCCCTCTGGTGGTGCTTTTGAGCAGTGCACTGTAATACACGACCTGTTGAAGGTTCTGAAAGCCTTTGGTGTTAAAACTGCAACATCCAACACAGAGCAAACACGGTTCCTCTAAACTGGAGACGAGTGTGGTTTCCCTGCAGTTTAGCTTCAGTTAGCCCGGCTGTTCGCTTGTTTCCTTTACGTTTGTATACGTACGATATAACGTTCTAGTTAGCATCACACCATCAAAGGCTACAAACCGTCAAATATAAGTTAGTTTTACTGTTATTTGCTTTCTTTAGGGCGTCACTGGTTACAATCATGTGACTCAGTCAGGTGGAAACTGGTCCTGACCAACCTGATCAAACTGGTCAAGATTCAAACTGAACACGTTCCACTCTGGTTTTTACTCTTCAGTGTTTTTTACGTGTGAGTCACAGTTCAGGGTGACGACCTCTCACAGACGAACATCAATCACCATGATCACGCTGTGACGACGAAACCGACCAGGCAGAACATCAAGTCCAAACCTGAGCAGCTCTCAGCTGTAAAACACTGCAGATTTAACACACACACACACACACACACACACACACACACACACACACACACACACACACACACACACACACACACACACACACACACACACACACACACACACCATCCAGAGGATAATCACTGGAGCTTTAACACCCATCTCCATGGAGCTGGTTGCCCTGACATCCTGTGTGCTGTCCTGGCAAACATCAGCAAACACAGAGAAAGCAGTCAGAGTGTGTGTGTGTGTGTGTGTGTGTGTGTGTGTGTGTGTGTGTGTGCGTGCGTGCTTTAGCGATCGATGGACAGCAGCAGCTAACCGCCCTGACAGCTTTTCAAACAGCCTGATGATTTAATCTCACACGGGCAGCTGAAAGTGGCGTCTGCAGGGCTGTGCTGGGGGCAGGCCGTCTCTGCGACCGCGGCTTTCTGAAACCTGGAAAGTCAGCATCCATTATGACACAAGTTTCCACTGCCATTAAAGACGCGCGAGAAGAAAAGAACGATCGCTGCTTCCGGCTGCAAAGACTTAGGTGTGAGTATCAGAGAGCCAGCAGCCGTGTGCCAACCCACCTCTCTGTGGAAGCTCAGGTCCACTCAGACCAAACCTCGTTTTATCTCACGCAGCGTGTCGTAATAATGAGAATAATGTCCTGTCTCAGCGACTGATTTTCCACTTATTCTGAGGTGAAGTAAAAACTCCGGACGTGCTCTGATCAATCTGCTGCAAAGTGTCGGGAAGTCGGCGCCGAAAGCAAAACCGCTGACTGGTGCTTCGCTCGTTTCCTGTTTTACAGGCTCCACACTCCAGACTGAAAGTCACAGAAAAACGATCAGCCATGAAGGTTTGACCTTTGACCTAATAACCACCTGCATCGCCACGGAGATAAGCACCATATTCCACAGACGTAACTCTTTGTGAGGAGGTTGCAGAGGTGGTGCCCGCCCTCCCTGCACCGGGGTAATCCTGCTCGATAAGCTCTGTGATGGTAATAAATTCCTGCAGGATTACACAGCGCGCAGGAAAAACTGCAACGTTCAATTCTACACAGTTTTATTTATCTAGCGCCAAATCACAGTCGCCTCAAAGCGCTCTTTATTATAAAGACCCAACAATCAGATGACTGCGTACGAGCAAAGCGCTCACAGACCCAGGCTCAGGGAGGGGCGGGGCCATCTGAGAGAGCGGTGCGTTTCCACAAACAACACAAATGAAGAACGACCAGAGTCAGACTCACCTCCACACCTGTTTGGGGTCTACGAGGAAGCCTGGGTGCTACGTGATTTTTCTGTTTTGGTGCTTCTCAGTGTGAATGTGTGACGGCGAATGACAACAGGCCTCGGTGAGCTGTGATCAGACAGCAAACAGTGTTTTTGAAGAAAGCGCCACTGTGTGAAAGGGGCGTGTTTATAGCGGAAAGTAGCCCTGCCCCAACAGAAGGAGGCGGCGACCCAGCGGCCGTACCTGCACAGAGTGCTCGTGCTGATAAACCGAGAGGCTGCGTCACAGACGTGGGGACTGTTTGCAGATCACATAAACAACTTTCGATCGAAGCTTTTCTGTGATCGTGTTCATGCGTCTAGTCTGGTCCTCAGAGATAACTGGGACCACACCTGCCTCGCTCCCACTGTTCCCAGAATAAGATGCTTCAAACATCCTGCGCCTGCAAAGACTCTTTAAAAATAGAAGAACTTGTAGTTCTCCTGATAAATGTTTAAACGATCATACAAAGTTGTGGTTACATAAATCTTGAAAAGGTTTTTCTGGGTGAAGCGCTTACATCTCGAATTTCTCAGAAACATCTGGTGTAAAATGCTTCGGTTACTTCTTCGTGTCTGGCTCGAGCGTGACCTGTGAGTTTAACAGGAAATGATGCGGCACATAGAAACACAGCAGCGGTTTGTAGCCTCGCTCCACAACGAAGACGGCGATGGTCTGCCCGGAGACCCTCTGCTGTTGAAGCGGGAGCGTCAGAGTTTTCACACAGTCTCCTTTTACCGCCCCGAGCCTCTTCTGCCTCTGGCTCGCCCACGTGGGCGACAGCTTCTTTCTTGGTCGGCGCTCTCTCAGACGTAAAACTGGCTTGACCGTGGAAGCTTCGTGGCAGGTTTGAGTCTCGGTTATTCCTCAATTGTTCCTGAACATCCTAACCAATTTCCTCTCGTCGCGAGGAAGCTGGTTACGATGTGACGGCACATCTGGATAAACTCACGTACAGCTGTTTGAAATGATGATCGTGTCTCTGCAGACACGTTCCCAGCTCCTGTAACCTACAGGTTTGATTCTTAGATCTTCACTGAGTTCCTTGGACTTCGGTCAGTCTGACGAATGCTGCCAAACAAATCCTTTTTGTGCCGTAAAGAGGACCCTTCAGCAGTCATCACTCCCCATAACCTCGTCTGCAGCATCTTCAGCACCACTTATTAAAGCGTCATAGGGAAATACAAACAGTGTCAAGCTTGTTTTTTAAAGTCGCTGTACAATCATTCACCCTGGAAACAGAGCAATTAAAGCCCGACGTTCATGCTGATGAGTGTATATAAACATCTGGGCACAGCTGTATATTCAGTGTTTAGCCTCGTCTGCCAGACCGAGCTGGGTTTGTAAATGGTGTGTGTGTGTGTGTGTGTGTGTGTGTGTGTGTGTGTGTGTGTAATCAGATATCTGACGTTCTCAGGTGTGTGTTGTTGGGAGACGAGTGTACTTCGAGGCTTTGTGTGAAAAACACGCTGCAGCTTGAAACCACTTAACATTTGTCGGCGTGTCTGGACTGAGGAACACTTTCCAAACAAGCAGCATAACTTCACATTAGCAAAAGTCATTTCCTACTCGCAGCTGAACGAGAGCAGAGAGCCATTAGTGGGTTTGTGGAAATCCACCTCAGGCGGCACTTACACTCTGCTTTCTTTTCCATTTTTCACGTCCTCGGTGTCTCCGTCTTTGAAGGCTGACTGAACGCTGTGCTTTCATTACCAGCTTCTAATAATATTTTGGCTCTTATTTCATTTCCGGTTCTCTGAGCATGACTTTGCAGGAAAGTGATTTACACGCAGCGCTTCTCCTGCTTTATCAATAATAAATCCTCCACTTCAGCCGGCCGAGCTCTGCGGTGGAGACAACGGGGAGAGTCCAGGATCGGGTTTCTCCGCGGAGACGGCGAGCAGGACGAACAGACACCTCGCAGGAAATGGCTTTCTCTCACAATCACGTTTTTCCAAACTTTAACTTTTTAATCTGCTATGGTCAGGTCAGCTTCATCACTTATTAATTACAGACTAATTATATATTGATCAGCGAGGTCCTTCTGTTGTGTTCAGGTTTACTTTAGTCCTCACACAGGCAGCGGCGTTTTCCTGTGAGCGCACAATCAGCATCAGCAGGTTTAAAGAGTCTCAGCAGCTATAAATAAATACCAACGTCTCAAACACAACGTCTCTATTCTAACAGTTTACTGCGCCTGCTTTATGCAAACATGCAGAGCGCGCACGTCCCAGAACCAGCAGCAATAACCACAGACACTGAACCCCGAGCTCCTCCCAATGTCCATCTGTGTGTGTTAGACAGCACTTAGGCATAGATGGAAGCTCTGTGAGTGGTGTGTGGGTGGTGCAGCAGAAAGTGCTTTGGCGCTATAAAAGGACGAGCCCATGCATTTGCCAGAACTCCACCTTAATAGCAACAGAAGAAGAAGAAGAAGCGGCTTCGTGGTGTCGCCGCTGTCAGCAGCTCCACATTGGACAGAATTCACTTCCTGAACAAGTAAATCCTTTTTAGAGCTCAATATTTAAAGTTTTTTTAGGGGCGTGGCCTCTGTGACTGACAGGTGGATGGTGACCCAGGTGCCTGTAGCTGCTAGCTGTCTGCTAGCTTCACCTGAACTGCACTGTGTGTGCGGTGTTGGGGCATTTTTAATGAATCATGTGACCAATAATAGGGCTGCTAGAGCAGAGCAATATGGCCAAAAATATTTATCACGATATACGTTTGAAAATTTGCGATAACGATATAACTGACGATATAACTGACGCGAGACAAAATACTTTACAACTCCTCAACTTTATTAGTGCAAAACAACATCAATGTATTTCCACTTCAACAAGCAGCTGTTTTTTATGTGCATTAAAGTTATATAAACATTTAACAGTGCAAATGCAAATTCCTCGCTGACAGTTTAACCAAAAGGCATTTCAGTGGAAACTGGCCGACACATCCTCAGTGTAACTATGTATAACATCCACAACACTTTAAAAGAGGTTAAACACACACAGTACGGTAACATTATGCTGAAGCACAGCACGTATCACTCCGCGAGGCCCCGCCTACGATAGCCGTAACGCTCCGACAATCCATCAAGCGGTGCGGCTTCGTAGCTTAGCAAAGTTGTACTGAAACATCTGACAGGTTTTCGAGCGCCGTGCACATAAAATCGTTTCGAGGTCAGTAAACACAACCAGAGTTCATACATAAGGCACACGGGATTATAAGGGGCTCTGTCGACTTTCAGAAAAATCAAAGGATTGATTTTAAGTGCGCCGTATTTTCCAAACAACACGGTAATAACGGCGGCCCGCTAGCATGCGCTACCAAAAATAGTGCTTTGTTGTGTATCTGACGGACGAAAGCTAAACCAGTTCCACACCAGTGAAGCTGCAGCATTTTTACAAACCAGTTCAGGTTCATCCGTTTCATTCAACGATCCGCTTTCGCCCTTCTTATTCTCCGTCGCCGCCATGCTTTTTCCGCCATGTGTGTATGAAAACAAAGGCACTGCGCATGTGCGTTTTACCCACATTCTATCGCCATGTTTCATTTTCTTGTCGTTGCCCAACATTACACTGATATTACCCTGAACGGTATGATATGGCCCCGCCCTAATGGCTGCTGTTACATATCAGTAACAGCAGGTACCTGAGCCTGTGTGAGGCTCTCATGAAGTCTGTGGATGCAGAACCATAACCAGGTCTGTGAGCGACGGGTCACATCGCCACGTCCATGTCTTTTACATTGGTGTGCTTACAGGTGTGACAGGTGCAGGTGTACTTACAGCTGTGCTGGCTGCAGCCTGCTTGGACTCCTCGGTGAGAAAGGCCAACATCAGCTCCACCCTGTGCTTCTCCTCCTCACTGATGTAGTCTGTGTCTGTGGGGGACACAAACAGGGCTGTTCATGGGCTGATCTGAGGATCTCTGCAGGGAAGGAGAGCTGATTGGATGTGGTGAAAACATCAGGAAACTAAACTCTGCGATGTCGTTAGTTTGTAAACATAGAGGTGACCTGTACAGGTGTGATGCAGATCGTTGAAGACATGAAACTAATATCTCATTTTGCCTGAGCTCGCAGTGTCAAAGGATCCTTCCAAAACTTACAGGATTATGTTGACGTACTTCCTGTAAGTCTGCGCTGAGGGCGGGACATTACTCTCCATCACCTCAGAAACAACAGCAGCAGCGAGAGCCTGAAGCCGAGAGCCCGGCTGGTAACCACCGCGGTGAATCCGTCTCTGGGTTTGAGCACTTACTAAACCAGCGAACACAGAGAAAACCTGACTTTGCTGAACTTCGTTCTGAGCCGCCTCGCTCTGAACTTTTAGAGAACTCCTACCAACAAACTACCAAACCAATCACACGGTGTGTTTAATGAACACCAAGCAGGAAACGGCTGCGGGAACACTCGCTGAGAGCCGAGCCATCGTCCAGACGAAGCTCGTTTCTGCTGAGTATCATCTCTGGTTTATACAACTTACTCCGTTATGATTCAGAACGTCCCCATTCGATTTTTGCCTCGGGCAGCCAGAAATGTTATAATTCTGATCATTTATCAGTGCATAACCATCAGAGGTGTAAGCATCACAACAGAAAAACATGAAGCAAAATATTCTGCAGTCGATCAAAAACCATGAATCAACATAGCAGGAGCTGTGCAGGAAGTCAGAGCGAATTAAATACAACGTTTATCAAACGTGAAGCGTAGTTTGATCTTCTTGTGCTGCTGGTTCAGTCAGTTTTGGTCACAGTGACGAAACTGCAGCATCAGAACCTGTGAGCTGCGGGCTTTCAGTCCGACGGCGTGTCCGTGCCGTCGGGTGAACGATCCACGCTCTGTGTCCACGTGTTTGTACCGTCTCTCATTTACTGTTTTAGCTGTTTGGTGGTTGTTGAAATAGTTTTGTGAGCTTTAAGCTGAGATTCAGGTGTTTCTGCCAATAATAATCGACCCAGGACTTAATTGATCGATATCCTGTTATTCAGACTAAAATCGATTTGTTAAACTCACGCCTCGTTTCTGCTGTCGTCTGTGGCCTCGGGTAAGGGCG
Source organism: Astatotilapia calliptera (assembly GCF_964374335.1). NCBI lineage: Eukaryota > Metazoa > Chordata > Actinopteri > Cichliformes > Cichlidae > Astatotilapia > Astatotilapia calliptera. The sequence goes on along the minus strand of NC_137426.1, from coordinate 615,649 downwards.
GGGTCACAGATCGATGGTAAATCATCAGCTTCTCTCCACCTGAATGGTTATCTATGTCCCACCCCTGCAACTAACAAGCTAATAGGCAACCAAATCAGGAGGTTAATGAGCCAATCGTGCTGCAGAGATTCAGGACAGTTGGAGCTCTGCGGTTTCAGGCACATCTTACTCTGCAAAGATGGACGCGAGTGCACTTAGTGGCTCGTTGTGGCTTCCATGAATGAGCACAGCGTTTGTTCCATGCTCTGAGGAGGAGCCACAAACATTGCTGGTGCTCCAGACTGAAACTCTGATTTCTGAGCTGTTCATCACAGATGTGACTCCTGCTTGCAGTCACAGACTGAACATGCTGAGCACAGCTTCTCCTTTAACTCCTGCCCTCCATTTATTCACCCCCCCACCCTCTCACTTTATGGCCTTCGATTTGTCCCCCCCGCCGCAATCAGATCCTCTTTCAGCTGAGGGCAGGCTGTGAGACTGGCTGCTTGGACGGCTGCCATGTTGATCTGCAGTGAAACGTTACAACCAGCAGAGCTGATGTGTGCAGGACACAGCAGGACGTCACCAGAACCTGAGACACAGATGGACCGTCTGCAGCATCCACAGGCAGCGCCCTACAGATCTGGTCTGTTTGGGAGGTTTATCAGAAACTCCCATAAACCAACTAACCTTCACCTGGAACACGACAGACGCAGAGCGGGCCTTTAAGCAGCTCCGTCCAATCACAGGCCTCTGCTGCCTGCGAGGAGCCACCTCGCTGTGTGACTCTGCGTGGACACGTTTGTGTTCCCGTTTCTTCAGCGTGCTGATTGGTGGAGCCGTTGTGTGAAGGACCCTTTACAGTTAGCTCCAACAGACCTCAGATCATAAGACTGCACGCCGTCAGTAAGATTAGGAGAACGCCGGCGGTTGCATGTGATGAAAGTTGGTGCGAGGTGGAGCGAGACGGAGAAGCCGATGAATCTGTGAGCTGATGCGGATCTTTTTAAAATGACAAAGAAAGATCTCAGTGGAGGATGTGCTCTCCTCTCAGTCTCTTCACCAACAGACGCTGAAGCTGCTCACATTAACCAGCATCCACCCATTCTCCTGTTCTGAGGTGGAGCTGCCTTGCAGCGACAGGAGCAGGTTATCTCCTCCTGGTGGATTGTGACGACCTGCCGGTCACCTGTGGTCCGTTCTGTCAGTCCCTCCCAGAGAGGACCATAGGTGATGGCCCAAAGGTGGAACCAAGCTTCACCCAACACGCAGCAGCGTGTGACGGAGCGCAGCAGCCGAGCACCCGTCACAAAGATGGTGAGCTCCTGCTCGACTTTATTCCATGATGATGGAGTCGCTGTCACCTCCTCACCCCAACAGAAGCAGTGGCTTCTCCCGGGATGAGCAGATTTGAGGGTTGGTCCTGTGGACTCCCGAGCAAACAGCAGCCTGCAGACTCGGGAACAAACACTGAGCCCTGAACACTGAATGCTGTTCAACAAGCAGAAACCAGGGAGGCAGGAATCTCACACAGACTCCAGGGTCCACACGGCAAAGGCTCAGGCTCACCGAGAACACGCAGCGACACGTCAGGGACAAAACAAACACTGAGACAGAGGCAGGGGACAGGGGACACAAGAAACACGAAGGACACAAGAAACACAAGGGACACAAGAAACACAAGGGACACAAGAAACAGGGGACACATGAAACACAAGAAACACAGGGGACACAAGAAACACAAGAAACACAGGGGACACATAAAACACAAGAAACACAGGGGACACATGAAACACAGGGGACACATGGGACACAGGGGACACATGAAACACAGGGGACAGATGAAACACAGGGGACACATGAAACACATGAAACAGAGGGGACACATGAAACACAAGAAACACATGAAACATAGGGGACACAGGGGACACATGAAACACAGGGGACAGATGAAACACAGGGGACACATGAAACACAGGGGACACATGAAACACAGGAAACACAAGGGACACATGAAACACAAGAAACACAGGGGACACATGAAACACATGAAGCACAAGACACACATGAAACACAGGGGACACATGGGACACATGAAATACAGGGGACACATGGGACACATGAAACACAGGGGACACATGGGACACATGAAACACAGGGGACACATGAAACACAGGGGACACATGAAACACAGGGGACACATGAAACACAGGGGACACATGAAACACAGGGGACACATGAAACACAGGGGACACATGAAACACAGGGGACACATGAAACACAAGAAACACAGGGGACACATGAAACACAAGAAACAGGGGACACATGAAACACAAGAAACACAGGGGACACAAGAAACACAAGAAACACATGAAACACAAGAAACACAAGGGACACATGAAACACAAGAAACACATGAAACACAAGAAACACAAGGGACACATGAAACACAAGAAACACAAGGGACACATGAAACACGAGAAACACAGGGGACACGAGAAACACATGAAACACAGGGGACACATGAAACACAAGAAACAGGGGACACATGAAACACATGAAACACAGGGGACACATGAAAAACAGGGGGCACAAGAAACACATGAAACACAGGGGACACATGAAACACAAGAAACAGGGGACACATGAAACACAAGAAACAAGAAACACAGGGGACACATGGAACACATGAAACACAGGGGACACATGGGACACATGAAACACAGGGGACACATGGGACACATGAAACACAGGGGACACAAGAAACACAGGGGACACAAGAAACACAGGGGACACAAGAAACACAGGGGACACATGGGACACAGGGGACACATGAAACACAAGGGACACATGAAACACAAGAAACACAGGGGACACATGAAACACAGGGGACACAAGAAACAAGGGACAAAGGGGACACAAGAAACACAAGAAACACATGAAACACAAGAAACACAGGGGACACAAGAAACACAGGGGACACAAGAAACACAAGAAACACAGGGGACACATGAAACACATGAAACACAGGGGACACATGAAACACAAGAAACACAAGGGACACATGAAACACAAGAAACACATGAAACACAGGGGACACATGAAACACAGGGGGCACAAGAAACACAAGAAACACGGGACACAAGAAACACGGGACACAAGAAACAGGGGACACATGAAACACATGAAACACAGGGGACACATGAAACACAGGGGACACATGAAACACAGGGGACACATGAAACACAGGGGACACATGAAACACAAGAAACACAGGGGACACATGAAACACAGGGGACACATGAAACACAGGGGACACAAGAAACACATGAAACACAGGGGACACATGAAACATAGGGGGCACATGAAACACATGAAACATAGGGGACACATGAAACACAAGAAACAGGGGACACATGAAACACAAGAAACACGGGACACATGAAACACAAGAAACACGGGACACATGAAACACAAGAAACACAGGGGACACATGAAACAAGAAACACATGAAACACAGGGGACACATGAAACAGGGGACACATGAAACAGGGGACACATGAAACAGGGGACACATGAAACACAGGGGACACATGAAACACAGGGGACACAAGAAACACAGGGGACACAAGAAACACAGGGGACACATGAAACACAGGAGCCACAAGAAACACAGGGGACACATGAAACACAGGGGACACATGAAACACAGGAGCCACAAGAAACACATGAAACACAGGGGACACATGAAAGACAAGAAACAGGGGACACATGAAACACAAGAAACACGGGACACATGAAACACAAGAAACACAGGGGACACATGAAACACAAGAAACACAGGGGACACATGAAACACATGAAACACAGGGGACACATGAAACACAGGAAACACAAGGGACACAGGAAACACAAGGGACACATGAAACACAAGAAACACAGGGGACACATGAAACACAGGGGACACACGAAACACAGGGGACACACGAAACACAGGGGACACATGAAACACAGGGGACACATGAAACACAGGGGACACATGAAACACAGGGGACACATGAAACACAGGGGACACATGAAACACAGGAGCCACAAGAAACACATGAAACACAGGGGACACATGAAAGACAAGAAACAGGGGACACATGAAACACAAGAAACACGGGACACATGAAACACATGAAACACAGGGGACACATGAAACACAAGAAACACAGGAAACACAAGGGACACATGAAACACAGGGGACACATGAAACACAGGGGACACATGAAACACAGGGGACACATGAAACACAGGAGCCACAAGAAACACATGAAACACAGGGGACACATGAAAGACAAGAAACAGGGGACACATGAAACACAAGAAACACGGGACACATGAAACACAAGAAACACAGGGGACACATGAAACACATGAAACAGGGGACACAAGAAACAGGGGACACATGAAACACAGGGGACACATGAAACACAGGGGACACAAGAAACACAGGGGACACAAGAAACACAGGGGACACATGAAACACAGGAGCCACAAGAAACACAGGGGACACATGAAACACAGGGGACACATGAAACACAGGAGCCACAAGAAACACATGAAACACAGGGGACACATGAAAGACAAGAAACAGGGGACACATGAAACACAAGAAACACGGGACACATGAAACACAAGAAACACAGGGGACACATGAAACACAAGAAACACAGGGGACACATGAAACACATGAAACACAGGGGACACATGAAACACAGGAAACACAAGGGACACAGGAAACACAAGGGACACATGAAACACAAGAAACACAGGGGACACATGAAACACAGGGGACACACGAAACACAGGGGACACACGAAACACAGGGGACACATGAAACACAGGGGACACATGAAACACAGGGGACACATGAAAGACAAGAAACAGGGGACACATGAAACACAAGAAACACGGGACACATGAAACACAAGAAACACAGGGGACACATGAAACACAAGAAACACAGGGGACACATGAAACACAAGAAACACAGGGGACACATGAAACACATGAAACACAGGGGACACATGAAACACAAGAAACACAAGAAACACAGGAAACACAAGGGACACAGGAAACACAAGGGACACATGAAACACAAGAAACACAGGGGACACATGAAACACAGGGGACACACGAAACACAAGAAACACATGAAACACAGGGGACACATGAGACCCATGAAACACAGGGGACACATGAAACACAGGGGACACATGAAACACAGGGGACACATGGGACACATGAAACACAGGGGACACATGAAACACAGGGGACACATGAAACACAGGGGACACATGAAACACAGGAAACACAAGGGACACATGAAACACAAGAAACACAGGGGACACATGAAACACATGAAGCACAAGACACACATGAAACACAGGGGACACATGGGACACAGGGGACACAAGAAACACAGGGGACACAAGAAACACAGGGGACACAAGAAACACAGGGGACACATGAAACACAGGGGACACATGAAACACAAGAAACACAGGGGACACATGAAACACAAGAAACACAGGGGACACAAGAAACACAGGGGACACAAGAAACACAGGGGACACATGAAACACAAGAAACACAGGGGACACATGAAACACAGGGGACACATGA